>NW_027184779.1:0-394814 GCF_040668555.2 Bombus flavifrons | reverse complement strand
TACGTTATAACGTAGAACGTTATATAGTATTACCGTATAACGTATAACGTTATATAGTAATACGTTATGTAGTATTACCATATAACGTATAACGTTATATTGTATTACCATATAACGTATAACGTTATATTGTATTACCATATAACGTATAACGTTATATAGTAATACGTTATAACGTATAACGTTATATAGTGTTACCATATAACGTATAACGTTATATAGTAATACGTTATAACGTATAACGTTATATAGTATTACCATATAACGTATAACGTTATATAGTATTACGTTATATAGTATTACGTTATAACGTCTAACGTTATATAGTATTACCATATAACGTATAACGTTATATAGTATTACGTTATGACATATAACGTTATATAGTATTACCGTATAACGTATAACGTTATATAGTAATACGTTATAACGTATAACGTTATATAGTGTTACCATATAACGTATAACGTTATATAGTAATACGTTATAACGTATAACGTTATATAGTATTACGTTATAACGTATAACGTTATATAGTATTACAGTATAACGTACAACGTTATATAGTATTGCGTTATAACTTATAACGTTATATAGTATTACCATATGACGTATAACGTTATATAGTAATACGTTATAACGTATAACGTTATATAGTATTACCATATAACGTATAACGTTATATAGTATTACGTTATAACGTCTAACGTTATATAGTATTACGTTATATAGTATTACCATATAACGTATAACGTTATATAGTATTACCATATAACGTATAACGTTATAAGGTATTACCGTATAACGTATAACGTTATATAGTGTTACCATATAACGTATAACGTTATATAGTAATACGTTATAACGTATAACGTTATATAGTATTACCATATAACGTATAACGTTATATAGTATTACGTTATATAGTATTACGTTATAACGTCTAACGTTATATAGTATTACCATATAACGTATAACGTTATTTAGTATTACGTTATGACATATAACGTTATATAGTATTACCGTATAACGTATAACGTTATATAGTAATACGTTATAACGTATAACGTTATATAGTGTTACCATATAACGTATAACGTTATATAGTATTACCATATAACGTATAACGTTATATAGTATTACGTTATATAGTATTACGTTATAACGTCTAACGTTATATAGTATTACCGTATAACGTATAACGTTATATAGTAATACGTTATAACGTATAACGTTATATAGTATTACCATATAACGTATAACGTTATATAGTATTACGTTATATAGTATTACGTTATAACGTCTAACGTTATATAGTATTACGTTATATAGTATTACCATATAACGTATAACGTTATATATTATTACGTTATAACGTATAACGTTATATAGTATTACCGTATAACGTACAACGTTATATAGTATTACCGTATAACGTATAACGTTATATAGTATTACCATATAACGTATAACGTTATATAGTATTATGTTATAATGTATTACGTTATATAGTATTACGTTATAACGTATAACGTTATATAATATTACGTTATAACGTCTAACGTTATATAGTATTACGTTATATAGTATTACCATATAACGTATAACGTTATATAGTATTACCATATAACGTATAACGTTATAAGGTATTACCGTATAACGTATAACGTTATATAGTAATACGTTATAACGTATAACGTTATATAGTATTACCATATAACGTATAACGTTATTATAGTATTACGTTATAACGTATAACATTATATAGTCTTACCATATAACGTATAACGTTATATAGTATTACCGTATAACGTATAACGTTATATAGTAATACGTTATAACGTATAACGTTATATAGTATTACGTTATAAGGTATAACGTTATATAGTATTACGTTATGTAGTATTACCATATAACGTATAACGTTATATTGTATTACCATATAACGTATAACGTTATATAGTAATACGTTATAACGTATAACGTTATATAGTGTTACCATATAACGTATAACGTTATATAGTATTACCATATAACGTATAACGTTATATAGTATTACGTTATATAGTATTACGTTATAACGTCTAACGTTATATAGTATTACCGTATAACGTATAACGTTATATAGTAGTTCCATATAACGTATAACGTTATATAGTATTACGTTATGACGTATAACGTTATATAGTATTACCATATAATGTATAACGTTATATAGTATTACCGTATAACGTAAAACGTTATATAGTAATACGCTATAACGTATAACGTTATATAGAATTATGTTATAACGTATAACGTTATATAGTATTACCATATAACGTATAACGTTATATAGTATTACGTTATAACGTATAACATTATATAGTATTACCATATAACGTATAACGTTATATAGTATTATGTTATAACGTATAACGTTATATAGTATTACCATATAACGTATAACGTTATATAGTATTACGTTATAACGTAGAACGTTATATAGTATTACCGTATAACGTATAACGTTATATAGTAATACGTTATGTAGTATTACCATATAACGTATAACGTTATATTGTATTACCATATAACGTATAACGTTATATTGTATTACCATATAACGTATAACGTTATATAGTAATACGTTATAACGTATAACGTTATATAGTGTTACCATATAACGTATAACGTTATATAGTAATACGTTATAACGTATAACGTTATATAGTATTACCATATAACGTATAACGTTATATAGTATTACGTTATATAGTATTACGTTATAACGTCTAACGTTATATAGTATTACCATATAACGTATAACGTTATATAGTATTACGTTATGACATATAACGTTATATAGTATTACCGTATAACGTATAACGTTATATAGTAATACGTTATAACGTATAACGTTATATAGTGTTACCATATAACGTATAACGTTATATAGTATTACCATATAACGTATAACGTTATATAGTATTACGTTATATAGTATTACGTTATAACGTCTAACGTTATATAGTATTACCGTATAACGTATAACGTTATATAGTAATACGTTATAACGTATAACGTTATATAGTATTACCATATAACGTATAACGTTATATAGTATTTCGTTATATAGTATTACGTTATAACGTCTAACGTTATATAGTATTACGTTATATAGTATTACCATATAACGTATAACGTTATATATTATTACGTTATAACGTATAACGTTATATAGTATTACAGTATAACGTACAACGTTATATAGTATTGCGTTATAACTTATAACGTTATATAGTATTACCATATAACGTATAACGTTACATAGTATTACCATATAACGTATAACGTTATATAGTATTACCGTATAACGTATAACGTTATATAGTAATACGTTATAACGTATAACGTTATATAGTATTACCATATAACGTATAACGTTATATAGTATTACGTTATAACGTATAACATTATATAGTCTTACCATATAACGTATAACGTTATATAGTATTACCGTATAACGTATAACGTTATATAGTAATACGTTATAACGTATAACGTTATATAGTATTACGTAATAACGTATAACGTTATATAGTATTACGTTATGTAGTATTACCATATAACGTATAACGTTATATTGTATTACCATATAACGTATAACGTTATATAGTAATACGTTATAACGTATAACGTTATATAGTGTTACCATATAACGTATAACGTTATATAGTATTACCATATAACGTATAACGTTATATAGTATTACGTTATATAGTATTACGTTATAACGTCTAACGTTATATAGTATTACCGTATAACGTATAACGTTATATAGTAGTACCATATAACGTATAACGTTATATAGTATTACGTTATGACGTATAACGTTATATAGTATTACCATATAATGTATAACGTTATATAGTATTACCGTATAACGTAAAACGTTATATAGTAATACGCTATAACGTATAACGTTATATAGAATTATGTTATAACGTATAACGTTATATAGTATTACCATATAACGTATAACGTTATATAGTATTACGTTATAACGTATAACATTATATAGTATTACCATATAACGTATAACGTTATATAGTATTATGTTATAACGTATAACGTTATATAGTATTACCATATAACGTAT
This sequence comes from Bombus flavifrons, assembly GCF_040668555.2. NCBI lineage: Eukaryota > Metazoa > Arthropoda > Insecta > Hymenoptera > Apidae > Bombus > Bombus flavifrons. The sequence continues at coordinate 390,673 of NW_027184779.1, read as the reverse complement.
AACGTTATATAGTATTACGTTATAACGTAGAACGTTATATAGTATTACCGTATAACGTATAACGTTATATAGTAATACGTTATGTAGTATTACCATATAACGTATAACGTTATATTGTATTACCATATAACGTATAACGTTATATAGTAATACGTTATAACGTATAACGTTATATAGTGTTACCACATAACGTATAACGTTATATAGTATTACCATATAACGTATAACGTTATTTAGTATTACGTTATGACATATAACGTTATATAGTATTACCGTATAACGTATAACGTTATATAGTAATACGTTATAACGTATAACGTTATATAGTGTTACCATATAACGTATAACGTTATATAGTATTACCATATAACGTATAACGTTATATAGTATTACGTTATATAGTATTACGTTATAACGTCTAACGTTATATAGTATTACCGTATAACGTATAACGTTATATAGTAATACGTTATAACGTATAACGTTATATAGTATTACCATATAACGTATAACGTTATATAGTATTACGTTATATAGTATTACGTTATAACGTCTAACGTTATATAGTATTACGTTATATAGTATTACCATATAACGTATAACGTTATATATTATTACGTTATAACGTATAACGTTATATAGTATTACCGTATAACGTACAACGTTATATAGTATTACCGTATAACGTATAACGTTATATAGTATTACCATATAACGTATAACGTTATATAGTATTATGTTATAATGTATTACGTTATATAGTATTACGTTATAACGTATAACGTTATATAATATTACGTTATAACGTCTAACGTTATATAGTATTACGTTATATAGTATTACCATATAACGTATAACGTTATATAGTATTACCATATAACGTATAACGTTATAAGGTATTACCGTATAACGTATAACGTTATATAGTAATACGTTATAACGTATAACGTTATATAGTATTACCATATAACGTATAACGTTATTATAGTATTACGTTATAACGTATAACATTATATAGTCTTACCATATAACGTATAACGTTATATAGTATTACCGTATAACGTATAACGTTATATAGTAATACGTTATAACGTATAACGTTATATAGTATTACGTTATAAGGTATAACGTTATATAGTATTACGTTATGTAGTATTACCATATAACGTATAACGTTATATTGTATTACCATATAACGTATAACGTTATATAGTAATACGTTATAACGTATAACGTTATATAGTGTTACCATATAACGTATAACGTTATATAGTATTACCATATAACGTATAACGTTATATAGTATTACGTTATATAGTATTACGTTATAACGTCTAACGTTATATAGTATTACCGTATAACGTATAACGTTATATAGTAGTTCCATATAACGTATAACGTTATATAGTATTACGTTATGACGTATAACGTTATATAGTATTACCATATAATGTATAACGTTATATAGTATTACCGTATAACGTAAAACGTTATATAGTAATACGCTATAACGTATAACGTTATATAGAATTATGTTATAACGTATAACGTTATATAGTATTACCATATAACGTATAACGTTATATAGTATTACGTTATAACGTATAACATTATATAGTATTACCATATAACGTATAACGTTATATAGTATTATGTTATAACGTATAACGTTATATAGTATTACCATATAACGTATAACGTTATATAGTATTACGTTATAACGTAGAACGTTATATAGTATTACCGTATAACGTATAACGTTATATAGTAATACGTTATGTAGTATTACCATATAACGTATAACGTTATATTGTATTACCATATAACGTATAACGTTATATTGTATTACCATATAACGTATAACGTTATATAGTAATACGTTATAACGTATAACGTTATATAGTGTTACCATATAACGTATAACGTTATATAGTAATACGTTATAACGTATAACGTTATATAGTATTACCATATAACGTATAACGTTATATAGTATTACGTTATATAGTATTACGTTATAACGTCTAACGTTATATAGTATTACCATATAACGTATAACGTTATATAGTATTACGTTATGACATATAACGTTATATAGTATTACCGTATAACGTATAACGTTATATAGTAATACGTTATAACGTATAACGTTATATAGTGTTACCATATAACGTATAACGTTATATAGTATTACCATATAACGTATAACGTTATATAGTATTACGTTATATAGTATTACGTTATAACGTCTAACGTTATATAGTATTACCGTATAACGTATAACGTTATATAGTAATACGTTATAACGTATAACGTTATATAGTATTACCATATAACGTATAACGTTATATAGTATTTCGTTATATAGTATTACGTTATAACGTCTAACGTTATATAGTATTACGTTATATAGTATTACCATATAACGTATAACGTTATATATTATTACGTTATAACGTATAACGTTATATAGTATTACAGTATAACGTACAACGTTATATAGTATTGCGTTATAACTTATAACGTTATATAGTATTACCATATAACGTATAACGTTACATAGTATTACCATATAACGTATAACGTTATATAGTATTACCGTATAACGTATAACGTTATATAGTAATACGTTATAACGTATAACGTTATATAGTATTACCATATAACGTATAACGTTATATAGTATTACGTTATAACGTATAACATTATATAGTCTTACCATATAACGTATAACGTTATATAGTATTACCGTATAACGTATAACGTTATATAGTAATACGTTATAACGTATAACGTTATATAGTATTACGTAATAACGTATAACGTTATATAGTATTACGTTATGTAGTATTACCATATAACGTATAACGTTATATTGTATTACCATATAACGTATAACGTTATATAGTAATACGTTATAACGTATAACGTTATATAGTGTTACCATATAACGTATAACGTTATATAGTATTACCATATAACGTATAACGTTATATAGTATTACGTTATATAGTATTACGTTATAACGTCTAACGTTATATAGTATTACCGTATAACGTATAACGTTATATAGTAGTACCATATAACGTATAACGTTATATAGTATTACGTTATGACGTATAACGTTATATAGTATTACCATATAATGTATAACGTTATATAGTATTACCGTATAACGTAAAACGTTATATAGTAATACGCTATAACGTATAACGTTATATAGAATTATGTTATAACGTATAACGTTATATAGTATTACCATATAACGTATAACGTTATATAGTATTACGTTATAACGTATAACATTATATAGTATTACCATATAACGTATAACGTTATATAGTATTATGTTATAACGTATAACGTTATATAGTATTACCATATAACGTATAACGTTATATAGTATTACGTTATAACGTAGAACGTTATATAGTATTACCGTATAACGTATAACGTTATATAGTAATACGTTATGTAGTATTACCATATAACGTATAACGTTATATTGTATTACCATATAACGTATAACGTTATATAGTAATACGTTATAACGTATAACGTTATATAGTGTTACCACATAACGTATAACGTTATATAGTATTACCATATAACGTATAACGTTATTTAGTATTACGTTATGACATATAACGTTATATAGTATTACCGTATAACGTATAACGTTATATAGTAATACGTTATAAGGTATAACGTTATATAGTGTTACCATATAACGTATAACGTTATATAGTGTTACCATATAACGTATAACGTTATATAGTATTACCATATAACGTATAACGTTATATAGTATTACGTTATATAGTATTACGTTATAACGTCTAACGTTATATAGTATTACCGTATAACGTATAACGTTATATAGTAATACGTTATAACGTATAACGTTATATGGTATTACGTTATAACGTATAACGTTATATTGTATTACCATATAACGTATAACGTTATATAGTAATACGTTATAACGTATAACGTTATATAGTGTTACCACATAACGTATAACGTTATATAGTATTACCATATTACGTATAACGTTATATAGTATTACGTTATATAGTATTACGTTATAACGTCTAACGTTATATAGTATTACCGTATAACGTATAATGTTATATAGTAGTACCGTATAACGTAAAACGTTATATAGTAATACGCTATAACGTATAACGTTATATAGAATTATGTTATAACGTATAACGTTATATAGTATTACCATATAACGTATAACGTTATATAGTATTACGTTATAACGTATAACATTATATAGTATTACCATATAACGTATAACGTTATATAGTATTATGTTATAACGTATAACGTTATATAGTATTACCATATAACGTATAACGTTATATAGTATTACGTTATAACGTAGAACGTTATATAGTATTACCGTATAACGTATAACGTTATATAGTAATACGTTATGTGGTATTACCATATAACGTATAACGTTATATTGTATTACCATATAACGTATAACGTTATATAGTAATACGTTATAACGTCTAACGTTATATAGTATTACCATATAACGCATAACGTTATTTAGTATTACGTTATGACATATAACGTTATATAGTATTACCGTATAACGTATAACGTTATATAGTAATACGTTATAACGTATAACGTTATATAGTGTTACCATATAACGTATAACGTTATATAGTATTACCATATAACGTATAACGTTATATAGTATTACGTTATATAGTATTACGTTATAACGTCTAACGTTATATAGTATTACCGTATAACGTATAACGTTATATAGTATTACCGTATAACGTATAACGTTATATAGTATTACCATATAACGTATAACGTTATATAGTATTACCATATAACGTATAACGTTATATAGTATTACCGTATAACGTATAACGTTATATAGTATTACGTTATAACGTATAACGTTATATAGAATTACGTTATAACGTATAACGTTATATAGTATTATGTTATAACGTATTACGTTATATAGTATTACGTTATAACGTATAACGTTATATAATATTACGTTATAACGTCTAACGTTATATAGTATTACGTTATATAGTATTACCATATAACGTATAACGTTATATAGTATTACCATATAACGTATAACGTTATAAGGTATTACCGTATAACGTATAACGTTATTATAGTATTACGTTATAACGTATAACATTATATAGTCTTACCATATAACGTATAACGTTATATAGTATTACCGTATAACGTATAACGTTATATAGTAATACGTTATAACGTATAACGTTATATAGTATTACGTTATAAGGTATAACGTTATATAGTATTACGTTATGTAGTATTACCATATAACGTATAACGTTATATTGTATTACCATATAACGTATAACGTTATATAGTGTTACCATATAACGTATAACGTTATATAGTAATACGTTATAACGTATAACGTTATATAGTATTTCCATATAACGTATAACGTTATATAGTATTTCCATATAACGTATAACGTTATATAGTATTACGTTATATAGTATTACGTTATAACGTCTAACGTTATATAGTATTACCATATAACGTATAACGTTATTTAGTATTACGTTATGACATATAACGTTATATAGTATTACCGTATAACGTATAACGTTATATAGTATTACGTTATAACGTATAACGTTATATAGTGTTACCATATAACGTATAACGTTATATAGTATTACCATATAACGTATAACGTTATATAGTATTACGTTATATAGTATTACGTTATAACGTCTAACGTTATATAGTATTACCGTATAACGTATAACGTTATATAGTAATACGTTATAACGTATAACGTTATATAGTATTACCATATAACGTATAACGTTATATAGTATTACGTTATATAGTATTACGTTATAACGTCTAACGTTATATAGTATTACGTTATATAGTATTACCATATAACGTATAACGTTATATATTATTACGTTATAACGTATAACGTTATATAGTATTACCGTATAACGTACAACGTTATATAGTATTACCGTATAACGTATAACGTTATATAGTATTACCATATAACGTATAACGTTATATAGTATTATGTTATAATGTATTACGTTATATAGTATTACGTTATAACGTATAACGTTATATAATATTACGTTATAACGTCTAACGTTATATAGTATTACGTTATATAGTATTACCATATAACGTATAACGTTATATAGTATTACCATATAACGTATAACGTTATAAGGTATTACCGTATAACGTATAACGTTATATAGTAATACGTTATAACGTATAACGTTATATAGTATTACCATATAACGTATAACGTTATTATAGTATTACGTTATAACGTATAACATTATATAGTCTTACCATATAACGTATAACGTTATATAGTATTACCGTATAACGTATAACGTTATATAGTAATACGTTATAACGTATAACGTTATATAGTATTACGTTATAAGGTATAACGTTATATAGTATTACGTTATGTAGTATTACCATATAACGTATAACGTTATATTGTAATACCATATAACGTATAACGTTATATAGTAATACGTTATAACGTATAACGTTATATAGTGTTACCATATAACGTATAACGTTATATAGTATTACCATATAACGTATAATGTTATATAGTATTACGTTATATAGTATTACGTTATAACGTCTAACGTTATATAGTATTACCGTATAACGTATAACGTTATATAGTAGTTCCATATAACGTATAACGTTATATAGTATTACGTTATGACGTATAACGTTATATAGTATTACCATATAATGTATAACGTTATATAGTATTACCGTATAACGTAAAACGTTATATAGTAATACGCTATAACGTATAACGTTATATAGAATTATGTTATAACGTATAACGTTATATAGTATTACCATATAACGTATAACGTTATATAGTATTACGTTATAACGTATAACATTATATAGTATTACCATATAACGTATAACGTTATATAGTATTATGTTATAACGTATAACGTTATATAGTTTTACCATATAACGTATAACGTTATATAGTATTACGTTATAACGTAGAACGTTATATAGTATTACCGTATAACGTATAACGTTATATAGTAATACGTTATGTAGTATTACCATATAACGTATAACGTTATATTGTATTACCATATAACGTATAACGTTATATTGTATTACCATATAACGTATAACGTTATATAGTAATACGTTATAACGTATAACGTTATATAGTGTTACCATATAACGTATAACGTTATATAGTAATACGTTATAACGTATAACGTTATATAGTATTACCATATAACGTATAACGTTATATAGTATTACGTTATATAGTATTACGTTATAACGTCTAACGTTATATAGTATTACCATATAACGTATAACGTTATATAGTATTACGTTATGACATATAACGTTATATAGTATTACCGTATAACGTATAACGTTATATAGTAATACGTTATAACGTATAACGTTATATAGTGTTACCATATAACGTATAACGTTATATAGTATTACCATATAACGTATAACGTTATATAGTATTACGTTATATAGTATTACGTTATAACGTCTAACGTTATATAGTATTACCGTATAACGTATAATGTTATATAGTAATACGTTATAACGTATAACGTTATATAGTATTACCATATAACGTATAACGTTATATAGTATTTCGTTATATAGTATTACGTTATAACGTCTAACGTTATATAGTATTACGTTATATAGTATTACCATATAACGTATAACGTTATATATTATTACGTTATAACGTATAACGTTATATAGTATTACAGTATAACGTACAACGTTATATAGTATTGCGTTATAACTTATAACGTTATATACTATTACCATATAACGTATAACGTTACATAGTATTACCATATAACGTATAACGTTATATAGTATTACCGTATAACGTATAACGTTATATAGTATTACGTTATAACGTATAACGTTATATAATATTACGTTATACCGTATAACGTTATATAGTATTACCATATAACGTATAACGTTATATAGTATTACGTTATATAGTATTACGTTATAACGTCTAACGTTATATAGTATTACCGTATAACGTATAATGTTATATAGTAATACGTTATAACGTATAACGTTATATAGTATTACCATATAACGTATAACGTTATATAGTATTTCGTTATATAGTATTACGTTATAACGTCTAACGTTATATAGTATTACGTTATATAGTATTACCATATAACGTATAACGTTATATATTATTACGTTATAACGTATAACGTTATATAGTATTACAGTATAACGTACAACGTTATATAGTATTGCGTTATAACTTATAACGTTATATAGTATTACCATATAACGTATAACGTTACATAGTATTACCATATAACGTATAACGTTATATAGTATTACCGTATAACGTATAACGTTATATAGTATTACGTTATAACGTATAACGTTATATAATATTACGTTATACCGTATAACGTTATATAGTATTACCATATAACGTATAACGTTATATAGTATTACGTTATAACGTCTAACGTTATATAGTATTACCATATAACGTATAACGTTATATAGTATTACGTTATGACGTATAACGTTATATAGTATTACCGTATAACGTATAACGTTATATAGTATTACCATATAACGTATAACGTTATATAGTATTACCGTATAACGTATAACGTTATATAGTATTACCATATAACGTATAACGTTATATAGTATTACCGTATAACGTATAACGTTATATAGTATTACGTTATATAGTATTACGTTATATAGTATTACGTTATATAGTATTACGTTATAACGTCTAACGTTATATAGTATTACGTTATATAGTATTACCATATAACGTATAACGTTATATAGTATTACCATATAACGTATAACGTTATAAGGTATTACCGTATAACGTATAACGTTATATAGTATTACGTTATAACGTATAACGTTATATAGTATTATGTTATACCGTATAACGTTATATAGTATTACGTTATGACGTATAACGTTATATAGTATTACCGTATAACGTATAACGTTATATAGTAATACGTTATAACGTATAACGTTATATAGTATTACCATATAACGTATAACGTTATATAGTATTACGTTATAACGTATAACATTATATAGTCTTACCATATAACGTATAACGTTATATAGTATTACCGTATAACGTATAACGTTATATAGTAATACGTTATAACGTATAACGTTATATAGTATTACGTAATAACGTATAACGTTATATAGTATTACGTTATGACGTATAACGTTATGTAGTATTACCGTATGACGTATAACGTTATATAGTAATACGTTATAACGTATAACGTTATATAGTATTACCATATAACGTATAACGTTATATAGTATTACGTTATAACGTCTAACGTTATATAGTATTACGTTATATAGTATTACCATATAACGTATAACGTTATATAGTATTACCATATAACGTATAACGTTATAAGGTATTACCGTATAACGTATAACGTTATATAGTGTTACCATATAACGTATAACGTTATATAGTAATACGTTATAACGTATAACGTTATATAGTATTACCATATAACGTATAACGTTATATAGTATTACGTTATATAGTATTACGTTATAACGTCTAACGTTATATAGTATTACCATATAACGTATAACGTTATTTAGTATTACGTTATGACATATAACGTTATATAGTATTACCGTATAACGTATAACGTTATATAGTAATACGTTATAACGTATAACGTTATATAGTGTTACCATATAACGTATAACGTTATATAGTATTACCATATAACGTATAACGTTATATAGTATTACGTTATATAGTATTACGTTATAACGTCTAACGTTATATAGTATTACCGTATAACGTATAACGTTATATAGTAATACGTTATAACGTATAACGTTATATAGTATTACCATATAACGTATAACGTTATATAGTATTACGTTATATAGTATTACGTTATAACGTCTAACGTTATATAGTATTACGTTATATAGTATTACCATATAACGTATAACGTTATATATTATTACGTTATAACGTATAACGTTATATAGTATTACCGTATAACGTATAACGTTATATAGTATTACCATATAACGTATAACGTTATATAGTATTACCATATAACGTATAACGTTATATAGTATTACCGTATAACGTATAACGTTATATAGTATTACGTTATAACGTATAACGTTATATAATATTACGTTATACCGTATAACGTTATATAGTATTATGTTATAACGTATAACGTTATATAGTATTACCATATAACGTATAACGTTATATAGTATTACGTTATAACGTATAACTTTATATAGTATTACCATATAACGTATAACGTTATATAGTATTCCGTTATAACGTATAACGTTATATAGTATTACCATATAACGTATAACGTTATATAGTATTACGTTATGACGGATAACGTTATATAGTATTACCATATAACGTATAACGTTATATAGTATTACGTTATAACGTCTAACGTTATATAGTATTACCGTATAACGTATAACGTTATATAGTAGTACCATTTAACGTATAACGTTATATAGTATTACGTTATGACGTATAACGTTATATAGTATTACCATATAACGTATAACGTTATATAGTATTACGTTATAACGTATAACGTTATATAGTATTACCATATAACGTATAACGTTATATAGTATTACGTTATAACGTATAACGTTATAGAGTGTTACCATATAACGTATAAATTATTATAGTATTACGTTATTACGTATAACGTTATATAGTAATGCGTTATAACGTATAACGTTATATAGTATTACGTTATAACGTATAACGTTATATAGTAATGCGTTATAACGTATAACGTTATATAGTAATGCGTTATAACGCATAACGTTATATAGTACTGCGTTATAACATATAACGTTATATAGTATTATGTTATAACGTATAACGTTATATAGTATTACCATATAACGTATAACGTTATATAGTATTACGTTATAACGTATAACGTTATATAATATTACGTTATACCGTATAACGTTATATAGTATTATGTTATAACGTATAACGTTATATAGTATTACCATATAACGTATAACGTTATATAGTATTACGTTATATAGTATTACCATATAACGTATAACGTTATATAGTATTACGTTATAACGTATAACGTTATATAATATTACGTTATACCGTATAACGTTATATAGTATTATGTTATAACGTATAACATTATATAGTCTTACCATATAACGTATAACGTTATATAGTATTACCATATAACGTATAACGTTATATAGTATTACGTTATATAGTATTACCATATAACGTATAACGTTATATAGTATTACGTTATAACGTATAACGTTATATAATATTACGTTATACCGTATAACGTTATATAGTATTACGTTATAACGTATAACGTTATATAGTATTACCATATAACGTATAACGTTATATAGTATTACGTTATAACGTATAACGTTATATAGTATTACGTTATAACGTATAACGTTATATAATATTACGTTATACCGTATAACGTTATATAGTATTATGTTATAACGTATAACATTATATAGTCTTACCATATAACGTATAACGTTATATAGTATTACCATATAACGTATAACGTTATATAGTATTACGTTATAACGTATAACGTTATATAGTATTACCGTATAACGTACAACGTTATATAGTATTACCGTATAACGTGTAACGTTATAAAGTATTACCATATAACGTATAACGTTATATAGTATTACCATATAACGTATAACGTTATATAGTATTACCGTATAACGTATAACGTTATATAGTATTACGTTATAACGTATAACGTTATATAATATTACGTTATACCGTATAACGTTATATATTATTACGTTATAACGTATAACGTTATATAGTATTACCGTATAACGTACAACGTTATATAGTATTACCGTATAACGTATAACGTTATATAGTATTACCGTATAACGTATAACGTTATATAGTATTACGTTATGACGTATAACGTTATATAGTATTACCGTATAACGTATAACGTTATATAGTATTACCATATAACGTATACCGTTATATAGTATTACCGTATAACGTATAACGTTATATAGTATTACCGTATAACGTATAACGTTATATAGTATTACCGTATAACGTATAACGTTATATAGTATTACGTTATAACGTATAACGTTATATAATATTACGTTATACCGTATAACATTATATAGTATTATGTTATAACGTATAACGTTATATAGTATTACCATATAACGTATAACGTTATATAGTATTACGTTATAACGTATAACGTTATATAATATTACGTTATACCGTATAACGTTATATAGTATTACGTTATAACGTATAACGTTATATAGTATTACCATATAACGTATAACGTTATATAGTATTACGTTATAACGTCTAACGTTATATAGTATTACCGTATAACGTATAACGTTATATAGTAGTACCATATAACGTATAACGTTATATAGTATTACGTTATGACGTATAACGTTATATAGTATTACCATATAACGTATAACGTTATATAGTATTACGTTATCACGTATAACGTTATATAGTATTACCATATAACGTATAACGTTATATAGTATTACGTTATAACGTATAACGTTATAGAGTGTTACCATATAACGTATAAATTATTATAGTGTTACGTTATTACGTATAACGTTATATAGTAATGCGTTATAACGTATAACGTTATATAGTATTACGTTATAACGTATAACGTTATATAGTAATGCGTTATAACGTATAACGTTATATAGTAATGCGTTATAACGCATAACGTTATATAGTACTGCGTTATAACATATAACGTTATATAGTATTATGTTATAACGTATAACGTTATATAGTATTACCATATAACGTATAACGTTATATAGTATTACGTTATAACGTATAACGTTATATAATATTACGTTATACCGTATAACGTTATATAGTATTATGTTATAACGTATAACGTTATATAGTATTACCATATAACGTATAACGTTATATAGTATTACGTTATAACGTCTAACGTTATATAGTATTACCGTATAACGTATAACGTTATATAATAGTACCATATAACGTATAACGTTATATAGTATTACGTTATGACGTATAACGTTATATAGTATTACCATATAACGTATAACGTTATATAGTATTACGTTATAACGTATAACGTTATATAGTATTACCATATAACGTATAACGTTATATAGTATTACGTTATAACGTATAACGTTATAGAGTGTTACCATATAACGTATAACGTATTATAGTATTACGTTATTACGTATAACGTTATATAGTAATGCGTTATAACGTATAACGTTATATAGTATTACGTTATGACGTATAACGTTATATAGTAATGCGTTATAACGTATAACGTTATATAGTAATGCGTTATAACGCATAACGTTATAGAGTGTTACCATATAACGTATAACGTTTTATAGTATTACGTTATTACGTATAACGTTATATAGTAATACGTTATAACGTATAACGTTATATAGAATTACGTTATAACGTATAACGTTATAGAGTGTTACCATATAACGTATAACGTTATATAGTAATACGTTATAACGTATAACGTTATATAGTATTACGTTATATAGTATTACGTTATAACGTCTAACGTTATATAGTATTACGTTATATAGTATTACCATATAACGTATAACGTTATATAGTAATACGTTATAACGTATAACGTTATATAGTATTATGTTATACCGTATAACGTTATATAGTATTACCGTATAACGTTATACGTTATATGGTAATACAATATAACGTTATACGTTATATGGTAATACTACATAACGTATTACTATATAACGTTATACGTTATACGGTAATACTATATAACGTTATACGTTATATGGTAATACTATATAACGTTATACGTTATATGGTAACACTATATAACGTTATACGTTATAACGTATTACTATATAACGTTATACGTTATATGGTAATACAATATAACGTTATACGTTATATGGTAATACTACATAACGTAATACTATATAACGTTATACCTTATAACGTAATACTATATAACGTTATACGTTATAACGTATTACTATATAACGTTATACGTTATACGGTAATACTATATAACGTTATACGTTATATGGTAAGACTATATAATGTTATACGTTATAACGTAATACTATAATAACGTTATACGTTATATGGTAATACTATATAACGTATAACGTTATAAGGTATTACCGTATAACGTATAACGTTATATAGTAATACGTTATAACGTATAACGTTATATAGTATTACAGTATAACGTACAACGTTATATAGTATTGCGTTATAACTTATAACGTTATATAGTATTACCATATAACGTATAACGTTACATAGTATTACCATATAACGTATAACGTTATATAGTATTACCGTATAACGTATAACGTTATATAGTATTACGTTATAACGTATAACGTTATATAGTATTACGTTATAACGTATAACGTTATATAGTATTACGTTATATAGTATTACCATATAACGTATTACGTTATATAGTATTACGTTATAACGTATAACGTTATAGAGTGTTACCATATAACGTATAACGTATTATAGTATTACGTTATTACGTATAACGTTATATAGTAATGCGTTATAACGTATAACGTTATATAGTATTACGTTATAACGTATAACGTTATATAGTATTACCGTATAACGTATAACGTTATATAGTATTACGTTATAACGTATAACGTTATATAATATTACGTTATACCGTATAACGTTATATAGTATTATGTTATAACGTATAACGTTATATAGTATTACCATATAACGTATAACGTTATTTAGTATTACGTTATAACGTATAACGTTATATAGTATTACCATATAACGTATAACGTTATATAGTATTACGTTATAACGTATAACGTTATAGAGTGTTACCATATAACGTATAACGTATTATAGTATTACGTTATTACGTATAAAGTTATATAGTAATGCGTTATAACGTATAACGTTATATAGTATTACGTTATAACGTATAACGTTATATAGTATTACCGTATAACGTATAACGTTATATAGTATTACCGTATAACGTATAACGTTATATAGTATTACCATATAACGTATAACGTTATATAGTATTGCCATATAACGTATAACGTTATATAGTATTACCATATAACGTATAACGTTATATAGTGTTACCATATAACGTATAACGTTATATAGTATTACCATATAACGTATAACGTTATATAGTAATGCGTTATAACGTATAACGTTATATAGTGTTACCATATAACGTATAACGTTATATAGTATTACCATATAACGTATAACGTTATATAGTAATGCGTTATAACGTATAACGTTATATAGTATTACGTTATGACGTATAACGTTATATAGTATTACGTTATAACGTATAACGTTATATAGTATTACCATATAACGTATTACGTTATATAGTATTACGTTATAACGTATAACGTTATAGAGTGTTACCATATAACGTATAACGTATTATAGTATTACGTTATTACGTATAACGTTATATAGTAATGCGTTATAACGTATAACGTTATATAGTATTACGTTATAACGTATAACGTTATATAGTATTACCGTATAACGTATAACGTTATATAGTATTACCGTATAACGTATAACGTTATATAGTATTACCATATAACGTATAACGTTATATAGTATTACCATATAACGTATAACGTTATATAGTATTACCATATAACGTATAACGTTATATAGTAATGCGTTATAACGTATAACGTTATATAGTATTACCATATAACGTATAACGTTATATAGTATTACCATATAACGTATAACGTTATATAGTAATGCGTTATAACGTATAACGTTATATAGTATTACCATATAACGTATAACGTTATATAGTATTACCGTATAACGTATAACGTTATATAGTATTCCGTTATAACGTATAACGTTATATAGTATTACCATATAACGTATAACGTTATATAGTATTACGTTATGACGTATAACGTTATATAGTATTACCGTATAACGTATAACGTTATATAGTATTACGTTATGACGTATAACGTTATATAGTATTACCGTATAACGTATAACGTTATATAGTATTACCATATAACGTATAACGTTATATAGTATTACGTTATAACGTATAACGTTATATAATATTACGTTATACCGTATAACGTTATATAGTATTATGTTATAACGTATAACGTTATATAGTATTACCATATAACGTATAACGTTATATAGTATTACGTTATAACGTCTAACGTTATATAGTATTACCGTATAACGTATAACGTTATATAGTAGTACCATATAACGTATAACGTTATATAGTATTACCATATAACGTATAACGTTATATAGTATTACGTTATAACGTATAACGTTATATAATATTACGTTATACCGTATAACGTTATATAGTATTACGTTATAACGTATAACGTTATATAGTAATGCGTTATAACGTATAACGTTATATAGTAATGCGTTATAACGCATAACGTTATATAGTACTGCGTTATAACATATAACGTTATATAGTATTATGTTATAACGTATAACGTTATATAGTATTACCATATAACGTATAACGTTATATAGTATTACGTTATAACGTATAACGTTATATAATATTACGTTATACCGTATAACGTTATATAGTATTATGTTATAACGTATAACGTTATATAGTATTACCATATAACGTATAACGTTATATAGTATTACGTTATAACGTCTAACGTTATATAGTATTACCGTATAACGTATAACGTTATATAGTAGTACCATATAACGTATAACGTTATATAGTATTACGTTATGACGTATAACGTTATATAGTATTACCATATAACGTATAACGTTATATAGTATTACGTTATGACGTATAACGTTATATAGTAATGCGTTATAACGTATAACGTTATATAGTAATGCGTTATAACGCATAACGTTATAGAGTGTTACCATATAACGTATAACGTTTTATAGTATTACGTTATTACGTATAACGTTATATAGTAATACGTTATAACGTATAACGTTATATAGAATTACGTTATAACGTATAACGTTATAGAGTGATACCATATAACGTATAACGTTATATAGTAATACGTTATAACGTATAACGTTATATAGTATTACGTTATATAGTATTACGTTATAACGTCTAACGTTATATAGTATTACGTTATATAGTATTACCATATAACGTATAACGTTAAATAGTAATACGTTATAACGTATAACGTTATATAGTATTACGTTATATAGTATTACGCTATAACGTCTAACGTTATATAGTATTACGTTATATAGTATTACCGTATAACGTATAACGTTATATAGTAATACGTTATAACGTATAACGTTATATAGTTTTACCATATAACGTATAACGTTATATAGTATTACCATATAACGTATAACGTTATATAGTATTACGTTATATAGTATTACGTTATATAGTATTACGTTATAACGTATAACGTTATATAGTAGTACGTTATAACGTATTACGTTATATAGTAGTACGTTATAACGTATTACGTTATATAGTATTACGTTATAACGTATAACGTTATATAGTATTACCATATAACGTATAACGTTATATAGTATTACGTTATATAGTATTACGTTATAACGTCTAACGTTATATAGTATTACCGTATAACGTATAACGTTATATAGTATTACGTTATATAGTATTACGTTATAACGTATAACATTATATAGTCTTACCATATAACGTATAACGTTATATAGTATTACGTTATAACGTATAACGTTATATAGTATTACCATATAACGTATAACGTTATATAGTATTACGTTATAACGTATAACGTTATATAGTATTACCATATAACGTATAACGTTATATAGTATTACGTTATGACGTATAACGTTATATAGTATTACCATATAACGTATAACGTTATAAGGTATTACCGTATAACGTACAACGTTATATAGTATTACGTTATAACGTATAACGTTATATAGTATTATGTTATACCGTATAACGTTATATAGTATTACGTTATAACGTCTAACGTTATATAGTATTACGTTATATAGTATTACCATATAACGTATAACGTTATATAGTAGTACGTTATAACGTATAACGTTATATAGTAATACGTTATAACGTATAACGTTATATAGTATTATGTTATACCGTATAACGTTATATAGTATTACCGTATAACGTATAACGTTATATAGTAATACGTTATAACGTATAACGTTATATAGTATTACCATATAACGTATAACGTTATATAGTAATACGTTATAACGCATAACGTTATATAGTAATACGTTATAACGTATAACGTTATATAGTATTACGTTATATAGTATTACGTTATAACGTCTAACGTTATATAGTATTACGTTATATAGTATTACCATATAACGTATAACGTTATATAGTAATACGTTATAACGTATAACGTTATATAGAATTACGTTATAACGTATAACGTTATAGAGTGTTACCATATAACGTATAACGTTATATAGTAATACGTTATAACGTATAACGTTATATAGTATTACGTTATATAGTATTACGTTATAACGTCTAACGTTATATAGTATTACGTTATATAGTATTACCATATAACGTATAACGTTATATAGTAATACGTTATAACGTATAACGTTATATAGTATTACCATATAACGTATAACGCTATATAGTATTACCATATAACGTATAACGTTATATAGTATTACGTTATATAGTATTACGTTATATAGTATTACCATATAACGTATAACGTTATATAGTAATACGTTATAACGTATAACGTTATATAGTATTACGTTATATAGTATTACGCTATAACGTCTAACGTTATATAGTATTACGCTATAACGTCTAACGTTATATAGTATTACGTTATATAGTATTACCATATAACGTATAACGTTATATAGTAATACGTTATAACGTATAACGTTATATAGTATTATGTTATACCGTATAACGTTATATAGTATTACCGTATAACGTATAACGTTATATAGTAATACGTTATAACGTATAACGTTATGTAGTTTTACCATATAACGTATAACGTTATATAGTATTACCATATAACGTATAACGTTATATAGTATTACGTTATATAGTATTACGTTATATAGTATTACGTTATAACGTATAACGTTATATAGTAGTACGTTATATAGTATTACGTTATAACGTATAACGTTATATAGTATTACCATATAACGTATAACGTTATATAGTATTACGTTATATAGTATTACGTTATAACGTCTAACGTTATATAGTATTACGTTATATAGTATTACCATATGACGTATAGCGTTATATAGTAATACGTTATAACGTATAACGTTATATAGTATTATGTTATACCGTATAACGTTATATAGTATTACCATATAACGTATAACGTTATATAGTATTACCATATAACGTATAACGTTATAAGGTATTACCGTATAACGTATAACGTTATATAGTATTACGTTATAACGTATAACGTTATATAGTATTATGTTATACCGTATAACGTTATATAGTATTACCATATAACGTATAACGTTATATAGTATTACCGTATAACGTATAACGTTATATAGTATTACGTTATAACGTATAACGTTATATAATATTACGTTATACCGTATAACGTTATATAGTATTATGTTATAACGTATAACGTTATATAGTATTACCATATAACGTATAACGTTATATAGTATTATGTTATACCGTATAACGTTATATAGTATTACCATATAACGTATAACGTTATATAGTATTACGTTATAACGTATAACGTTATATAGTATTACCATATAACGTATAACGTTATATAGTATTACGTTATAACGTATAACGTTATATAGTATTACGTTATAACGTATAACGTTATATAGTATTATGTTATACCGTATAACGTTATATAGTATTACCATATAACGTATAACGTTATATAGTATTACGTTATAACGTATAACGTTATATAGTAGTACGTTATAACGTATAACGTTATATAGTAATACGTTATAACGTATAACGTTATATAGTATTATGTTATACCGTATAACGTTATATAGTATTACCGTATAACGTATAACGTTATATAGTAATACGTTATAACGTATAACGTTATATAGTATTACCATATAACGTATAACGTTATATAGTATTACCATATAACGTATAACGTTATATAGTATTACCATATAACGTATAACGTTATATAGTATTACCATATAACGTATAACGTTATATAGTAATGCGTTATAACGTATAACGTTATATAGTATTACGTTATGACGTATAACGTTATATAGTATTACGTTATACCGTATAACGTTATATAGTATTACCATATAACGTATAACGTTATATAGTATTACCGTATAACGTATAACGTTATATAGTATTACGTTATAACGTATAACGTTATATAATATTACGTTATACCGTATAACGTTATATAGTATTATGTTATAACGTATAACGTTATATAGTATTACCATATAACGTATAACGTTATTTAGTATTACGTTATAACGTATAACGTTATATAGTATTACCATATAACGTATAACGTTATATAGTATTACGTTATAACGTATAACGTTATAGAGTGTTACCATATAACGTATAACGTATTATAGTATTACGTTATTACGTATAAAGTTATATAGTAATGCGTTATAACGTATAACGTTATATAGTATTACGTTATAACGTATAACGTTATATAGTATTACCGTATAACGTATAACGTTATATAGTATTACCGTATAACGTATAACGTTATATAGTATTACCATATAACGTATAACGTTATATAGTATTACCATATAACGTATAACGTTATATAGTATTACCATATAACGTATAACGTTATATAGTATTACCATATAACGTATAACGTTATATAGTAATGCGTTATAACGTATAACGTTATATAGTATTACGTTATGACGTATAACGTTATATAGTATTACGTTATAACGTATAACGTTATATAGTATTACCATATAACGTATAACGTTATATAGTATTACGTTATATAGTATTACGTTATAACGTCTAACGTTATATAGTATTACGTTATATAGTATTACCATATGACGTATAGCGTTATATAGTAATACGTTATAACGTATAACGTTATATAGTATTATGTTATACCGTATAACGTTATATAGTATTACCATATAACGTATAACGTTATATAGTATTACCATATAACGTATAACGTTATAAGGTATTACCGTATAACGTATAACGTTATATAGTATTACGTTATAACGTATAACGTTATATAGTATTATGTTATACCGTATAACGTTATATAGTATTACCATATAACGTATAACGTTATATAGTATTACCGTATAACGTATAACGTTATATAGTATTACGTTATAACGTATAACGTTATATAATATTACGTTATACCGTATAACGTTATATAGTATTATGTTATAACGTATAACGTTATATAGTATTACCATATAACGTATAACGTTATATAGTATTATGTTATACCGTATAACGTTATATAGTATTACCATATAACGTATAACGTTATATAGTATTACGTTATAACGTATAACGTTATATAGTATTACCATATAACGTATAACGTTATATAGTATTACGTTATAACGTATAACGTTATATAGTATTACGTTATAACGTATAACGTTATATAGTATTATGTTATACCGTATAACGTTATATAGTATTACCATATAACGTATAACGTTATATAGTATTACGTTATAACGTATAACGTTATATAGTAGTACGTTATAACGTATAACGTTATATAGTAATACGTTATAACGTATAACGTTATATAGTATTATGTTATACCGTATAACGTTATATAGTATTACCGTATAACGTATAACGTTATATAGTAATACGTTATAACGTATAACGTTATATAGTATTACCATATAACGTATAACGTTATATAGTATTACCATATAACGTATAACGTTATATAGTATTACCATATAACGTATAACGTTATATAGTATTACCATATAACGTATAACGTTATATAGTAATGCGTTATAACGTATAACGTTATATAGTATTACGTTATGACGTATAACGTTATATAGTATTACGTTATACCGTATAACGTTATATAGTATTACCATATAACGTATAACGTTATATAGTATTACCGTATAACGTATAACGTTATATAGTATTACGTTATAACGTATAACGTTATATAATATTACGTTATACCGTATAACGTTATATAGTATTATGTTATAACGTATAACGTTATATAGTATTACCATATAACGTATAACGTTATTTAGTATTACGTTATAACGTATAACGTTATATAGTATTACCATATAACGTATAACGTTATATAGTATTACGTTATAACGTATAACGTTATAGAGTGTTACCATATAACGTATAACGTATTATAGTATTACGTTATTACGTATAAAGTTATATAGTAATGCGTTATAACGTATAACGTTATATAGTATTACGTTATAACGTATAACGTTATATAGTATTACCGTATAACGTATAACGTTATATAGTATTACCGTATAACGTATAACGTTATATAGTATTACCATATAACGTATAACGTTATATAGTATTACCATATAACGTATAACGTTATATAGTATTACCATATAACGTATAACGTTATATAGTATTACCATATAACGTATAACGTTATATAGTAATGCGTTATAACGTATAACGTTATATAGTATTACGTTATGACGTATAACGTTATATAGTATTACGTTATAACGTATAACGTTATATAGTATTACCATATAACGTATAACGTTATATAGTATTACGTTATATAGTATTACGTTATAACGTCTAACGTTATATAGTATTACGTTATATAGTATTACCATATGACGTATAGCGTTATATAGTAATACGTTATAACGTATAACGTTATATAGTATTATGTTATACCGTATAACGTTATATAGTATTACCATATAACGTATAACGTTATATAGTATTACCATATAACGTATAACGTTATAAGGTATTACCGTATAACGTATAACGTTATATAGTATTACGTTATAACGTATAACGTTATATAGTATTATGTTATACCGTATAACGTTATATAGTATTACCATATAACGTATAACGTTATATAGTATTACCGTATAACGTATAACGTTATATAGTATTACGTTATAACGTATAACGTTATATAATATTACGTTATACCGTATAACGTTATATAGTATTATGTTATAACGTATAACGTTATATAGTATTACCATATAACGTATAACGTTATATAGTATTATGTTATACCGTATAACGTTATATAGTATTACCATATAACGTATAACGTTATATAGTATTACGTTATAACGTATAACGTTATATAGTATTACCATATAACGTATAACGTTATATAGTATTACGTTATAACGTATAACGTTATATAGTATTACGTTATAACGTATAACGTTATATAGTATTATGTTATACCGTATAACGTTATATAGTATTACCATATAACGTATAACGTTATATAGTATTACGTTATAACGTATAACGTTATATAGTAGTACGTTATAACGTATAACGTTATATAGTAATACGTTATAACGTATAACGTTATATAGTATTATGTTATACCGTATAACGTTATATAGTATTACCGTATAACGTATAACGTTATATAGTAATACGTTATAACGTATAACGTTATATAGTATTACCATATAACGTATAACGTTATATAGTATTACCATATAACGTATAACGTTATATAGTATTACCATATAACGTATAACGTTATATAGTATTACCATATAACGTATAACGTTATATAGTAATGCGTTATAACGTATAACGTTATATAGTATTACGTTATGACGTATAACGTTATATAGTATTACGTTATACCGTATAACGTTATATAGTATTACCATATAACGTATAACGTTATATAGTATTACCGTATAACGTATAACGTTATATAGTATTACGTTATAACGTATAACGTTATATAATATTACGTTATACCGTATAACGTTATATAGTATTATGTTATAACGTATAACGTTATATAGTATTACCATATAACGTATAACGTTATTTAGTATTACGTTATAACGTATAACGTTATATAGTATTACCATATAACGTATAACGTTATATAGTATTACGTTATAACGTATAACGTTATAGAGTGTTACCATATAACGTATAACGTATTATAGTATTACGTTATTACGTATAAAGTTATATAGTAATGCGTTATAACGTATAACGTTATATAGTATTACGTTATAACGTATAACGTTATATAGTATTACCGTATAACGTATAACGTTATATAGTATTACCGTATAACGTATAACGTTATATAGTATTACCATATAACGTATAACGTTATATAGTATTACCATATAACGTATAACGTTATATAGTATTACCATATAACGTATAACGTTATATAGTATTACCATATAACGTATAACGTTATATAGTAATGCGTTATAACGTATAACGTTATATAGTATTACGTTATGACGTATAACGTTATATAGTATTACGTTATAACGTATAACGTTATATAGTATTACCATATAACGTATTACGTTATATAGTATTACGTTATAACGTATAACGTTATAGAGTGTTACCATATAACGTATAACGTATTATAGTATTACGTTATTACGTATAACGTTATATAGTAATGCGTTATAACGTATAACGTTATATAGTATTACGTTATAACGTATAACGTTATATAGTATTACCGTATAACGTATAACGTTATATAGTATTACGTTATAACGTATAACGTTATATAATATTACGTTATACCGTATAACGTTATATAGTATTATGTTATAACGTATAACGTTATATAGTATTACCATATAACGTATAACGTTATTTAGTATTACGTTATGACGTATAACGTTATATAGTATTACGTTATAACGTATAACGTTATATAGTATTACCATATAACGTATTACGTTATATAGTATTACGTTATAACGTATAACGTTATAGAGTGTTACCATATAACGTATAACGTATTATAGTATTACGTTATTACGTATAACGTTATATAGTAATGCGTTATAACGTATAACGTTATATAGTATTACGTTATAACGTATAACGTTATATAGTATTACCGTATAACGTATAACGTTATATAGTATTACGTTATAACGTATAACGTTATATAATATTACGTTATACCGTATAACGTTATATAGTATTATGTTATAACGTATAACGTTATATAGTATTACCATATAACGTATAACGTTATTTAGTATTACGTTATAACGTATAACGTTATATAGTATTACCATATAACGTATAACGTTATATAGTATTACGTTATAACGTATAACGTTATAGAGTGTTACCATATAACGTATAACGTATTATAGTATTACGTTATTACGTATAAAGTTATATAGTAATGCGTTATAACGTATAACGTTATATAGTATTACGTTATAACGTATAACGTTATATAGTATTACCGTATAACGTATAACGTTATATAGTATTACCGTATAACGTATAACGTTATATAGTATTACCATATAACGTATAACGTTATATAGTATTACCATATAACGTATAACGTTATATAGTATTACCATATAACGTATAACGTTATATAGTATTACCATATAACGTATAACGTTATATAGTATTACCATATAACGTATAACGTTATATAGTAATGCGTTATAACGTATAACGTTATATAGTATTACGTTATGACGTATAACGTTATATAGTATTACGTTATAACGTATAACGTTATATAGTATTACCATATAACGTATTACGTTATATAGTATTACGTTATAACGTATAACGTTATAGAGTGTTACCATATAACGTATAACGTATTATAGTATTACGTTATTACGTATAACGTTATATAGTATTACGTTATAACGTATAACGTTATATAGTATTACCGTATAACGTATAACGTTATATAGTATTACCGTATAACGTATAACGTTATATAGTATTACCATATAACGTATAACGTTATATAGTATTACCATATAACGTATAACGTTATATAGTAATGCGTTATAACGTATAACGTTATATAGTATTACGTTATGACGTATAACGTTATATAGTATTACCATATAACGTATAACGTTATATAGTATTACGTTATAACGTATAACGTTATAGAGTGTTACCATATAACGTATAACGTATTATAGTATTACGTTATTACGTATAACGTTATATAGTAATGCGTTATAACGTATAACGTTATATAGTAATGCGTTATAACGTATAACGTTATATAGTATTACGTTATAACGTATAACGTTATATAGTATTACCGTATAACGTATAACGTTATATAGTATTACCGTATAACGTATAACGTTATATAGTATTACCATATAACGTATAACGTTATATAGTATTACCATATAACGTATAACGTTATATAGTATTACCATATAACGTATAACGTTATATGGTATTACCATATAACGTATAACGTTATATAGTATTACCATATAACGTATAACGTTATATAGTATTACGTTATAACGTATAACGTTATATAGTATTACCATATAACGTATAACGTTATATAGTATTACGTTATAACGTATAACGTTATAGAGTGTTACCATATAACGTATAACGTATTATAGTATTACGTTATTACGTATAACGTTATATAGTAATGCGTTATAACGTATAACGTTATATAGTATTACGTTATGACGTATAACGTTATATAGTATTACGTTATAACGTATAACGTTATATAGTATTACCATATAACGTATAACGTTATATAGTATTACGTTATAACGTATAACGTTATAGAGTGTTACCATATAACGTATAACGTATTATAGTATTACGTTATTACGTATAACGTTATATAGTAATGCGTTATAACGTATAACGTTATATAGTATTACGTTATAACGTATAACGTTATATAGTATTACCGTATAACGTATAACGTTATATAGTATTACCGTATAACGTATAACGTTATATAGTATTACCATATAACGTATAACGTTATATAGTATTACCATATAACGTATAACGTTATATAGTATTACCATATAACGTATAACGTTATATAGTAATGCGTTATAACGTATAACGTTATATAGGATTACGTTATGACGTATAACGTTATATAGTATTACGTTATATAGTGTTACGTTATAACGTCTAACGTTATATAGTATTACGTTATATAGTATTACCATATAACGTATAACGTTATATAGTAATACGTTATAACGTATAACGTTATATAGTAGTACGTTATAACGTATTACGTTATATAGTAGTACGTTATAACGTATTACGTTATATAGTATTACGTTATAACGTATAACGTTATATAGTATTACCATATAACGTATAACGTTATATAGTATTACGTTACATAGTATTACGTTATAACGTCTAACGTTATATAGTATTACGTTATATAGTATTACCATATGACGTATAACGTTATATAGTAATACGTTATAACGTATAAAGTTATATAGTATTATGTTATACCGTATAACGTTATATAGTATTACCATATAACGTATAACGTTATATAGTATTACCATATAACGTATAACGTTATAAGGTATTACCGTATAACGTATAACGTTATATAGTATTACGTTATAACGTATAACGTTATATAGTATTACCATATAACGTATAACGTTATATAGTAATGCGTTATAACGTATAACGTTATAGAGTGTTACCATATAACGTATAACGTATTATAGTATTACGTTATTACGTATAACGTTATATAGTAATGCGTTATAACGTATAACGTTATATAGTATTACGTTATAACGTATAACGTTATAGAGTGTTACCATATAACGTATAACGTATTATAGTATTACGTTATTACGTATAACGTTATATAGCAATGCGTTATAACGTATAACGTTATATAGTATTACGTTATAACGTATAACGTTATATAGTATTACCGTATAACGTATAACGTTATATAGTATTACCGTATAACGTATAACGTTATATAGTATTACCGTATAACGTATAACGTTATATAGTATTACGTTATAACGTATAACGTTATATAATATTACGTTATACCGTATAACGTTATATAGTATTATGTTATAACGTATAACGTTATATAGTATTACCATATAACGTATAACGTTATTTAGTATTACGTTATAACGTATAACGTTATATAGTATTACCATATAACGTATAACGTTATATAGTAATGCGTTATAACGTATAACGTTATATAGTATTACGTTATGACGTATAACGTTATATAGTATTTCGTTATACCGTATAACGTTATATAGTATTACCATATAACGTATAACGTTATATAGTATTACCGTATAACGTATAACGTTATATAGTATTACGTTATAACGTATAACGTTATATAATATTACGTTATACCGTATAACGTTATATAGTATTATGTTATAACGTATAACGTTATATAGTATTACCATATAACGTATAACGTTATTTAGTATTACGTTATAACGTATAACGTTATATAGTATTACCATATAACGTATAACGTTATATAGTATTACGTTATAACGTATAACGTTATAGAGTGTTACCATATAACGTATAACGTATTATAGTATTACGTTATTACGTATAAAGTTATATAGTAATGCGTTATAACGAATAACGTTATATAGTATTACGTTATAACGTATAACGTTATATAGTATTACCGTATAACGTATAACGTTATATAGTATTACCGTATAACGTATAACGTTATATAGTATTACCATATAACGTATAACGTTATATAGTATTACCATATAACGTATAACGTTATATAGTATTACCATATAACGTATAACGTTATATAGTATTACCATATAACGTATAACGTTATATAGTAATGCGTTATAACGTATAACGTTATATAGTATTACGTTATGACGTATAACGTTATATAGTATTACGCTATAACGTCTAACGTTATATAGTATTACGTTATATAGTATTACCATATAACGTATAACGTTATATAGTAATACGTTATAACGTATAACGTTATATAGTATTATGTTATACCGTATAACGTTATATAGTATTACCGTATAACGTATAACGTTATATAGTAATACGTTATAACGTATAACGTTATATAGTTTTACCATATAACGTATAACGTTATATATTATTACCATATAACGTATAACGTTATATAGTATTACGTTATATAGTATTACGTTATATAGTATTACGTTATAACGTATAACGTTATATAGTAGTACGTTATATAGTATTACGTTATAACGTATAAAGTTATATAGTATTACCATATAACGTATAACGTTATATAGTATTACGTTATATAGTATTACGTTATAACGTCTAACGTTATATAGTATTACGTTATATAGTATTACCATATGACGTATAACGTTATATAGTAATACGTTATAACGTATAACGTTATATAGTATTATGTTATACCGTATAACGTTATATAGTATTACCATATAACGTATAACGTTATATAGTATTACCATATAACGTATAACGTTATAAGGTATTACCGTATAACGTATAAAGTTATATAGTATTACGTTATAACGTATAACGTTATATAGTATTATGTTATACCGTATAACGTTATATAGTATTACCATATAACGTATAACGTTATATAGTATTACCGTATAAAATATAACGTTATATAGTATTACGTTATAACGTATAACGTTATATAATATTACGTTATACCGTATAACGTTATATAGTATTATGTTATAACGTATAACGTTATATAGTATTACCATATAACGTATAACGTTATATAGTATTACGTTATAACGTATAACGTTATATAGTATTACCATATAACGTATAACGTTATATAGTATAACGTTATAACGTATAACGTTATGGAGTGTTACCATATAACGTATAACGTATTATAGTATTACGTTATTACGTATAACGTTATATAGTAATGCGTTATAACGTATAACGTTATATAGTATTACGTTATAACGTATAACGTTATATAGTATTACCATATAACGTATAACGTTATATAGTATTACGTTATAACGTATAACGTTATATAGTATTACGTTATAACGTATAACGTTATATAGTATTATGTTATACCGTATAACGTTATATAGTATTACCATATAACGTATAACGTTATATAGTATTACGTTATAACGTATAACGTTATATAGTATTACGTTATAACGTATAACGTTATATAGTAATGCGTTATAACGTATAACGTTATATAGTATTACGTTATAACGTATAACGTTATATAGTATTACCATATAACGTATAACGTTATATAGTATTACGTTATAACGTATAACGTTATATAGTAGTACGTTATAACGTATAACGTTATATAGTAATACGTTATAACGTATTACGTTATATAGTAGTACGTTATAACGTATTACGTTATATAGTATTACGTTATAACGTATAACGTTATATAGTATTACCATATAACGTATAACGTTATATAGTATTACGTTACATAGTATTACGTTATAACGTCTAACGTTATATAGTATTACGTTATATAGTATTACCATATGACGTATAACGTTATATAGTAATACGTTATAACGTATAAAGTTATATAGTATTATGTTATACCGTATAACGTTATATAGTATTACCATATAACGTATAACGTTATATAGTATTACGTTATAACGTATAACGTTATAGAGTGTTACCATATAACGTATAACGTATTATAGTATTACGTTATTACGTATAACGTTATATAGTAATGCGTTATAACGTATAACGTTATATAGTATTACGTTATAACGTATAACGTTATAGAGTGTTACCATATAACGTATAACGTATTATAGTATTACGTTATTACGTATAACGTTATATAGCAATGCGTTATAACGTATAACGTTATATAGTATTACGTTATAACGTATAACGTTATATAGTATTACCGTATAACGTATAACGTTATATAGTATTACCGTATAACGTATAACGTTATATAGTATTACCGTATAACGTATAACGTTATATAGTATTACGTTATAACGTATAACGTTATATAATATTACGTTATACCGTATAACGTTATATAGTATTATGTTATAACGTATAACGTTATATAGTATTACCATATAACGTATAACGTTATTTAGTATTACGTTATAACGTATAACGTTATATAGTATTACCATATAACGTATAACGTTATATAGTAATGCGTTATAACGTATAACGTTATATAGTATTACGTTATGACGTATAACGTTATATAGTATTACGTTATACCGTATAACGTTATATAGTATTACCATATAACGTATAACGTTATATAGTATTACCGTATAACGTATAACGTTATATAGTATTACGTTATAACGTATAACGTTATATAATATTACGTTATACCGTATAACGTTATATAGTATTATGTTATAACGTATAACGTTATATAGTATTACCATATAACGTATAACGTTATTTAGTATTACGTTATAACGTATAACGTTATATAGTATTACCATATAACGTATAACGTTATATAGTATTACGTTATAACGTATAACGTTATAGAGTGTTACCATATAACGTATAACGTATTATAGTATTACGTTATTACGTATAAAGTTATATAGTAATGCGTTATAACGAATAACGTTATATAGTATTACGTTATAACGTATAACGTTATATAGTATTACCGTATAACGTATAACGTTATATAGTATTACCGTATAACGTATAACGTTATATAGTATTACCATATAACGTATAACGTTATATAGTATTACCATATAACGTATAACGTTATATAGTATTACCATATAACGTATAACGTTATATAGTATTACCATATAACGTATAACGTTATATAGTAATGCGTTATAACGTATAACGTTATATAGTATTACGTTATGACGTATAACGTTATATAGTATTACGCTATAACGTCTAACGTTATATAGTATTACGTTATATAGTATTACCATATAACGTATAACGTTATATAGTAATACGTTATAACGTATAACGTTATATAGTATTATGTTATACCGTATAACGTTATATAGTATTACCGTATAACGTATAACGTTATATAGTAATACGTTATAACGTATAACGTTATATAGTTTTACCATATAACGTATAACGTTATATATTATTACCATATAACGTATAACGTTATATAGTATTACGTTATATAGTATTACGTTATATAGTATTACGTTATAACGTATAACGTTATATAGTAGTACGTTATATAGTATTACGTTATAACGTATAAAGTTATATAGTATTACCATATAACGTATAACGTTATATAGTATTACGTTATATAGTATTACGTTATAACGTCTAACGTTATATAGTATTACGTTATATAGTATTACCATATGACGTATAACGTTATATAGTAATACGTTATAACGTATAACGTTATATAGTATTATGTTATACCGTATAACGTTATATAGTATTACCATATAACGTATAACGTTATATAGTATTACCATATAACGTATAAC
The DNA here is from genome assembly GCF_040668555.2 of Bombus flavifrons. Taxonomy (NCBI): domain Eukaryota; kingdom Metazoa; phylum Arthropoda; class Insecta; order Hymenoptera; family Apidae; genus Bombus; species Bombus flavifrons. The sequence goes on along the minus strand of NW_027184779.1, from coordinate 357,846 downwards.
GTTATAAGGTATTACCGTATAACGTATAACGTTATATAGTATTACGTTATAACGTATAACGTTATATAGTATTATGTTATACCGTATAACGTTATATAGTATTACCATATAACGTATAACGTTATATAGTATTACCGTATAAAATATAACGTTATATAGTATTACGTTATAACGTATAACGTTATATAATATTACGTTATACCGTATAACGTTATATAGTATTATGTTATAACGTATAACGTTATATAGTATTACCATATAACGTATAACGTTATGTAGTATTACGTTATAACGTATAACGTTATATAGTATTACCATATAACGTATAACGTTATATAGTATAACGTTATAACGTATAACGTTATGGAGTGTTACCATATAACGTATAACGTATTATAGTATTACGTTATTACGTATAACGTTATATAGTAATGCGTTATAACGTATAACGTTATATAGTATTACGTTATAACGTATAACGTTATATAGTATTACCATATAACGTATAACGTTATATAGTATTACGTTATAACGTATAACGTTATATAGTATTACGTTATAACGTATAACGTTATATAGTATTATGTTATACCGTATAACGTTATATAGTATTACCATATAACGTATAACGTTATATAGTATTACGTTATAACGTATAACGTTATATAGTATTACGTTATAACGTATAACGTTATATAGTAATGCGTTATAACGTATAACGTTATATAGTATTACGTTATAACGTATAACGTTATATAGTATTACCATATAACGTATAACGTTATATAGTATTACGTTATAACGTATAACGTTATATAGTAGTACGTTATAACGTATAACGTTATATAGTAATACGTTATAACGTATAACGTTATATAGTATTATGTTATACCGTATAACGTTATATAGTATTACCGTATAACGTATAACGTTATATAGTAATACGTTATAACGTATAACGTTATATAGTATTACCATATAACGTATAACGTTATATAGTATTACGTTATATAGTATTACCATATAACGTATAACGTTATATAGTAATACGTTATAACGTATAACGTTATATAGTATTACCATATAACGTATAACGCTATATAGTATTACCATATAACGTATAACGTTATATAGTATTACGTTTTATAGTATTACGTTATATAGTACTACCATATAACGTATAACGTTATATAGTAATACGTTATAACGTATAACGTTATATAGTAATACGTTATAACGTATAACGTTATATAGTATTACGTTATATAGTATTACGTTATAACGTCTAACGTTATATAGTATTACGTTATATAGTATTACCATATAACGTATAACGTTATATAGTAATACGTTATAACGTATAACGTTATATAGTATTATGTTATAACGTATAACGTTATATAGTATTACCATATAACGTATAACGTTATATAGTATTACGTTATAACGTATAACGTTATATAGTATTACCATATAACGTATAACGTTATATAGTATTACGTTATAACGTATAACGTTATAGAGTGTTACCATATAACGTATAACGTATTATAGTATTACGTTATTACGTATAACGTTATATAGTAATGCGTTATAACGTATAACGTTATATAGTATTACGTTATAACGTATAACGTTATATAGTATTACCGTATAACGTATAACGTTATATAGTATTACCGTATAACGTATAACGTTATATAGTATTACCATATAACGTATAACGTTATATAGTATTACCATATAACGTATAACGTTATATAGTATTACCATATAACGTATAACGTTATATAGTAATGCGTTATAACGTATAACGTTATATAGTATTACGTTATGACGTATAACGTTATATAGTATTACCATATAACGTATAACGTTATATAGTATTACGTTATAACGTATAACGTTATAGAGTGTTACCATATAACGTATAACGTATTATAGTATTACGTTATTACGTATAACGTTATATAGTAATGCGTTATAACGTATAACGTTATATAGTATTACGTTATAACGTATAACGTTATATAGTATTACCGTATAACGTATAACGTTATATAGTATTACCGTATAACGTATAACGTTATATAGTATTACCATATAACGTATAACGTTATATAGTATTACCATATAACGTATAACGTTATATAGTATTACCATATAACGTATAACGTTATATAGTATTACCATATAACGTATAACGTTATATAGTATTACCATATAACGTATAACGTTATATAGTATTACCATATAACGTATAACGTTATATAGTATTACGTTATAACGTATAACGTTATATAGTATTACCATATAACGTATAACGTTATATAGTATTACCATATAACGTATAACGTTATATAGTATTACCATATAACGTATAACGTTATATAGTATTACCATATAACGTATAACGTTATATAGTATTACCATATAACGTATAACGTTATATAGTATTACCATATAACGTATAACGTTATATAGTAATGCGTTATAACGTATAACGTTATATAGTAATACGTTATAACGTATAACGTTATATAGTATTACCATATAACGTATAACGTTATATAGTATTACCATATAACGTATAACGTTATAAGGTATTACCGTATAACGTATAACGTTATATAGTATTACGTTATAACGTATAACGTTATATAGTATTATGTTATACCGTATAACGTTATATAGTATTACCATATAACGTATAACGTTATATAGTATTACGTTATAACGTATAACGTTATATAATATTACGTTATACCGTATAACGTTATATAGTATTATGTTATAACGTATAACGTTATATAGTATTACCATATAACGTATAACGTTATATAGTATTACGTTATAACGTATAACGTTATATAGTATTACCATATAACGTATAACGTTATATAGTATTACGTTATAACGTATAACGTTATAGAGTGTTACCATATAACGTATAACGTATTATAGTATTACGTTATTACGTATAACGTTATATAGTAATGCGTTATAACGTATAACGTTATATAGTATTACGTTATAACGTATAACGTTATATAGTATTACCATATAACGTATAACGTTATATAGTATTACGTTATAACGTATAACGTTATATAGTATTACGTTATAACGTATAACGTTATATAGTATTATGTTATACCGTATAACGTTATATAGTATTACCATATAACGTATAACGTTATATAGTATTACGTTATAACGTATAACGTTATATAGTAGTACGTTATAACGTATAACGTTATATAGTAATACGTTATAACGTATAACGTTATATAGTATTATATTATACCGTATAACGTTATATAGTATTACCGTATAACGTATAACGTTATATAGTAATACGTTATAACGTATAACGTTATATAGTATTACCATATAACGTATAACGTTATATAGTATTACGTTATATAGTATTACCATATAACGTATAACGTTATATAGTAATACGTTATAACGTATAACGTTATATAGTATTACCATATAACGTATAACGCTATATAGTATTACCATATAACGTATAACGTTATATAGTATTACGTTATATAGTATTACGTTATATAGTACTACCATATAACGTATAACGTTATATAGTAATACGTTATAACGTATAACGTTATATAGTAATACGTTATAACGTATAACGTTATATAGTATTACGTTATATAGTATTACGTTATAACGTCTAACGTTATATAGTATTACGTTATATAGTATTACCATATAACGTATAACGTTATATAGTAATACGTTATAACGTATAACGTTATATAGTAGTACGTTATAACGTATTACGTTATATAGTAGTACGTTATAACGTATTACGTTATATAGTATTACGTTATAACGTATAACGTTATATAGTATTACCATATAACGTATAACGTTATATAGTATTACGTTATATAGTATTACGTTATAGCGTCTAACGTTATATAGTATTACGTTATATAGTATTACCATATGACGTATAACGTTATATAGTAATACGTTATAACGTATAACGTTATATAGTATTATGTTATACCGTATAACGTTATATAGTATTACCATATAACGTATAACGTTATATAGTATTACCGTATAACGTATAAAGTTATATAGTATTACCATATAACGTATAACGTTATATAGTATTACCATATAACGTATAACGTTATATAGTATTACCATATAACGTATAACGTTATATAGTATTACGTTATAACGTATAACGTTATATAGTATTACCATATAACGTATAACGTTATATAGTATTACGTTATAACGTATAACGTTATAGAGTGTTACCATATAACGTATAACGTATTATAGTATTACGTTATTACGTATAACGTTATATAGTAATGCGTTATAAAGTATAACGTTATATAGTATTACGTTATAACGTATAACGTTATATAGTATTACCGTATAACGTATAACGTTATATAGTATTACCGTATAACGTATAACGTTATATAGTATTACCATATAACGTATAACGTTATATAGTATTACCATATAACGTATAACGTTATATAGTATTACCATATAACGTATAACGTTATATAGTAATGCGTTATAACGTATAACGTTATATAGTATTACGTTATGACGTATAACGTTATATAGTATTACCATATAACGTATAACGTTATATAGTATTACGTTATAACGTATAACGTTATAGAGTGTTACCATATAACGTATAACGTATTATAGTATTACGTTATTACGTATAACGTTATATAGTAATGCGTTATAACGTATAACGTTATATAGTATTACGTTATAACGTATAACGTTATATAGTATTACCGTATAACGTATAACGTTATATAGTATTACCGTATAACGTATAACGTTATATAGTATTACCATATAACGTATAACGTTATATAGTATTACCATATAACGTATAACGTTATATAGTATTACCATATAACGTATAACGTTATATAGTATTACCATATAACGTATAACGTTATATAGTATTACCATATAACGTATAACGTTATATAGTATTACGTTATAACGTATAACGTTATATAGTATTACCATATAACGTATAACGTTATATAGTATTACGTTATAACGTATAACGTTATAGAGTGTTACCATATAACGTATAACGTATTATAGTATTACGTTATTACGTATAACGTTATATAGAAATGCGTTATAACGTATAACGTTATATAGTATTACGTTATGACGTATAACGTTATATAGTATTACGTTATAACGTATAACGTTATATAGTATTACCATATAACGTATAACGTTATATAGTATTACGTTATAACGTATAACGTTATAGAGTGTTACCATATAACGTATAACGTATTATAGTATTACGTTATTACGTATAACGTTATATAGTAATGCGTTATAACGTATAACGTTATATAGTATTACGTTATAACGTATAACGTTATATAGTATTACCGTATAACGTATAACGTTATATAGTATTACCGTATAACGTATAACGTTATATAGTATTACCATATAACGTATAACGTTATATAGTATTACCATATAACGTATAACGTTATATAGTATTACCATATAACGTATAACGTTATATAGTATTACCATATAACGTATAACGTTATATAGTAATGCGTTATAACGTATAACGTTATATAGGATTACGTTATGACGTATAACGTTATATAGTATTACGTTATATAGTGTTACGTTATAACGTCTAACGTTATATAGTATTACGTTATATAGTATTACCATATAACGTATAACGTTATATAGTAATACGTTATAACGTATAACGTTATATAGTAGTACGTTATAACGTATTACGTTATATAGTAGTACGTTATAACGTATTACGTTATATAGTATTACGTTATAACGTATAACGTTATATAGTATTACCATATAACGTATAACGTTATATAGTATTACGTTACATAGTATTACGTTATAACGTCTAACGTTATATAGTATTACGTTATATAGTATTACCATATGACGTATAACGTTATATAGTAATACGTTATAACGTATAAGGTTATATAGTATTATGTTATACCGTATAACGTTATATAGTATTACCATATAACGTATAACGTTATATAGTATTACCATATAACGTATAACGTTATAAGGTATTACCGTATAACGTATAACGTTATATAGTATTACGTTATAACGTATAACGTTATATAGTATTACCATATAACGTATAACGTTATATAGTATTACCATATAACGTATAACGTTATATAGTATTACCATATAACGTATAACGTTATATAGTAATGCGTTATAACGTATAACGTTATAGAGTGTTACCATATAACGTATAACGTATTATAGTATTACGTTATTACGTATAACGTTATATAGTAATGCGTTATAACGTATAACGTTATATAGTAATGCGTTATAACGTATAACGTTATAGAGTGTTACCATATAACGTATAACGTATTATAGTATTACGTTATTACGTATAACGTTATATAGTATTACGTTATAACGTATAACGTTATATAGTATTACCGTATAACGTATAACGTTATATAGTATTACCGTATAACGTATAACGTTATATAGTATTACCATATAACGTATAACGTTATATAGTATTACCATATAACGTATAACGTTATATAGTATTACCATATAACGTATAACGTTATATAGTATTACCATATAACGTATAACGTTATATAGTATTACCATATAACGTATAACGTTATATAGTAATGCGTTATAACGTATAACGTTATATAGTATTACGTTATGACGTATAACGTTATATAGTATTACGTTATACCGTATAACGTTATATAGTATTACCATATAACGTATAACGTTATATAGTATTACCGTATAACGTATAACGTTATATAGTATTACGTTATAACGTATAACGTTATATAATATTACGTTATACCGTATAACGTTATATAGTATTATGTTATAACGTATAACGTTATATAGTATTACCATATAACGTATAACGTTATTTAGTATTACGTTATAACGTATAACGTTATATAGTATTACCATATAACGTATAACGTTATATAGTATTACGTTATAACGTATAACGTTATAGAGTGTTACCATATAACGTATAACGTATTATAGTATTACGTTATTACGTATAAAGTTATATAGTAATGCGTTATAACGTATAACGTTATATAGTATTACGTTATAACGTATAACGTTATATAGTATTACCGTATAACGTATAACGTTATATAGTATTACCGTATAACGTATAACGTTATATAGTATTACCGTATAACGTATAACGTTATATAGTATTACCATATAACGTATAACGTTATATAGTATTACCATATAACGTATAACGTTATATAGTATTACCATATAACGTATAACGTTATATAGTATTACCATATAACGTATAACGTTATATAGTAATGCGTTATAACGTATAACGTTATATAGTATTACGTTATGACGTATAACGTTATATAGTATTACGTTATAACGTATAACGTTATACAGTATTACCATATAACGTATTACGTTATATAGTATTACGTTATAACGTATAACGTTATAGAGTGTTACCATATAACGTATAACGTATTATAGTATTACGTTATTACGTATAACGTTATATAGTAATGCGTTATAACGTATAACGTTATATAGTATTACGTTATAACGTATAACGTTATATAGTATTACCGTATAACGTATAACGTTATATAGTATTACCATATAACGTATAACGTTATAAGGTATTACCGTATAACGTATAACGTTATATAGTATTACGTTATAACGTATAACGTTATATGGTATTACCATATAACGTATAACGTTATATAGTATTACCATATAACGTATAACGTTATATAGTATTACCATATAACGTATAACGTTATATAGTAGTACCATATAACGTATAACGTTATATAGTAATGCGTTATAACGTATAACGTTATAGAGTGTTACCATATAACGTATAACGTATTATAGTATTACGTTATTACGTATAACGTTATATAGTAATGCGTTATAACGTATAACGTTATATAGTATTACGTTATAACGTATAACGTTATATAGTAATGCGTTATAACGTATAACGTTATATAGTATTACGTTATAGCGTATAACGTTATATAGTATTACCATATAACGTATAACGTTATATAGTAATACGTTATAACGTATAACGTTATATAGTAGTACGTTATAACGTATTACGTTATATAGTAGTACGTTATAACGTATTACGTTATATAGTATTACGTTATAACGTATAACGTTATATAGTATTACCATATAACGTATAACGTTATATAGTATTACCATATAACGTATAACGTTATATAGTATTACGTTATATAGTATTACGTTATAGCGTCTAACGTTATATAGTATTACCATATAACGTATAACGTTATATAGTATTACCATATAACGTATAACGTTATATAGTATTACCATATAACGTATAACGTTATATAGTAATGCGTTATAACGTATAACGTTATAGAGTGTTACCATATAACGTATAACGTATTATAGTATTACGTTATTACGTATAACGTTATATAGTAATGCGTTATAACGTATAACGTTATATAGTATTACGTTATAACGTATAACGTTATAGAGTGTTACCATATAACGTATAACGTATTATAGTATTACGTTATTACGTATAACGTTATATAGTAATGCGTTATAACGTATAACGTTATATAGTATTACGTTATAACGTATAACGTTATATAGTATTACCGTATAACGTATAACGTTATATAGTATTACCGTATAACGTATAACGTTATATAGTATTACCATATAACGTATAACGTTATATAGTATTACCATATAACGTATAACGTTATATAGTATTACCATATAACGTATAACGTTATATAGTATTACCATATAACGTATAACGTTATATAGTATTACCATATAACGTATAACGTTATATAGTAATGCGTTATAACGTATAACGTTATATAGTATTACGTTATGACGTATAACGTTATATAGTATTACGTTATACCGTATAACGTTATATAGTATTACCATATAACGTATAACGTTATATAGTATTACCGTATAACGTATAACGTTATATAGTATTACGTTATAACGTATAACGTTATATAATATTACGTTATACCGTATAACGTTATATAGTATTATGTTATAACGTATAACGTTATATAGTATTACCATATAACGTATAACGTTATTTAGTATTACGTTATAACGTATAACGTTATATAGTATTACCATATAACGTATAACGTTATATAGTATTACGTTATAACGTATAACGTTATAGAGTGTTACCATATAACGTATAACGTATTATAGTATTACGTTATTACGTATAAAGTTATATAGTAATGCGTTATAACGTATAACGTTATATAGTATTACGTTATAACGTATAACGTTATATAGTATTACCGTATAACGTATAACGTTATATAGTATTACCGTATAACGTATAACGTTATATAGTATTACCGTATAACGTATAACGTTATATAGTATTACCATATAACGTATAACGTTATATAGTATTACCATATAACGTATAACGTTATATAGTATTACCATATAACGTACAACGTTATATAGTATTACCATATAACGTATAACGTTATATAGTAATGCGTTATAACGTATAACGTTATATAGTATTACGTTATGACGTATAACGTTATATAGTATTACCATATAACGTATAACGTTATATAGTAGTACCATATAACGTATAACGTTATATAGTAATGCGTTATAACGTATAACGTTATAGAGTGTTACCATATAACGTATAACGTATTATAGTATTACGTTATTACGTATAACGTTATATAGTAATGCGTTATAACGTATAACGTTATATAGTATTACGTTATAACGTATAACGTTATAGAGTGTTACCATATAACGTATAACGTATTATAGTATTACGTTATTACGTAAACGTTATATAGTAATGCGTTATAACGTATAACGTTATATAGTATTACGTTATAACGTATAACGTTATATAGTATTACCGTATAACGTATAACGTTATATAGTATTACCGTATAACGTATAACGTTATATAGTATTACCATATAACGTATAACGTTATATAGTATTACCATATAACGTATAACGTTATATAGTATTACCATATAACGTATAACGTTATATAGTATTACCATATAACGTATAACGTTATATAGTATTACCATATAACGTATAACGTTATATAGTAATGCGTTATAACGTATAACGTTATATAGTATTACGTTATGACGTATAACGTTATATAGTATTACGTTATACCGTATAACGTTATATAGTATTACCATATAACGTATAACGTTATATAGTATTACCGTATAACGTATAACGTTATATAGTATTACGTTATAACGTATAACGTTATATAATATTACGTTATACCGTATAACGTTATATAGTATTATGTTATAACGTATAACGTTATATAGTATTACCATATAACGTATAACGTTATTTAGTATTACGTTATAACGTATAACGTTATATAGTATTACCATATAACGTATAACGTTATATAGTATTACGTTATAACGTATAACGTTATAGAGTGTTACCATATAACGTATAACGTATTATAGTATTACGTTATTACGTATAACGTTATATAGTAATGCGTTATAACGTATAACGTTATATAGTATTACGTTATAACGTATAACGTTATATAGTATTACCGTATAACGTATAACGTTATATAGTATTACCGTATAACGTATAACGTTATATAGTATTACCATATAACGTATAACGTTATATAGTATTACCATATAACGTATAACGTTATATAGTATTACCATATAACGTATAACGTTATATAGTATTACCATATAACGTATAACGTTATATAGTATTACCATATAACGTATAACGTTATATAGTAATGCGTTATAACGTATAACGTTATATAGTATTACGTTATGACGTATAACGTTATATAGTATTACGTTATACCGTATAACGTTATATAGTATTACCATATAACGTATAACGTTATATAGTATTACCGTATAACGTATAACGTTATATAGTATTACGTTATAACGTATAACGTTATATAATATTACGTTATACCGTATAACGTTATATAGTATTATGTTATAACGTATAACGTTATATAGTATTACCATATAACGTATAACGTTATTTAGTATTACGTTATAACGTATAACGTTATATAGTATTACCATATAACGTATAACGTTATATAGTATTACGTTATAACGTATAACGTTATAGAGTGTTACCATATAACGTATAACGTATTATAGTATTACGTAATTACGTATAACGTTATATAGTAATGCGTTATAACGTATAACGTTATATAGTATTACGTTATAACGTATAACGTTATATAGTATTACCGTATAACGTATAACGTTATATAGTATTACCGTATAACGTATAACGTTATATAGTATTACCATATAACGTATAACGTTATATAGTATTACCATATAACGTATAACGTTATATAGTATTACCATATAACGTATAACGTTATATAGTATTACGTTATAACGTATAACGTTATATAGTATTACCATATAACGTATAACGTTATATAGTATTACCATATAACGTATAACGTTATATAGTATTACCATATAACGTATAACGTTATATAGTATTACCATATAACGTATAACGCTATATAGTATTACCATATAACGTATAACGTTATATAGTAATGCGTTATAACGTATAACGTTATATAGTATTACGTTATGACGTATAACGTTATATAGTATTACGTTATACCGTATAACGTTATATAGTATTACCATATAACGTATAACGTTATATAGTATTACCGTATAACGTATAACGTTATATAGTATTACCATATAACGTATAACGTTATATAGTATTACCATATAACGTATAACGTTATATAGTATTACCATATAACGTATAACGTTATATAGTATTACCATATAACGTATAACGCTATATAGTATTACCATATAACGTATAACGTTATATAGTAATGCGTTATAACGTATAACGTTATATAGTATTACGTTATGACGTATAACGTTATATAGTATTACGTTATACCGTATAACGTTATATAGTATTACCATATAACGTATAACGTTATATAGTATTACCGTATAACGTATAACGTTATATAGTATTACGTTATAACGTATAACGTTATATAATATTACGTTATACCGTATAACGTTATATAGTATTATGTTATAACGTATAACGTTATATAGTATTACCATATAACGTATAACGTTATTTAGTATTACGTTATAACGTATAACGTTATATAGTATTACCATATAACGTATAACGTTATATAGTATTACGTTATAACGTATAACGTTATAGAGTGTTACCATATAACGTATAACGTATTATAGTATTACGTTATTACGTATAACGTTATATAGTAATGCGTTATAACGTATAACGTTATATAGTATTACGTTATAACGTATAACGTTATATAGTATTACCGTATAACGTATAACGTTATATAGTATTACCGTATAACGTATAACGTTATATAGTATTACCATATAACGTATAACGTTATATAGTATTACCATATAACGTATAACGTTATATAGTATTACCATATAACGTATAACGTTATATAGTATTACCATATAACGTATAACGTTATATAGTAATGCGTTATAACGTATAACGTTATATAGTATTACGTTATGACGTATAACGTTATATAGTATTACGTTATAACGTATAACGTTATATAGTATTACCATATAACGTATTACGTTATATAGTATTACGTTATAACGTATAACGTTATAGAGTGTTACCATATAACGTATAACGTATTATAGTATTACGTTATTACGTATAACGTTATATAGTAATGCGTTATAACGTATAACGTTATATAGTATCACGTTATAACATATAACGTTATATAGTATTACCGTATAACGTATAACGTTATATAGTATTACCGTATAACGTATAACGTTATATAGTATTACCATATAACGTATAACGTTATATAGTATTACCATATAACGTATAACGTTATATAGTATTACCATATAACGTATAACGTTATATAGTATTACCATATAACGTATAACGTTATATAGTAATGCGTTATAACGTATAACGTTATATAGTATTACGTTATGACGTATAACGTTATATAGTAATGCGTTATAACGTATAACGTTATATAGTAATGCGTTATAACGCATAACGTTATAGAGTGTTACCATATAACGTATAACGTTTTATAGTATTACGTTATTACGTATAACGTTATATAGTAATACGTTATAACGTATAACGTTATATAGAATTACGTTATAACGTATAACGTTATAGAGTGTTACCATATAACGTATAACGTTATATAGTAATACGTTATAACGTATAACGTTATATAGTATTACCATATAACGTATAACGCTATATAGTATTACCATATAACGTATAACGTTATATAGTATTACGTTATATAGTATTACGTTATATAGTATTACCATATAACGTATAACGTTATATAGTATTACCATATAACGTATAACGTTATATAGTATTACCATATAACGTATAACGTTATATAGTATTACCATATAACGTATAACGTTATATAGTAATGCGTTATAACGTATAACGTTATATAGGATTACGTTATGACGTATAACGTTATATAGTATTACGTTATATAGTGTTACGTTATAACGTCTAACGTTATATAGTATTACGTTATATAGTATTACCATATAACGTATAACGTTATATAGTAATACGTTATAACGTATAACGTTATATAGTAGTACGTTATAACGTATTACGTTATATAGTAGTACGTTATAACGTATTACGTTATATAGTATTACGTTATAACGTATAACGTTATATAGTATTACCATATAACGTATAACGTTATATAGTATTACGTTACATAGTATTACGTTATAACGTCTAACGTTATATAGTATTACGTTATATAGTATTACCATATGACGTATAACGTTATATAGTAATACGTTATAACGTATAAGGTTATATAGTATTATGTTATACCGTATAACGTTATATAGTATTACCATATAACGTATAACGTTATATAGTATTACCATATAACGTATAACGTTATAAGGTATTACCGTATAACGTATAACGTTATATAGTATTACGTTATAACGTATAACGTTATATAGTATTACCATATAACGTATAACGTTATATAGTATTACCATATAACGTATAACGTTATATAGTATTACCATATAACGTATAACGTTATATAGTAATGCGTTATAACGTATAACGTTATAGAGTGTTACCATATAACGTATAACGTATTATAGTATTACGTTATTACGTATAACGTTATATAGTAATGCGTTATAACGTATAACGTTATATAGTATTACGTTATAACGTATAACGTTATAGAGTGTTACCATATAACGTATAACGTATTATAGTATTACGTTATTACGTATAACGTTATATAGTAATGCGTTATAACGTATAACGTTATATAGTATTACGTTATAACGTATAACGTTATATAGTATTACCGTATAACGTATAACGTTATATAGTATTACCGTATAACGTATAACGTTATATAGTATTACCATATAACGTATAACGTTATATAGTATTACCATATAACGTATAACGTTATATAGTATTACCATATAACGTATAACGTTATATAGTATTACCATATAACGTATAACGTTATATAGTATTACCATATAACGTATAACGTTATATAGTAATGCGTTATAACGTATAACGTTATATAGTATTACGTTATGACGTATAACGTTATATAGTATTACGTTATACCGTATAACGTTATATAGTATTACCATATAACGTATAACGTTATATAGTATTACCGTATAACGTATAACGTTATATAGTATTACGTTATAACGTATAACGTTATATAATATTACGTTATACCGTATAACGTTATATAGTATTATGTTATAACGTATAACGTTATATAGTATTACCATATAACGTATAACGTTATTTAGTATTACGTTATAACGTATAACGTTATATAGTATTACCATATAACGTATAACGTTATATAGTATTACGTTATAACGTATAACGTTATAGAGTGTTACCATATAACGTATAACGTATTATAGTATTACGTTATTACGTATAAAGTTATATAGTAATGCGTTAAAACGTATAACGTTATATAGTATTACGTTATAACGTATAACGTTATATAATATTACGTTATACCGTATAACGTTATATAGTATTATGTTATAACGTATAACGTTATATAGTATTACCATATAACGTATAACGTTATTTAGTATTACGTTATAACGTATAACGTTATATAGTATTACCATATAACGTATAACGTTATATAGTATTACGTTATGACGTATAACGTTATATAGTATTACGTTATACCGTATAACGTTATATAGTATTACCATATAACGTATAACGTTATATAGTATTACCGTATAACGTATAACGTTATATAGTATTACGTTATAACGTATAACGTTATATAATATTACGTTATACCGTATAACGTTATATAGTATTATGTTATAACGTATAACGTTATATAGTATTACCATATAACGTATAACGTTATTTAGTATTACGTTATAACGTATAACGTTATATAGTATTACCATATAACGTATAACGTTATATAGTATTACGTTATAACGTATAACGTTATAGAGTGTTACCATATAACGTATAACGTATTATAGTATTACGTTATTACGTATAAAGTTATATAGTAATGCGTTATAACGTATAACGTTATATAGTATTACGTTATAACGTATAACGTTATATAGTATTACCGTATAACGTATAACGTTATATAGTATTACCGTATAACGTATAACGTTATATAGTATTACCGTATAACGTATAACGTTATATAGTATTACCATATAACGTATAACGTTATATAGTATTACCATATAACGTATAACGTTATATAGTATTACCATATAACGTATAACGTTATATAGTAATGCGTTATAACGTATAACGTTATATAGTATTACGTTATGACGTATAACGTTATATAGTATTACGTTATAACGTATAACGTTATACAGTATTACCATATAACGTATTACGTTATATAGTATTACGTTATAACGTATAACGTTATAGAGTGTTACCATATAACGTATAACGTATTATAGTATTACGTTATTACGTATAACGTTATATAGTAATGCGTTATAACGTATAACGTTATATAGTATTACGTTATAACGTATAACGTTATATAGTATTACCGTATAACGTATAACGTTATATAGTATTACCATATAACGTATAACGTTATAAGGTATTACCGTATAACGTATAACGTTATATAGTATTACGTTATAACGTATAACGTTATATAGTATTACCATATAACGTATAACGTTATATAGTATTACCATATAACGTATAACGTTATATAGTAGTACCATATAACGTATAACGTTATATAGTAATGCGTTATAACGTATAACGTTATAGAGTGTTACCATATAACGTATAACGTATTATAGTATTACGTTATTACGTATAACGTTATATAGTAATGCGTTATAACGTATAACGTTATATAGTATTACGTTATAACGTATAACGTTATAGAGTGTTACCATATAACGTATAACGTATTATAGTATTACGTTATTACGTATAACGTTATATAGTAATGCGTTATAACGTATAACGTTATATAGTATTACGTTATAACGTATAACGTTATATAGTATTACCGTATAACGTATAACGTTATATAGTATTACCGTATAACGTATAACGTTATATAGTATTACCATATAACGTATAACGTTATATAGTATTACCATATAACGTATAACGTTATATAGTATTACCATATAACGTATAACGTTATATAGTATTACCATATAACGTATAACGTTATATAGTATTACCATATAACGTATAACGTTATATAGTAATGCGTTATAACGTATAACGTTATATAGTATTACGTTATGACGTATAACGTTATATAGTATTACGTTATACCGTATAACGTTATATAGTATTACCATATAACGTATAACGTTATATAGTATTACCGTATAACGTATAACGTTATATAGTATTACGTTATAACGTATAACGTTATATAATATTACGTTATACCGTATAACGTTATATAGTATTATGTTATAACGTATAACGTTATATAGTATTACCATATAACGTATAACGTTATTTAGTATTACGTTATAACGTATAACGTTATATAGTATTACCATATAACGTATAACGTTATATAGTATTACGTTATAACGTATAACGTTATAGAGTGTTACCATATAACGTATAACGTATTATAGTATTACGTTATTACGTATAACGTTATATAGTAATGCGTTATAACGTATAACGTTATATAGTATTACGTTATAACGTATAACGTTATATAGTATTACCGTATAACGTATAACGTTATATAGTATTACCGTATAACGTATAACGTTATATAGTATTACCATATAACGTATAACGTTATATAGTATTACCATATAACGTATAACGTTATATAGTATTACCATATAACGTATAACGTTATAGAGTGTTACCATATAACGTATAACGTATTATAGTATTACGTTATTACGTATAACGTTATATAGTAATGCGTTATAACGTATAACGTTATATAGTATTACGTTATAACGTATAACGTTATATAGTATTACCGTATAACGTATAACGTTATATAGTATTACCGTATAACGTATAACGTTATATAGTATTACCATATAACGTATAACGTTATATAGTATTACCATATAACGTATAACGTTATATAGTATTACCATATAACGTATAACGTTATATAGTATTACCATATAACGTATAACGCTATATAGTATTACCATATAACGTATAACGTTATATAGTAATGCGTTATAACGTATAACGTTATATAGTATTACGTTATGACGTATAACGTTATATAGTATTACGTTATACCGTATAACGTTATATAGTATTACCATATAACGTATAACGTTATATAGTATTACCGTATAACGTATAACGTTATATAGTATTACGTTATAACGTATAACGTTATATAATATTACGTTATACCGTATAACGTTATATAGTATTATGTTATAACGTATAACGTTATATAGTATTACCATATAACGTATAACGTTATTTAGTATTACGTTATAACGTATAACGTTATATAGTATTACCATATAACGTATAACGTTATATAGTATTACGTTATAACGTATAACGTTATAGAGTGTTACCATATAACGTATAACGTATTATAGTATTACGTTATTACGTATAACGTTATATAGTAATGCGTTATAACGTATAACGTTATATAGTATTACGTTATAACGTATAACGTTATATAGTATTACCGTATAACGTATAACGTTATATAGTATTACCGTATAACGTATAACGTTATATAGTATTACCATATAACGTATAACGTTATATAGTATTACCATATAACGTATAACGTTATATAGTATTACCATATAACGTATAACGTTATATAGTATTACCATATAACGTATAACGTTATATAGTATTACCATATAACGTATAACGTTATATAGTAATGCGTTATAACGTATAACGTTATATAGTATTACGTTATGACGTATAACGTTATATAGTATTACGTTATAACGTATAACGTTATATAGTATTACCATATAACGTATTACGTTATATAGTATTACGTTATAACGTATAACGTTATAGAGTGTTACCATATAACGTATAACGTATTATAGTATTACGTTATTACGTATAACGTTATATAGTAATGCGTTATAACGTATAACGTTATATAGTATCACGTTATAACATATAACGTTATATAGTATTACCGTATAACGTATAACGTTATATAGTATTACCGTATAACGTATAACGTTATATAGTATTACCATATAACGTATAACGTTATATAGTATTACCATATAACGTATAACGTTATATAGTATTACCATATAACGTATAACGTTATATAGTATTACCATATAACGTATAACGTTATATAGTTATGCGTTATAACGTATAACGTTATATAGTATTACGTTATGACGTATAACGTTATATAGTAATGCGTTATGAACGTATAACGTTATATAGTAATGCGTTATAACGCATAACGTTATAGAGTGTTACCATATAACGTATAACGTTTTATAGTATTACGTTATTACGTATAACGTTATATAGTAATACGATATAACGTATAACGTTATATAGAATTACGTTATAACGTATAACGTTATAGAGTGTTACCATATAACGTATAACGTTATATAGTAATACGTTATAACGTATAACGTTATATAGTATTACCATATAACGTATAACGCTATATAGTATTACCATATAACGTATAACGTTATATAGTATTACGTTATATAGTATTACGTTATATAGTATTACCATATAACGTATAACGTTATACAGTAATACGTTATAACGTATAACGTTATATAGTATTACGTTATATAGTATTACGTTATAACGTCTAACGTTATATAGTATTACGTTATATAGTATTACCATATAACGTATAACGTTATATAGTAATACGTTATAACGTATAACGTTATATAGTATTACCATATAACGTATAACGTTATATAGTATTACGTTATAACGTAGAACGTTATATAGTATTACGTTATAACGTATAACGTTATATAGTATTACGTTATGTAGTATTACCGTATAACCTATAACGTTATATTGTATTACCATATAACGTATAACGTTATATAGTATTACGTTATAACGAATAACGTTATATAGTATTACCATATAACGTATAACGTTATATAGTATTACGTTATAACGTATAACGTTATATAGTATTATGTTATACCGTATAACGTTATATAGTATTACCATATAACGTATAACGTTATATAGTATTACGTTATAACGTATAACGTTATATAGTAGTACGTTATAACGTATAACGTTATATAGTAATACGTTATAACGTATAACGTTATATAGTATTATGTTATACCGTATAACGTTATATAGTATTACCGTATAACGTATAACGTTATATAGTAATACGTTATAACGTATAACGTTATATAGTATTACCATATAACGTATAACGTTATATAGTATTACCATATAACGTATAACGTTATATAGTATTACGTTATAACGTCTAACGTTATATAGTATTACGTTATATAGTATTACCATATAACGTATAACGTTATATAGTAATACGTTATAACGTATAACGTTATATAGTATTACCATATAACGTATAACGCTATATAGTATTACCATATAACGTATAACGTTATATAGTATTACGTTATAACGTATAACGTTATATAGTATTATGTTATACCGTATAACGTTATATAGTATTACCATATAACGTATAACGTTATATAGTATTACGTTATAACGTATAACGTTATATAGTATTACCATATAACGTATAACGTTATATAGTATTACGTTATAACGTCTAACGTTATATAGTATTACGTTATATAGTATTACCATATAACGTATAACGTTATATAGTAATACGTTATAACGTATAACGTTATATAGTATTACCATATAACGTATAACGTTATATAGTATTACGTTATAACGTAGAACGTTATATAGTATTACGTTATAACGTATAACGTTATATAGTATTACGTTATGTAGTATTACCGTATAACCTATAACGTTATATTGTATTACCATATAACGTATAACGTTATATAGTATTACGTTATAACGAATAACGTTATATAGTATTACCATATAACGTATAACGTTATATAGTATTACGTTATAACGTATAACGTTATATAGTATTATGTTATACCGTATAACGTTATATAGTATTACCATATAACGTATAACGTTATATAGTATTACGTTATAACGTATAACGTTATATAGTAGTACGTTATAACGTATAACGTTATATAGTAATACGTTATAACGTCTAACGTTATATAGTATTACGTTATATAGTATTACCATATAACGTATAACGTTATATAGTAATACGTTATAACGTATAACGTTATATAGTATTACCATATAACGTATAACGCTATATAGTATTACCATATAACGTATAACGTTATATAGTATTACGTTATATAGTATTACCATATAACGTATAACGTTATATAGTAATACGTTATAACGTATAACGTTATATAGTAGTACGTTATAACGTATTACGTTATATAGTAGTACGTTATAACGTATTACGTTATAACGTATAACGTTATATAGTATTACCATATAACGTATAACGTTATATAGTATTACGTTATATAGTATTACGTTATAACGTATAACGTTATATAGTATTACCATATAACGTATAACGTTATATAGTATTACGTTATATAGTATTACGTTATAACGTCTAACGTTATATAGTATTACGTTATATAGTATTACCATATAACGTATAACGTTATATAGTATTACCGTATAACGTATAACGTTATATAGTATTACGTTATAACGTATAACGTTATATAATATTACGTTATACCGTATAACGTTATATAGTATTATGTTATAACGTATAACGTTATATAGTATTACCATATAACGTATAACGTTATATAGTATTACGTTATAACGTATAACGTTATATAGTATTACCATATAACGTATAACGTTATATAGTATTACCATATAACGTATAACGTTATATAGTATTACGTTATAACGTATAACCTTATAGAGTGTTACCATATAACGTATAACGTATTATAGTATTACGTTATTACGTATAACGTTATATAGTAATGCGTTATAACGTATAACGTTATATAGTATTACCGTATAACGTATAACGTTATATAGTATTACCATATAACGTATAACGTTATATAGTATTACCATATAACGTATAACGTTACATAGTAATGCGTTATAACGTATAACGTTATATAGTATTACGTTATGACGTATAACGTTATATAGTAATGCGTTATAACGTATAACGTTATATAGTATTACGTTATAACGTATAACGTTATATAGTATTACCGTATAACGTATAACGTTATATAGTATTACCGTATAACGTATAACGTTATATAGTATTACCATATAACGTATAACGTTATATAGTATTACCATATAACGTATAACGTTATATAGTATTACCATATAACGTATAACGTTATATAGTATTACCATATAACGTATAACGTTATATAGTATTACCATATAACGTATAACGTTATATAGTAATGCGTTATAACGTATAACGTTATATAGTATTACGTTATGACGTATAACGTTATATAGTATTACGTTATACCGTATAACGTTATATAGTATTACCATATAACGTATAACGTTATATAGTATTACCGTATAACGTATAACGTTATATAGTATTACGTTATAACGTATAACGTTATATAATATTACGTTATACCGTATAACGTTATATAGTATTATGTTATAACGTATAACGTTATATAGTATTACCATATAACGTATAACGTTATTTAGTATTACGTTATAACGTATAACGTTATATAGTATTACCATATAACGTATAACGTTATATAGTATTACGTTATAACGTATAACGTTATAGAGTGTTACCATATAACGTATAACGTATTATAGTATTACGTTATTACGTATAACGTTATATAGTAATGCGTTATAACGTATAACGTTATATAGTATTACGTTATAACGTATAACGTTATATAGTATTACCGTATAACGTATAACGTTATATAGTATTACCGTATAACGTATAACGTTATATAGTATTACCATATAACGTATAACGTTATATAGTATTACCATATAACGTATAACGTTATATAGTATTACCATATAACGTATAACGTTATAGAGTGTTACCATATAACGTATAACGTATTATAGTATTACGTTATTACGTATAACGTTATATAGTAATGCGTTATAACGTATAACGTTATATAGTATTACGTTATGACGTATAACGTTATATAGTAATGCGTTATAACGTATAACGTTATATAGTATTACGTTATAACGTATAACGTTATATAGTATTACCGTATAACGTATAACGTTATATAGTATTACCGTATAACGTATAACGTTATATAGTATTACCATATAACGTATAACGTTATATAGTATTACCATATAACGTATAACGTTATATAGTATTACCATATAACGTATAACGTTATATAGTATTACCATATAACGTATAACGTTATATAGTATTACCATATAACGTATAACGTTATATAGTAATGCGTTATAACGTATAACGTTATATAGTATTACGTTATGACGTATAACGTTATATAGTATTACGTTATACCGTATAACGTTATATAGTATTACCATATAACGTATAACGTTATATAGTATTACCGTATAACGTATAACGTTATATAGTATTACGTTATAACGTATAACGTTATATAATATTACGTTATACCGTATAACGTTATATAGTATTATGTTATAACGTATAACGTTATATAGTATTACCATATAACGTATAACGTTATTTAGTATTACGTTATAACGTATAACGTTATATAGTATTACCATACAACGTATAACGTTATATAGTATTACGTTATAACGTATAACGTTATAGAGTGTTACCATATAACGTATAACGTATTATAGTATTACGTTATTACGTATAACGTTATATAGTAATGCGTTATAACGTATAACGTTATATAGTATTACGTTATAACGTATAACGTTATATAGTATTACCGTATAACGTATAACGTTATATAGTATTACCGTATAACGTATAACGTTATATAGTATTACCATATAACGTATAACGTTATATAGTATTACCATATAACGTATAACGTTATATAGTATTACCATATAACGTATAACGTTATAGAGTGTTACCATATAACGTATAACGTATTATAGTATTACGTTATTACGTATAACGTTATATAGTAATGCGTTATAACGTATAACGTTATATAGTATTACGTTATAACGTATAACGTTATATAGTATTACCGTATAACGTATAACGTTATATAGTATTACCGTATAACGTATAACGTTATATAGTATTACCATATAACGTATAACGTTATATAGTATTACCATATAACGTATAACGTTATATAGTATTACCATATAACGTATAACGTTATATAGTATTACCATATAACGTATAACGCTATATAGTATTACCATATAACGTATAACGTTATATAGTAATGCGTTATAACGTATAACGTTATATAGTATTACGTTATGACGTATAACGTTATATAGTATTACGTTATACCGTATAACGTTATATAGTATTACCATATAACGTATAACGTTATATAGTATTACCGTATAACGTATAACGTTATATAGTATTACGTTATAACGTATAACGTTATATAATATTACGTTATACCGTATAACGTTATATAGTATTATGTTATAACGTATAACGTTATATAGTAATGCGTTATTACGTATAACGTTATATAGTAATGCGTTATAACGTATAACGTTATATAGTATTACGTTATAACGTATAACGTTATATAGTATTACCGTATAACGTATAACGTTATATAGTATTACCGTATAACGTATAACGTTATATAGTATTACCATATAACGTATAACGTTATATAGTATTACCATATAACGTATAACGTTATATAGTATTACCATATAACGTATAACGTTATATAGTATTACCATATAACGTATAACGTTATATAGTATTACCATATAACGTATAACGTTATATAGTAATGCGTTATAACGTATAACGTTATATAGTATTACGTTATGACGTATAACGTTATATAGTATTACGTTATAACGTATAACGTTATATAGTATTACCATATAACGTATTACGTTATATAGTATTACGTTATAACGTATAACGTTATAGAGTGTTACCATATAACGTATAACGTATTATAGTATTACGTTATTACGTATAACGTTATATAGTAATGCGTTATAACGTATAACGTTATATAGTATCACGTTATAACATATAACGTTATATAGTATTACCGTATAACGTATAACGTTATATAGTATTACCGTATAACGTATAACGTTATATAGTATTACCATATAACGTATAACGTTATATAGTATTACCATATAACGTATAACGTTATATAGTATTACCATATAACGTATAACGTTATATAGTATTACCATATAACGTATAACGTTATATAGTAATGCGTTATAACGTATAACGTTATATAGTATTACGTTATGACGTATAACGTTATATAGTAATGCGTTATAACGTATAACGTTATATAGTAATGCGTTATAACGCATAACGTTATAGAGTGTTACCATATAACGTATAACGTTTTATAGTATTACGTTATTACGTATAACGTTATATAGTAATACGATATAACGTATAACGTTATATAGAATTACGTTATAACGTATAACGTTATAGAGTGTTACCATATAACGTATAACGTTATATAGTAATACGTTATAACGTATAACGTTATATAGTATTACCATATAACGTATAACGCTATATAGTATTACCATATAACGTATAACGTTATATAGTATTACGTTATATAGTATTACGTTATATAGTATTACCATATAACGTATAACGTTATACAGTAATACGTTATAACGTATAACGTTATATAGTATTACGTTATATAGTATTACGTTATAACGTCTAACGTTATATAGTATTACGTTATATAGTATTACCATATAACGTATAACGTTATATAGTAATACGTTATAACGTATAACGTTATATAGTATTACCATATAACGTATAACGTTATATAGTATTACGTTATAACGTAGAACGTTATATAGTATTACGTTATAACGTATAACGTTATATAGTATTACGTTATGTAGTATTACCGTATAACCTATAACGTTATATTGTATTACCATATAACGTATAACGTTATATAGTATTACGTTATAACGAATAACGTTATATAGTATTACCATATAACGTATAACGTTATATAGTATTACGTTATAACGTATAACGTTATATAGTATTATGTTATACCGTATAACGTTATATAGTATTACCATATAACGTATAACGTTATATAGTATTACGTTATAACGTATAACGTTATATAGTAGTACGTTATAACGTATAACGTTATATAGTAATACGTTATAACGTATAACGTTATATAGTATTATGTTATACCGTATAACGTTATATAGTATTACCGTATAACGTATAACGTTATATAGTAATACGTTATAACGTATAACGTTATATAGTATTACCATATAACGTATAACGTTATATAGTATTACCATATAACGTATAACGTTATATAGTATTACGTTATAACGTCTAACGTTATATAGTATTACGTTATATAGTATTACCATATAACGTATAACGTTATATAGTAATACGTTATAACGTATAACGTTATATAGTATTACCATATAACGTATAACGCTATATAGTATTACCATATAACGTATAACGTTATATAGTATTACGTTATAACGTATAACGTTATATAGTATTATGTTATACCGTATAACGTTATATAGTATTACCATATAACGTATAACGTTATATAGTATTACGTTATAACGTATAACGTTATATAGTATTACCATATAACGTATAACGTTATATAGTATTACGTTATAACGTCTAACGTTATATAGTATTACGTTATATAGTATTACCATATAACGTATAACGTTATATAGTAATACGTTATAACGTATAACGTTATATAGTATTACCATATAACGTATAACGTTATATAGTATTACGTTATAACGTAGAACGTTATATAGTATTACGTTATAACGTATAACGTTATATAGTATTACGTTATGTAGTATTACCGTATAACCTATAACGTTATATTGTATTACCATATAACGTATAACGTTATATAGTATTACGTTATAACGAATAACGTTATATAGTATTACCATATAACGTATAACGTTATATAGTATTACGTTATAACGTATAACGTTATATAGTATTATGTTATACCGTATAACGTTATATAGTATTACCATATAACGTATAACGTTATATAGTATTACGTTATAACGTATAACGTTATATAGTAGTACGTTATAACGTATAACGTTATATAGTAATACGTTATAACGTATAACGTTATATAGTATTATGTTATACCGTATAACGTTATATAGTATTACCGTATAACGTATAACGTTATATAGTAATACGTTATAACGTATAACGTTATATAGTATTACCATATAACGTATAACGTTATATAGTATTACCATATAACGTATAACGTTATATAGTATTACGTTATAACGTCTAACGTTATATAGTATTACGTTATATAGTATTACCATATAACGTATAACGTTATATAGTAATACGTTATAACGTATAACGTTATATAGTATTACCATATAACGTATAACGCTATATAGTATTACCATATAACGTATAACGTTATATAGTATTACGTTATATAGTATTACCATATAACGTATAACGTTATATAGTAATACGTTATAACGTATAACGTTATATAGTAGTACGTTATAACGTATTACGTTATATAGTAGTACGTTATAACGTATTACGTTATAACGTATAACGTTATATAGTATTACCATATAACGTATAACGTTATATAGTATTACGTTATATAGTATTACGTTATAACGTATAACGTTATATAGTATTACCATATAACGTATAACGTTATATAGTATTACGTTATAACGTATAACGTTATATAGTAGTACGTTATAACGTATAACGTTATATAGTAATACGTTATAACGTATAACGTTATATAGTATTATGTTATACCGTATAACGTTATATAGTATTACCGTATAACGTATAACGTTATATAGTAATACGTTATAACGTATAACGTTATATAGTATTACCATATAACGTATAACGTTATATAGTATTACCATATAACGTATAACGTTATATAGTATTACGTTATAACGTCTAACGTTATATAGTATTACGTTATATAGTATTACCATATAACGTATAACGTTATATAGTAATACGTTATAACGTATAACGTTATATAGTATTACCATATAACGTATAACGCTATATAGTATTACCATATAACGTATAACGTTATATAGTATTACGTTATAACGTATAACGTTATATAGTATTATGTTATACCGTATAACGTTATATAGTATTACCATATAACGTATAACGTTATATAGTATTACGTTATAACGTATAACGTTATATAGTATTACCATATAACGTATAACGTTATATAGTATTACGTTATAACGTCTAACGTTATATAGTATTACGTTATATAGTATTACCATATAACGTATAACGTTATATAGTAATACGTTATAACGTATAACGTTATATAGTATTACCATATAACGTATAACGTTATATAGTATTACGTTATAACGTAGAACGTTATATAGTATTACGTTATAACGTATAACGTTATATAGTATTACGTTATGTAGTATTACCGTATAACCTATAACGTTATATTGTATTACCATATAACGTATAACGTTATATAGTATTACGTTATAACGAATAACGTTATATAGTATTACCATATAACGTATAACGTTATATAGTATTACGTTATAACGTATAACGTTATATAGTATTATGTTATACCGTATAACGTTATATAGTATTACCATATAACGTATAACGTTATATAGTATTACGTTATAACGTATAACGTTATATAGTAGTACGTTATAACGTATAACGTTATATAGTAATACGTTATAACGTATAACGTTATATAGTATTATGTTATACCGTATAACGTTATATAGTATTACCGTATAACGTATAACGTTATATAGTAATACGTTATAACGTATAACGTTATATAGTATTACCATATAACGTATAACGTTATATAGTATTACCATATAACGTATAACGTTATATAGTATTACGTTATAACGTCTAACGTTATATAGTATTACGTTATATAGTATTACCATATAACGTATAACGTTATATAGTAATACGTTATAACGTATAACGTTATATAGTATTACCATATAACGTATAACGCTATATAGTATTACCATATAACGTATAACGTTATATAGTATTACGTTATATAGTATTACCATATAACGTATAACGTTATATAGTAATACGTTATAACGTATAACGTTATATAGTAGTACGTTATAACGTATTACGTTATATAGTAGTACGTTATAACGTATTACGTTATAACGTATAACGTTATATAGTATTACCATATAACGTATAACGTTATATAGTATTACGTTATATAGTATTACGTTATAACGTATAACGTTATATAGTATTACCATATAACGTATAACGTTATATAGTATTACGTTATATAGTATTACGTTATAACGTCTAACGTTATATAGTATTACGTTATATAGTATTACCATATAACGTATAACGTTATATAGTATTACCGTATAACGTATAACGTTATATAGTATTACGTTATAACGTATAACGTTATATAATATTACGTTATACCGTATAACGTTATATAGTATTATGTTATAACGTATAACGTTATATAGTATTACCATATAACGTATAACGTTATATAGTATTACGTTATAACGTATAACGTTATATAGTATTACCATATAACGTATAACGTTATATAGTATTACCATATAACGTATAACGTTATATAGTATTACGTTATAACGTATAACCTTATAGAGTGTTACCATATAACGTATAACGTATTATAGTATTACGTTATTACGTATAACGTTATATAGTAATGCGTTATAACGTATAACGTTATATAGTATTACCGTATAACGTATAACGTTATATAGTATTACCATATAACGTATAACGTTATATAGTATTACCATATAACGTATAACGTTACATAGTAATGCGTTATAACGTATAACGTTATATAGTATTACGTTATGACGTATAACGTTATATAGTAATGCGTTATAACGTATAACGTTATATAGTAATGCGTTATAACGCATAACGTTATGGAGTGTTACCATATAACGTATAACGTTTTATAGTATTACGTTATTACGTATAACGTTATATAGTAATACGTTATAACGTATAACGTTATATAGAATTACGTTATAACGTATAACGTTATAGAGTGTTACCATATAACGTATAACGTTATATAGTAATACGTTATAACGTATAACGTTATATAGTATTACGTTATATAGTATTAAGTTATAACGTCTAACGTTATATAGTATTACGTTATATAGTATTACCATATAACGTATAACGTTATATAGTAATACGTTATAACGTATAACGTTATATAGTATTACCATATAACGTATAACGCTATATAGTATTACCATATAACGTATAACGTTATATAGTATTACGTTATATAGTATTACGTTATATAGTACTACCATATAACGTATAACGTTATATAGTAATACGTTATAACGTATAACGTTATATAGTATTACGTTATATAGTATTACGTTATAACGTCTAACGTTATATAGTATTACGTTATAACGTATTACGTTATATAGTATTACGTTATAACGTATAACGTTATATAGTATTACCATATAACGTATAACGTTATATAGTATTACGTTATATAGTATTACGTTATAACGTCTAACGTTATATAGTATTACGTTATATAGTATTACCATATAACGTATAACGTTATATAGTAATACGTTATAACGTATAACGTTATATAGTATTATGTTATACCGTATAACGTTATACAGTATTACCATATAACGTATAACGTTATATAGTAATACGTTATAACGTATAACGTTATATAGTATTATGTTATACCGTATAACGTTATACAGTATTACCATATAACGTATAACGTTATATAGTATTACCATATAACGTATAACGTTATATAGTATTACGTTATATAGTATTACCATATAACGTATAACGTTATATAGTAATACGTTATAACGTATAACGTTATATAGTAGTACGTTATAACGTATTACGTTATATAGTAGTACGTTATAACGTATTACGTTATAACGTATAACGTTATATAGTATTACCATATAACGTATAACGTTATATAGTATTACGTTATATAGTATTACGTTATAACGTATAACGTTATATAGTATTACCATATAACGTATAACGTTATATAGTATTACGTTATATAGTATTACGTTATAACGTCTAACGTTATATAGTATTACGTTATAACGTCTAACGTTATATAGTATTACGTTATATAGTATTACCATATAACGTATAACGTTATATAGTAATACGTTATAACGTATAACGTTATATAGTATTACCATATAACGTATAACGCTATATAGTATTACCATATAACGTATAACGTTATATAGTATTACGTTATATAGTATTACCATATAACGTATAACGTTATATAGTAATACGTTATAACGTATAACGTTATATAGTAGTACGTTATAACGTATTACGTTATATAGTAGTACGTTATAACGTATTACGTTATAACGTATAACGTTATATAGTATTACCATATAACGTATAACGTTATATAGTATTACGTTATATAGTATTACGTTATAACGTATAACGTTATATAGTATTACCATATAACGTATAACGTTATATAGTATTACGTTATATAGTATTACGTTATAACGTCTAACGTTATATAGTATTACGTTATATAGTATTACCATATAACGTATAACGTTATATAGTATTACCGTATAACGTATAACGTTATATATTATTACGTTATAACGTATAACGTTATATAATATTACGTTATACCGTATAACGTTATATAGTATTATGTTATAACGTATAACGTTATATAGTATTACCATATAACGTATAACGTTATATAGTATTACGTTATAACGTATAACGTTATATAGTATTACCATATAACGTATAACGTTATATAGTATTACCATATAACGTATAACGTTATATAGTATTACGTTATAACGTATAACCTTATAGAGTGTTACCATATAACGTATAACGTATTATAGTATTACGTTATTACGTATAACGTTATATAGTAATGCGTTATAACGTATAACGTTATATAGTATTACCGTATAACGTATAACGTTATATAGTATTACCATATAACGTATAACGTTATATAGTATTACCATATAACGTATAACGTTACATAGTAATGCGTTATAACGTATAACGTTATATAGTATTACGTTATGACGTATAACGTTATATAGTAATGCGTTATAACGTATAACGTTATATAGTAATGCGTTATAACGCATAACGTTATAGAGTGTTACCATATAACGTATAACGTTTTATAGTATTACGTTATTACGTATAACGTTATATAGTAATACGTTATAACGTATAACGTTATATAGAATTACGTTATAACGTATAACGTTATAGAGTGTTACCATATAACGTATAACGTTATATAGTAATACGTTATAACGTATAACGTTATATAGTATTACGTTATATAGTATTACGTTATAACGTCTAACGTTATATAGTATTACGTTATATAGTATTACCATATAACGTATAACGTTATATAGTAATACGTTATAACGTATAACGTTATATAGTATTACCATATAACGTATAACGCTATATAGTATTACCATATAACGTATAACGTTATATAGTATTACGTTATATAGTATTACGTTATATAGTACTACCATATAACGTATAACGTTATATAGTAATACGTTATAACGTATAACGTTATATAGTATTACGTTATATAGTATTACGTTATAACGTCTAACGTTATATAGTATTACGTTATAACGTATTACGTTATATAGTATTACGTTATAACGTATAACGTTATATAGTATTACCATATAACGTATAACGTTATATAGTATTACGTTATATAGTATTACGTTATAACGTCTAACGTTATATAGTATTACGTTATATAGTATTACCATATAACGTATAACGTTATATAGTAATACGTTATAACGTATAACGTTATATAGTATTATGTTATACCGTATAACGTTATACAGTATTACCATATAACGTATAACGTTATATAGTATTACCATATAACGTATAACGTTATAAGGTATTACCGTATAACGTATAACGTTATATAGTATTACGTTATAACGTATAACGTTATATAGTATTACCATATAACGTATAACGTTATAAGGTATTACCGTATAACGTATAACGTTATATAGTATTACGTTATAACGTATAACGTTATATAGTATTATGTTATACCGTATAACGTTATATAGTAATACGTTATAACGTATAACGTTATATAGTATTACGTTATATAGTATTACGTTATAACGTCTAACGTTATATAGTATTACGTTATATAGTATTACCATATAACGTATAACGTTATATAGTAATACGTTATAACGTATAACGTTATATAGTATTACCATATAACGTATAACGCTATATAGTAATACGTTATAACGTATAACGTTATATAGTATTACCATATAACGTATAACGCTATATAGTATTACCATATAACGTATAACGTTATATAGTATTACGTTATATAGTATTACGTTATATAGTATTACCATAAAACGTATAACGTTATATAGTAGTACGTTATAACGTATAACGTTATATAGTATTACGTTATGTAGTATTACGTTATATAGTATTACGTTATAACGTCTAACGTTATATAGTATTACGTTATATAGTATTACCATATAACGTATAACGTTATATAGTAATACGTTATAACGTATAACGTTATATAGTATTACGTTATAACGTCTAACGTTATATAGTATTACGTTATATAGTATTACCATATAACGTATAACGTTATATAGTAATACGTTATAACGTATAACGTTATATAGTATTACCATATAACGTATAACGCTATATAGTATTACCATATAACGTATAACGTTTTATAGTATTACGTTATTACGTATAACGTTATATAGTAATACGTTATAACGTATAACGTTATATAGAATTTCGTTATAACGTATAACGTTATAGAGTGTTACCATATAACGTATAACGTTATATAGTATTACGTTATAACGTCTAACGTTATATAGTATTACGTTATATAGTATTACCATATAACGTATAACGTTATATAGTAATACGTTATAACGTATAACGTTATATAGTATTACCATATAACGTATAACGCTATATAGTAATACGTTATAACGTATAACGTTATATAGTATTACCATATAACGTATAACGCTATATAGTATTACCATATAACGTATAACGTTATATAGTATTACGTTATATAGTATTACGTTATATAGTATTACCATAAAACGTATAACGTTATATAGTAGTACGTTATAACGTCTAACGTTATATAGTATTACGTTATATAGTATTACCATATAACGTATAACGTTATATAGTAATACGTTATAACGTATAACGTTATATAGTATTACGTTATAACGTCTAACGTTATATAGTATTACGTTATATAGTATTACCATATAACGTATAACGTTATATAGTATTACCATATAACGTATAACGTTACATAGTAATGCGTTATAACGTATAACGTTATATAGTATTACGTTATGACGTATAACGTTATATAGTAATGCGTTATAACGTATAACGTTATATAGTAATGCGTTATAACGCATAACGTTATAGAGTGTTACCATATAACGTATAACGTTTTATAGTATTACGTTATTACGTATAACGTTATATAGTAATACGTTATAACGTATAACGTTATATAGAATTACGTTATAACGTATAACGTTATAGAGTGTTACCATATAACGTATAACGTTATATAGTAATACGTTATAACGTATAACGTTATATAGTATTACGTTATATAGTATTACGTTATAACGTCTAACGTTATATAGTATTACGTTATATAGTATTACCATATAACGTATAACGTTATATAGTAATACGTTATAACGTATAACGTTATATAGTATTACCATATAACGTATAACGCTATATAGTATTACCATATAACGTATAACGTTATATAGTATTACGTTATATAGTATTACGTTATATAGTATTACGTTATATAGTACTACCATATAACGTATAACGTTATATAGTAATACGTTATAACGTATAACGTTATATAGTATTACGTTATATAGTATTACGTTATAACGTCTAACGTTATATAGTATTACGTTATAACGTATTACGTTATATAGTATTACGTTATAACGTATAACGTTATATAGTATTACCATATAACGTATAACGTTATATAGTATTACGTTATATAGTATTACGTTATAACGTCTAACGTTATATAGTATTACGTTATATAGTATTACCATATAACGTATAACGTTATATAGTAATACGTTATAACGTATAACGTTATATAGTATTATGTTATACCGTATAACGTTATACAGTATTACCATATAACGTATAACGTTATATAGTATTACCATATAACGTATAACGTTATAAGGTATTACCGTATAACGTATAACGTTATATAGTATTACGTTATAACGTATAACGTTATATAGTATTACCATATAACGTATAACGTTATAAGGTATTACCGTATAACGTATAACGTTATATAGTATTACGTTATAACGTATAACGTTATATAGTATTATGTTATACCGTATAACGTTATATAGTAATACGTTATAACGTATAACGTTATATAGTATTACGTTATATAGTATTACGTTATAACGTCTAACGTTATATAGTATTACGTTATATAGTATTACCATATAACGTATAACGTTATATAGTAATACGTTATAACGTATAACGTTAAATAGTATTACCATATAACGTATAACGCTATATAGTAATACGTTATAACGTATAACGTTATATAGTATTACCATATAACGTATAACGCTATATAGTATTACCATATAACGTATAACGTTATATAGTATTACGTTATATAGTATTACGTTATATAGTATTACCATAAAACGTATAACGTTATATAGTAGTACGTTATAACGTATAACGTTATATAGTATTACGTTATGTAGTATTACGTTATATAGTATTACGTTATAACGTCTAACGTTATATAGTATTACGTTATATAGTATTACCATATAACGTATAACGTTATATAGTAATACGTTATAACGTATAACGTTATATAGTATTACGTTATAACGTCTAACGTTATATAGTATTACGTTATATAGTATTACCATATAACGTATAACGTTATATAGTAATACGTTATAACGTATAACGTTATATAGTATTACCATATAACGTATAACGCTATATAGTATTACCATATAACGTATAACGTTTTATAGTATTACGTTATTACGTATAACGTTATATAGTAATACGTTATAACGTATAACGTTATATAGAATTACGTTATAACGTATAACGTTATAGAGTGTTACCATATAACGTATAACGTTATATAGTATTACGTTATAACGTCTAACGTTATATAGTATTACGTTATATAGTATTACCATATAACGTATAACGTTATATAGTAATACGTTATAACGTATAACGTTATATAGTATTACCATATAACGTATAACGCTATATAGTAATACGTTATAACGTATAACGTTATATAGTATTACCATATAACGTATAACGCTATATAGTATTACCATATAACGTATAACGTTATATAGTATTACGTTATATAGTATTACGTTATATAGTATTACCATAAAACGTATAACGTTATATAGTAGTACGTTATAACGTCTAACGTTATATAGTATTACGTTATATAGTATTACCATATAACGTATAACGTTATATAGTAATACGTTATAACGTATAACGTTATATAGTATTACGTTATAACGTCTAACGTTATATAGTATTACGTTATATAGTATTACCATATAACGTATAACGTTATATAGTAATACGTTATAACGTATAACGTTATATAGTATTACCATATAACGTATAACGCTATATAGTATTACCATATAACGTATAACGTTTTATAGTATTACGTTATTACGTATAACGTTATATAGTAATACGTTATAACGTATAACGTTATATAGAATTACGTTATAACGTATAACGTTATAGAGTGTTACCATATAACGTATAACGTTATATAGTAATACGTTATAACGTATAACGTTATATAGTATTACGTTATATAGTATTACGTTATAACGTCTAACGTTATATAGTATTACGTTATATAGTATTACCATATAACGTATAACGTTATATAGTAATACGTTATAACGTATAACGTTATATAGTATTACCATATAACGTATAACGCTATATAGTATTACCATATAACGTATAACGTTATATAGTATTACGTTATATAGTATTACGTTATATAGTATTACCATATAACGTATAACGTTATATAGTAATACGTTATAACGTATAACGTTATATAGTATTACGTTATATAGTATTACGTTATAACGTCTAACGTTATATAGTATTACGTTATATAGTATTACCATATAACGTATAACGTTATATAGTATTACGTTATATAGTATTACGTTATATAGTATTACGTTATATAGTATTACGTTATAACGTATAACGTTATATAGTAGTACGTTATAACGTATTACGTTATATAGTAGTACGTTATAACGTACTACGTTATATAGTAGTACGTTATAACGTATAACGTTATATAGTATTACCATATAATGCATAACGTTATACAGTATTACGTTATATAGTATTACGTTATAACGTCTAACGTTATATAGTATTACCGTATAACGTATAACGTTATATAGTATTACGTTATATAGAATTATGTTATAACGTATAACGTTATATAGTATTACCATATAACGTATAACGTTATATAGTATTACGTTATAACGTATAACATTATATAGTCTTACCATATAACGTATAACGTTATATAGTATTATGTTATAACGTATAACGTTATATAGTATTACCATATAACGTATAACCTTATATAGTATTACGTTATAACGTAGAACGTTATATAGTATTACCGTATAACGTATAACGTTATATAGTAATACGTTATAACGTATAACGTTATATAGTATTACGTTATGACGTATAACGTTATATAGTAATGCGTTATAACGTATAACGTTATATAGTAATGCGTTATAACGCATAACGTTATAGAGTGTTACGATATAACGTATACCGTTTTATAGTATTACGTTATTACGTATAACGTTATATAGTAATACGTTATAACGTATAACGTTATATAGAATTACGTTATAACGTATAACGTTATAGAGTGTTACCATATAACGTATAACGTTATATAGTAATACGTTATAACGTATAACGTTATATAGTATTACGTTATATAGTATTACGTTATAACGTCTAACGTTATATAGTATTACGTTATATAGTATTACCATATAACGTATAACGTTATATAGTAATACGTTATAACGTATAACGTTATATAGTATTACCATATAACGTATAACGCTATATAGTATTACCATATAACGTATAACGTTATATAGTATTACGTTATATAGTATTACGTTATATAGTACTACCATATAACGTATAACGTTATATAGTAATACGTTATAACGTATAACGTTATATAGTATTACGTTATATAGTATTACGTTATAACGTCTAACGTTATATAGTATTACGTTATATAGTATTACCATATAACGTATAACGTTATATAGTAATACGTTATAACGTATAACGTTATATAGTAGTACGTTATAACGTATTACGTTATACAGTAGTACGTTATAACGTATTACGTTATATAGTATTACGTTATAACGTATAACGTTATATAGTATTACCATATAACGTATAACGTTATATAGTATTACGTTATATAGTATTACGTTATAACGTCTAACGTTATATAGTATTACGTTATATAGTATTACCATATAACGTATAACGTTATATAGTAATACGTTATAACGTATAACGTTATATAGTATTATGTTATACCGTATAACGTTATATAGTATTACCATATAACGTATAACGTTATATAGTATTAGCATATAACGTATAACGTTATAAGGTATTACCGTATAACGTATAACGTTATATAGTATTACGTTATAACGTATAACGTTATATAGTATTATGTTATACCGTATAACGTTATATAGTATTACCATATAACGTATAACGTTATATAGTATTACGTTATAACGTATAACGTTATATAGTAGTACGTTATAACGTATTACGTTATATAGTATTACCATATAACGTATAACGTTATATAGTATTACGTTATAACGTATAACGTTATATAGTATTACGTTATGACGTATAACGTTATATAGTAATGCGTTATAACGTATAACGTTATATAGTAATGCGTTATAACGCATAACGTTATAGAGTGTTACCATATAACGTATAACGTTTTATAGTATTACGTTATTACGTATAACGTTATATAGTAATACGTTATAACGTATAACGTTATATAGAATTACGTTATAACGTATAACGTTATAGAGTGTTACCATATAACGTATAACGTTATATAGTAATACGTTATAACGTATAACGTTATATAGTATTACGTTATATAGTATTACGTTATAACGTCTAACGTTATATAGTATTACGTTATATAGTATTACCATATAACGTATAACGTTATATAGTAATACGTTATAACGTATAACGTTATATAGTATTACCATATAACGTATAACGCTATATAGTATTACCATATAACGTATAACGTTATAAGGTATTACCGTATAACGCATAACGTTATATAGTATTACGTTATAACGTATAACGTTATATAGTATTATGTTATACCGTATAACGTTATATAGTATTACCATATAACGTATAACGTTATATAGTATTACGTTATAACGTATAACGTTATATAGTAGTACGTTATAACGTATTACGTTATATAGTATTACCATATAACGTATAACGTTATATAGTATTACGTTATAACGTATAACGTTATATAGTATTACCATATAACGTAAAACGTTATATAGTATTACGTTATAACGTATAACGTTATATAGTATTACCATATAACGTATAACGTTATATAGTATTACGTTATGACGTATAACGTTATATAGTATTACCATATAACGTATAACGTTATATAGTAATACGTTATAACGTATAACGTTATATAGTATTACGTTATATAGTATTACGTTATAACGTCTAACGTTATATAGTATTACGTTATATGGTATTACCATATAACGTATAACGTTATATAGTAATACGTTATAACGTATAACGTTATATAGTAGTACGTTATAACGTATTACGTTATATAGTAGTACGTTATAACGTATTACGTTATATAGTATTACGTTATAACGTATAACGTTATATAGTATTACCATATAACGTATAACGTTATATAGTATTACCATATAACGTATAACGTTATATAGTATTACGTTATATAGTATTACGTTATAACGTCTAACGTTATATAGTATTACGTTATATAGTATTACCATATAACGTATAACGTTATATAGTAATACGTTATAACGTATAACGTTATATAGTATTATGTTATACCGTATAACGTTATATAGTATTACCATATAACGTATAACGTTATATAGTATTACCATATAACGTATAACGTTATAAGGTATTACCGTATAACGTATAACGTTATATAGTATTACGTTATAACGTATAACGTTATATAGTATTATGTTATACCGTATAACGTTATATAGTATTACCATATAACGTATAACGTTATATAGTATTACCGTATAACGTATAACGTTATATAGTATTACGTTATAACGTATAACGTTATATAGTATTACCGTATAACGTATAACGTTATATAGTATTACGTTATAACGTATAACGTTATATAATATTACGTTATACCGTATAACGTTATATAGTATTATGTTATAACGTATAACGTTATAGAGTGTTACCATATAACGTATAACGTATTATAGTATTACGTTATTACGTATAACGTTATATAGTAATGCGTTATAACGTATAACGTTATATAGTATTACGTTATAACGTATAACGTTATATAGTATTACCGTATAACGTATAACGTTATATAGTATTACCGTATAACGTATAACGTTATATAGTATTACCGTATAACGTATAACGTTATATAGTATTACCATATAACGTATAACGTTATATAGTATTACCATATAACGTATAACGTTATATAGTATTACCATATAACGTATAACGTTATATAGTAATGCGTTATAACGTATAACGTTATATAGTATTACGTTATGACGTATAACGTTATATAGTAATGCGTTATAACGTATAACGTTATATAGTAATGCGTTAT
Organism: Bombus flavifrons; assembly: GCF_040668555.2. NCBI lineage: Eukaryota > Metazoa > Arthropoda > Insecta > Hymenoptera > Apidae > Bombus > Bombus flavifrons. Next base: position 316,411 of record NW_027184779.1, on the reverse strand, counting down.
AACGCATAACGTTATAGAGTGTTACCATATAACGTATAACGTTTTATAGTATTACGTTATTACGTATAACGTTATATAGTAATACGTTATAACGTATAACGTTATATAGAATTACGTTATAACGTATAACGTTATAGAGTGTTACCATATAACGTATAACGTTATATAGTAATACGTTATAACGTATAACGTTATATAGTATTACGTTATATAGTATTACGTTATAACGTCTAACGTTATATAGTATTACGTTATATAGTATTACCATATAACGTATAACGTTATATAGTAATACGTTATAACGTATAACGTTATATAGTATTACCATATAACGTATAACGCTATATAGTATTACCATATAACGTATAACGTTATATAGTATTACGTTATATAGTATTACGTTATATAGTATTACCATATAACGTATAACGTTATATAGTAATACGTTATAACGTATAACGTTATATAGTAATACGTTATAACGTATAACGTTATATAGTATTATGTTATACCGTATAACGTTATATAGTATTACCGTATAACTTATAACGTTATATAGTAATACGTTATAACGTATAACGTTATATAGTATTACCATATAACGTATAACGTTATATAGTATTACCATATAACGTATAACGTTATATAGTATTACGTTATATAGTATTACGTTATATAGTATTACGTTATATAGTATTACGTTATAACGTATAACGTTATATAGTAGTACGTTATAACGTATTACGTTATATAGTAGTACGTTATAACGTATTACGTTATATAGTATTACGTTATAACGTATAACGTTATATAGTATTACCATATAACGCATAACGTTATATAGTATTACGTTATATAGTATTACGTTATAACGTCTAACGTTATATAGTATTACCGTATAACGTTATATAGTATTACGTTATATAGTATTATGTTATAACGTATAACGTTATATAGTATTACCATATAACGTATAACCTTATATAGTATTACGTTATACCGTATAACGTTATATAGTATTACGTTATAACGTATAACGTTATATAGTATTACCATATAACGTATAACGTTATATAGTATTACGTTATAACGTATAACGTTATATAGTATTATGTTATACCGTATAACGTTATATAGTATTACCATATAACGTATAACGTTATATAGTATTACGTTATAACGTATAACGTTATATAGTAGTACGTTATAACGTATAACGTTATATAGTAATACGTTATAACGTATAACGTTATATAGTATTATGTTATACCGTATAACGTTATATAGTATTACCGTATAACGTATAACGTTATATAGTAATACGTTATAACGTATAACGTTATAAGGTATTACCGTATAACGTATAACGTTATATAGTATTACCATATAACGTATAACGTTATATAGTATTACGTTATGACGTATAACGTTATATAGTATCACCATATAACGTAAAACGTTATATAGTATTACGTTATAACGTATAACGTTATATAGTATTACCATATAACGTATAACGTTATATAGTATTATGTTATACCGTATAACGTTATATAGTATTACCATATAACGTATAACGTCATATAGTATTACGTTATAACGTATAACGTTATATAGTAGTACGTTATAACGTATTACGTTATATAGTATTACCATATAACGTATAACGTTATATAGTATTACGTTATAACGTATAACGTTATATAGTATCACCATATAACGTAAAACGTTATATAGTATTACGTTATAACGTATAACGTTATATAGTATTACCATATAACGTATAACGTTATATAGTATTACGTTATGACGTATAAAGTTATATAGTATTACCATATAACGTATAACGTTATATAGTATTACCATATAACGTATAACGTTATATAGTATTACCGTATAACGTATAAAGTTATATAGTATTACGTTATAACGTATAACGTTATATAATATTACGTTATACCGTATAACGTTATATAGTATTATGTTATAACGTATAACGTTATATAGTATTATGTTATACCGTATAACGTTATATAGTATTACCATATAACGTATAACGTTATATAGTATTACGTTATAACGTATAACGTTATATAGTAGTACGTTATAACGTATTACGTTATATAGTATTACCATATAACGTATAACGTTATATAGTATTACGTTATAACGTATAACGTTATATCGTATTACCATATAACGTAAAACGTTATATAGTATTACGTTATAACGTATAACGTTATATAGTATTACCATATAACGTATAACGTTATATAGTATTACGTTATGACGTATAACGTTATATAGTATTACCATATAACGTGTAACGTTATATAGTATTACGTTATAACGTATAACGTTATATAGTATTACGTTATAACGTATAACGTTATATAGTAATGCGTTATAACGTATAACGTTATTTAGTATTCCGTTATGACGTATAACGTTATATAGTAATGCGTTATAACATATAACGTTATATAGTATTATGTTATAACGTATAACGTTATATAGTATTACCATACAACGTATAACGTTATATAGTATTACGTTATAACGTATAACGTTATATAGTATTACCATATAACGTATAACGTTATATAGTAATACGTTATAACGTCTAACGTTATATAGTATTACGTTATAGCGTATAACGTTATATAGTATTACGTTATAACGTATAACGTTATAGAGTGTTACCATATAACGTATAACGTATTATAGTATTACGTTATTACGTATAACGTTATATAGTAATACGTTATTACGTATAACGTTATATAGTGTTACCATATAACGTATAACGTTATATAGTATTACCATATAACGTATAACGTTATATAGTATTACGTTATATAGTATTACGTTATAACGTCTAACGTTATATAGTATTACCGTATGACGTATAACGTTATATAGTAGTACCATATAACGTATAACGTTATATAGTATTACGTTATGACGTATAACGTTATATAGTATTACCATATAATGTATAACGTTATATAGTATTACCGTATAACGTAAAGCGTTATATAGTAATACGCTATAACGTATAACGTTATATAGAATTATGTTATAACGTATAACGTTATATAGTATTACCATATAACGTATAACGTTATATAGTATTACGTTATAACGTAGAACGTTATATAGTATTACCGTATAACGTATAACGTTATATAGTAATACGTTATAACGTATAACGTTATATAGTATTACGTTATAACGTATAACGTTATATAGTATTACGTTATGTAGTATTACCATATAACGTATAACGTTATATTGTATTACCATATAACGTATAACGTTATATAGTAATACGTTATAACGTATAACGTTATATAGTATTACGTTATAACGTCTAACGTTATATAGTATTACGTTATATAGTATTACCATATAACGTATAACGTTATATAGTAATACGTTATAACGTATAACGTTATATAGTATTATGTTATACCGTATAACGTTATATAGTATTACCATATAACGTATAACGTTATACAGTATTACCATATAACGTATAACGTTATAAGGTATTACCGTATAACGTATAACGTTATATAGTATTACGTTATAACGTATAACGTTATATAGTATTATGTTATACCGTATAACGTTATATAGTATTACCATATAACGTATAACGTTATATAGTATTACGTTATAACGTATAACGTTATATAGTAGTACGTTATAACGTATTACGTTATATAGTATTACGTTATAACGTATAACGTTATATAGTAGTACGTTATAACGTATTACGTTATATAGTATTACCATATAACGTATAACGTTATATAGTATTACGTTATAACGTATAACGTTATATAGTATTACCATATAACGTAAAACGTTATATAGTATTACGTTATAACGTATAACGTTATATAGTATTACCATATAACGTATAACGTTATATAGTATTACGTTATGACGTATAACGTTATATAGTATTACCATATAACGTATAACGTTATATAGTAATACGTTATAACGTATAACGTTATATAGTATTACGTTATATAGTATTACGTTATAACGTCTAACGTTATATAGTATTACGTTATATAGTATTACCATATAACGTATAACGTTATATAGTAATACGTTATAACGTATAACGTTATATAGTAGTACGTTATAACGTATTACGTTATATAGTAGTACGTTATAACGTATTACGTTATATAGTATTACGTTATAACGTATAACGTTATATAGTATTACCATATAACGTATAACGTTATATAGTATTACGTTATATAGTATTACGTTATAACGTCTAACGTTATATAGTATTACGTTATATAGTATTACCATATAACGTATAACGTTATATAGTAATACGTTATAACGTATAACGTTATATAGTATTATGTTATACCGTATAACGTTATATAGTATTACCATATAACGTATAACGTTATATAGTATTACCATATAACGTATAACGTTATAAGGTATTACCGTATAACGTATAACGTTATATAGTATTACGTTATAACGTATAACGTTATATAGTATTATGTTATACCGTATAACGTTATATAGTATTACCATATAACGTATAACGTTATATAGTATTACCGTATAACGTATAACGTTATATAGTATTACGTTATAACGTATAACGTTATATAATATTACGTTATACCGTATAACGTTATATAGTATTATGTTATAACGTATAACGTTATAGCGTGTTACCATATAACGTATAACGTATTATAGTATTACGTTATTACGTATAACGTTATATAGTAATGCGTTATAACGTATAACGTTATATAGTATTACGTTATAACGTATAACGTTATATAGTATTACCGTATAACGTATAACGTTATATAGTATTACCGTATAACGTATAACGTTATATAGTATTACCATATAACGTATAACGTTATATAGTATTACCATATAACGTATAACGTTATATAGTATTACCATATAACGTATAACGTTATATAGTATTACCATATAACGTATAACGTTATATAGTAATGCGTTATAACGTATAACGTTATATAGTATTACGTTATGACGTATAACGTTATATAGTAATGCGTTATAACGTATAACGTTATATAGTAATGCGTTATAACGCATAACGTTATAGAGTGTTACCATATAACGTATAACGTTTTATAGTATTACGTTATTACGTATAACGTTATATAGTAATACGTTATAACGTATTACGTTATATAGAATTACGTTATAACGTATAACGTTATAGAGTGTTACCATATAACGTATAACGTTATATAGTAATACGTTATAACGTATAACGTTATATAGTATTACGTTATATAGTATTACGTTATAACGTCTAACGTTATATAGTATTACGTTATATAGTATTACCATATAACGTATAACGTTATATAGTAATACGTTATAACGTATAACGTTATATAGTATTACCATATAACGTATAACGCTATATAGTATTACCATATAACGTATAACGTTATATAGTATTACGTTATATAGTATTACGTTATATAGTATTACCATATAACGTATAACGTTATATAGTAATACGTTATAACGTATAACGTTATATAGTATTACCATATAACGTATAACGTTATATAGTATTACCATATAACGTATAACGTTATATAGTATTACCATATAACGTATAACGTTATATAGTATTACGTTATATAGTATTACGTTATATAGTATTACGTTATATACTATTACGTTATAACGTATAACGTTATATAGTAGTACGTTATAACGTATTACGTTATATAGTAGTACGTTATAACGTATTACGTTATATAGTATTACGTTATAACGTATAACGTTATATAGTATTACCATATAACGCATAACGTTATATAGTATTACGTTATATAGTATTACGTTATAACGTCTAACGTTATATAGTATTACCGTATAACGTATAACGTTATATAGTATTACGTTATATAGAATTATGTTATAACGTATAACGTTATATAGTATTACCATATAACGTATAACGTTATATAGTATTACGTTATAACGTATAACGTTATATAGTAGTACGTTATAACGTATTACGTTATATAGTATTACCATATAACGTATAACGTTATATAGTATTACGTTATAACGTATAACGTTATATCGTATTACCATATAACGTAAAACGTTATATAGTATTACGTTATAACGTATAACGTTATATAGTATTACCATATAACGTATAACGTTATATAGTATTACGTTATGACGTATAACGTTATATAGTATTACCATATAACGTGTAACGTTATATAGTATTACGTTATAACGTATAACGTTATATAGTATTACGTTATAACGTATAACGTTATATAGTAATGCGTTATAACGTATAACGTTATTTAGTATTCCGTTATGACGTATAACGTTATATAGTAATGCGTTATAACATATAACGTTATATAGTATTATGTTATAACGTATAACGTTATATAGTATTACCATACAACGTATAACGTTATATAGTATTACCATATAACGTATAACGTTATATATTATTACGTTATATAGTATTACGTTATATAGTATTACCATATAACGTATAACGTTATATAGTAATACGTTATAACGTATAACGTTATATAGAAATACGTTATAACGTATAACGTTATATAGTATTATGTTATACCGTATAACGTTATATAGTATTACCGTATAACTTATAACGTTATATAGTAATACGTTATAACGTATAACGTTATATAGTATTACCATATAACGTATAACGTTATACAGTATTACCATATAACGTATAACGTTATATAGTATTACGTTATATAGTATTACGTTATATAGTATTACGTTATATAGTATTACGTTATAACGTATAACGTTATATAGTAGTACGTTATAACGTATTACGTTATATAGTAGTACGTTATAACGTATTACGTTATATAGTATTACGTTATAACATATAACTTTATATAGTATTACCATATAACGCATAACGTTATATAGTATTACGTTATATAGTATTACGTTATAACGTCTAACGTTATATAGTATTACCGTATAACGTATAACGTTATATAGTATTACGTTATATAGAATTATGTTATAACGTATAACGTTATATAGTATTACCATATAACGTATAACGTTATATAGTATTACGTTATAACGTATAACATTATATAGTCTTACCATATAACGTATAACGTTATATAGTATTATGTTATAACGTATAACGTTATATAGTATTACCATATAACGTATAACCTTATATAGTATTACGTTATAACGTAGAACGTTATATAGTATTACCGTATAACGTATAACGTTATATAGTAATACGTTATAACGTATAACGTTATATAGTATTACGTTATAACGTATAACGTTATATAGTATTACGTTATGACGTATAACGTTATATAGTATTACCATATAACGTATAACGTTATAAGGTATTACCGTATAACGTATAACGTTATATAGTATTACGTTATAACGTATAACGTTATATAGTATTACCATATAACGTATAACGTTATAAGGTATTACCGTATAACGTATAACGTTATATAGTATTACGTTATAACGTATAACGTTATATAGTATTATGTTATACCGTATAACGTTATATAGTATTACGTTATAACGTATAACGTTATATAGTATTACCATATAACGTATAACGTTATATAGTATTACCATATAACGTATAACGTTATATAGTATTACGTTATAACGTCTAACGTTATATAGTATTACGTTATATAGTATTACGTTATAACGTCTAACGTTATATAGTATTACGTTATATAGTATTACCATATAACGTATAACGTTATATAGTAATACGTTATAACGTATAACGTTATATAGTAGTACGTTATAACGTATTACGTTATATAGTAGTACGTTATAACGTATTACGTTATAAGGTATTACCGTATAACGTATAACGTTATACAGTATTACCATATAACGTATAACGTTATATAGTATTACGTTATGACGTATAACGTTATATAGTATCACCATATAACGTAAAACGTTATATAGTATTACGTTATAACGTATAACGTTATATAGTATTACCATATAACGTATAACGTTATATAGTATTATGTTATACCGTATAACGTTATATAGTATTACGTTATACCGTATAACGTTATATAGTATTATGTTATAACGTATAACGTTATATAGTATTATGTTATACCGTATAACGTTATATAGTATTACCATATAACGTATAACGTTATATAGTATTACGTTATAACGTATAACGTTATATAGTATTACGTTATGACGTATAACGTTATATAGTATTACCATATAACGTATAACGTTATAAGGTATTACCGTATAACGTATAACGTTATATAGTATTACGTTATAACGTATAACGTTATATAGTATTACCATATAACGTATAACGTTATAAGGTATTACCGTATAACGTATAACGTTATATAGTATTACGTTATAACGTATAACGTTATATAGTATTATGTTATACCGTATAACGTTATATAGTATTACGTTATAACGTATAACGTTATATAGTATTACCATATAACGTATAACGTTATATAGTATTACCATATAACGTATAACGTTATATAGTATTACGTTATAACGTCTAACGTTATATAGTATTACGTTATATAGTATTACGTTATATAGTACTACCATACAACGTATAACGTTATATAGTAATACGTTATAACGTATAACGTTATACAGTATTACGTTATATAGTATTACGTTATAACGTCTAACGTTATATAGTATTACGTTATATAGTATTACCATATAACGTATAACGTTATATAGTAATACGTTATAACGTATAACGTTATATAGTAGTACGTTATAACGTATTACGTTATATAGTAGTACGTTATAACGTATTACGTTATAAGGTATTACCGTATAACGTATAACGTTATATAGTATTACCATATAACGTATAACGTTATATAGTATTACGTTATGACGTATAACGTTATATAGTATCACCATATAACGTAAAACGTTATATAGTATTACGTTATAACGTATAACGTTATATAGTATTACCATATAACGTATAACGTTATATAGTATTACCGTATAACGTATAACGTTATATAGTATTACGTTATAACGTATAACGTTATATAATATTACGTTATACCGTATAACGTTATATAGTATTATGTTATAACGTATAACGTTATATAATATTACGTTATACCGTATAACGTTATATAGTATTATGTTATAACGTATAACGTTATATAGTATTATGTTATACCGTATAACGTTATATAGTATTACCATATAACGTATAACGTTATATAGTATTACGTTATAACGTATAACGTTATATAGTAGTACGTTATAACGTATTACGTTATATAGTATTACCATATAACGTATAACGTTATATAGTATTACGTTATAACGTATAACGTTATATCGTATTACCATATAACGTAAAACGTTATATAGTATTACGTTATAACGTATAACGTTATATAGTATTACCATATAACGTATAACGTTATATAGTATTACGTTATGACGTATAACGTTATATAGTATTACCATATAACGTGTAACGTTATATAGTATTACGTTATAACGTATAACGTTATATAGTATTACGTTATAACGTATAACGTTATATAGTAATGCGTTATAACGTATAACGTTATTTAGTATTCCGTTATGACGTATAACGTTATATAGTAATGCGTTATAACATATAACGTTATATAGTATTATGTTATAACGTATAACGTTATATAGTATTACCATACAACGTATAACGTTATATAGTATTACCATATAACGTATAACGTTATATAGTATTACGTTATATAGTATTACGTTATATAGTATTACCATATAACGTATAACGTTATATAGTAATACGTTATAACGTATAACGTTATATAGTAATACGTTATAACGTATAACGTTATATAGTATTATGTTATACCGTATAACGTTATATAGTATTACCGTATAACTTATAACGTTATATAGTAATACGTTATAACGTATAACGTTATATAGTATTACCATATAACGTATAACGTTATATAGTATTACCATATAACGTATAACGTTATATAGTATTACGTTATATAGTATTACGTTATATAGTATTACGTTATATAGTATTACGTTATAACGTATAACGTTATATAGTAGTACGTTATAACGTATTACGTTATATAGTAGTACGTTATAACGTATTACGTTATATAGTATTACGTTATAACATATAACTTTATATAGTATTACCATATAACGCATAACGTTATAAGGTATTACCGTATAACGTATAACGTTATATAGTATTACGTTATAACGTATAACGTTATATAGTATTATGTTATACCGTATAACGTTATATAGTATTACGTTATAACGTATAACATTATATAGTCTTACCATATAACGTATAACGTTATATAGTATTATGTTATAACGTATAACGTTATATAGTATTACCATATAACGTATAACCTTATATAGTATTACGTTATAACGTAGAACGTTATATAGTATTACCGTATAACGTATAACGTTATATAGTAATACGTTATAACGTATAACGTTATATAGTATTACGTTATAACGTATAACGTTATATAGTATTACGTTATGACGTATAACGTTATATAGTATTACCATATAACGTATAACGTTATAAGGTATTACCGTATAACGTATAACGTTATATAGTATTACGTTATAACGTATAACGTTATATAGTATTACCATATAACGTATAACGTTATAAGGTATTACCGTATAACGTATAACGTTATATAGTATTACGTTATAACGTATAACGTTATATAGTATTATGTTATACCGTATAACGTTATATAGTATTACGTTATAACGTATAACGTTATATAGTATTACCATATAACGTATAACGTTATATAGTATTACCATATAACGTATAACGTTATATAGTATTACGTTATAACGTCTAACGTTATATAGTATTACGTTATATAGTATTACGTTATATAGTACTACCATACAACGTATAACGTTATATAGTAATACGTTATAACGTATAACGTTATATAGTATTACGTTATAACGTCTAACGTTATATAGTATTACGTTATATAGTATTACCATATAACGTATAACGTTATATAGTAATACGTTATAACGTATAACGTTATATAGTAGTACGTTATAACGTATTACGTTATATAGTAGTACGTTATAACGTATTACGTTATAAGGTATTACCGTATAACGTATAACGTTATATAGTATTACCATATAACGTATAACGTTATATAGTATTACGTTATGACGTATAACGTTATATAGTATCACCATATAACGTAAAACGTTATATAGTATTACGTTATAACGTATAACGTTATATAGTATTACCATATAACGTATAACGTTATATAGTATTATGTTATACCGTATAACGTTATATAGTATTACGTTATACCGTATAACGTTATATAGTATTATGTTATAACGTATAACGTTATATAGTATTATGTTATACCGTATAACGTTATATAGTATTACCATATAACGTATAACGTTATATAGTATTACGTTATAACGTACAACGTTATATAGTAGTACGTTATAACGTATTACGTTATATAGTATTACCATATAACGTATAACGTTATATAGTATTACGTTATAACGTATAACGTTATATCGTATTACCATATAACGTAAAACGTTATATAGTATTACGTTATAACGTATAACGTTATATAGTAATACGTTATAACGTATAACGTTATATAGTGTTACCATATAACGTATAACGTTATATAGTATTACCATATAACGTATAACGTTATATAGTAATACGTTATAACGTCTAACGTTATATAGTATTACGTTATAGCGTATAACGTTATATAGTATTACGTTATAACGTATAACGTTATAGAGTGTTACCATATAACGTATAACGTATTATAGTATTACGTTATTACGTATAACGTTATATAGTAATACGTTATAACGTATAACGTTATATAGTGTTACCATATAACGTATAACGTTATATAGTATTACCATATAACGTATAACGTTATATAGTATTACGTTATATAGTATTACGTTATAACGTCTAACGTTATATAGTATTACCGTATGACGTATAACGTTATATAGTAGTACCATATAACGTATAACGTTATATAGTATTACGTTATGACGTATAACGTTATATAGTATTACCATATAATGTATAACGTTATATAGTATTACCGTATAACGTAAAGCGTTATATAGTAATACGCTATAACGTATAACGTTATATAGAATTATGTTATAACGTATAACGTTATATAGTATTACGTTATGTAGTATTACCATATAACGTATAACGTTATATTGTATTACCATATAACGTATAACGTTATATAGTAATACGTTATAACGTATAACGTTATATAGTAATACGTTATAACGTATAACGTTATATAGTGTTACCATATAACGTATAACGTTATATAGTATTACCATATAACGTATAACGTTATATAGTATTACGTTATAACGTATAACGTTATATAGTATTACGTTATATAGTATTACCATATAACGTATAACGTTATATAGTAATACGTTATAACGTATAACGTTATATAGTATTATGTTATACCGTATAACGTTATATAGTATTACCATATAACGTATAACGTTATATAGTATTACCATATAACGTATAACGTTATAAGGTATTACCGTATAACGTATAACGTTATATAGTATTACGTTATAACGTATAACGTTATATAGTATTATGTTATACCGTATAACGTTATATAGTATTACCATATAACGTATAACGTTATATAGTGTTACCATATAACGTATAACGTTATATAGTATTACCATATAACGTATAACGTTATATAGTATTACGTTATAACGTATAACGTTATATAGCATTACGTTATATAGTATTACCATATAACGTATAACGTTATATAGTAATACGTTATAACGTATAACGTTATATAGTATTATGTTATACCGTATAACGTTATATAGTATTACCATATAACGTATAACGTTATATAGTATTACCATATAACGTATAACGTTATAAGGTATTACCGTATAACGTATAACGTTATATAGTATTACGTTATAACGTATAACGTTATATAGTATTATGTTATACCGTATAACGTTATATAGTATTACCATATAACGTATAACGTTATATAGTATTACCGTATAACGTATAACGTTATATAGTATTACGTTATAACGTATAACGTTATATAATATTACGTTATACCGTATAACGTTATATAGTATTATGTTATAACGTATAACGTTATAGAGTGTTACCATATAACGTATAACGTATTATAGTATTACGTTATTACGTATAACGTTATATAGTAATGCGTTATAACGTATAACGTTATATAGTATTACGTTATAACGTATAACGTTATATAGTATTACCGTATAACGTATAACGTTATATAGTATTACCATATAACGTATAACGTTATATAGTAATGCGTTATAACGTATAACGTTATATAGTATTACGTTATGACGTATAACGTTATATAGTAATGCGTTATAACGTATAACGTTATATAGTAATGCGTTATAACGCATAACGTTATAGAGTGTTACCATATAACGTATAACGTTTTATAGTATTACGTTATTACGTATAACGTTATATAGTAATACGTTATAACGTATAACGTTATATAGAATTACGTTATAACGTATAACGTTATAGAGTGATACCATATAACGTATAACGTTATATAGTAATACGTTATAACGTATAACGTTATATAGTATTACGTTATATAGTATTACGTTATAACGTCTAACGTTATATAGTATTACGTTATATAGTATTACCATATAACGTATAACGTTATATAGTAATACGTTATAACGTATAACGTTATATAGTATTACCATATAACGTATAACGCTATATAGTATTACCATATAACGTATAACGTTATATAGTATTACGTTATATAGTATTACGTTATATAGTATTACCATATAACGTATAACGTTATATAGTAATACGTTATAACGTATAACGTTATATAGTAATACGTTATAACGTATAACGTTATATAGTATTATGTTATACCGTATAACGTTATATAGTATTACCGTATAACTTATAACGTTATATAGTAATACGTTATAACGTATAACGTTATATAGTATTACCATATAACGTATAACGTTATATAGTATTACCATATAACGTATAACGTTATATAGTATTACGTTATATAGTATTACGTTATATAGTAATACGTTATAACGTATAACGTTATATAGTAGTACGTTATAACGTATTACGTTATATAGTATTATGTTATACCGTATAACGTTATATAGTATTACCGTATAACTTATAACGTTATATAGTAATACGTTATAACGTATAACGTTATATAGTATTACCATATAACGTATAACGTTATATAGTATTACCATATAACGCATAACGTTATATAGTATTACGTTATATAGTATTACGTTATAACGTCTAACGTTATATAGTATTACCGTATAACGTATAACGTTATATAGTATTACGTTATATAGAATTATGTTATAACGTATAACGTTATATAGTATTACCATATAACGTATAACGTTATATAGTATTACGTTATAACGTATAACATTATATAGTCTTACCATATAACGTATAACGTTATATAGTATTATGTTATAACGTATAACGTAATATAGTATTACCATATAACGTATAACCTTATATAGTATTACGTTATAACGTAGAACGTTATATAGTATTACCGTATAACGTATAACGTTATATAGTAATACGTTATAACGTATAACGTTATATAGTATTACGTTATAACGTATAACGTTATATAGTATTACGTTATGACGTATAACGTTATATAGTATTACCATATAACGTATAACGTTATAAGGTATTACCGTATAACGTATAACGTTATATAGTATTACGTTATAACGTATAACGTTATATAGTATTACCATATAACGTATAACGTTATAAGGTATTACCGTATAACGTATAACGTTATATAGTATTACGTTATAACGTATAACGTTATATAGTATTATGTTATACCGTATAACGTTATATAGTATTACGTTATAACGTATAACGTTATATAGTATTACCATATAACGTATAACGTTATATAGTATTACGTTATAACGTATAACATTATATAGTCTTACCATATAACGTATAACGTTATATAGTATTATGTTATAACGTATAACGTAATATAGTATTACCATATAACGTATAACCTTATATAGTATTACGTTATAACGTAGAACGTTATATAGTATTACCGTATAACGTATAACGTTATATAGTAATACGTTATAACGTATAACGTTATATAGTATTACGTTATAACGTATAACGTTATATAGTATTACGTTATGACGTATAACGTTATATAGTATTACCATATAACGTATAACGTTATAAGGTATTACCGTATAACGTATAACGTTATATAGTATTACGTTATAACGTATAACGTTATATAGTATTACCATATAACGTATAACGTTATAAGGTATTACCGTATAACGTATAACGTTATATAGTATTACGTTATAACGTATAACGTTATATAGTATTATGTTATACCGTATAACGTTATATAGTATTACGTTATAACGTATAACGTTATATAGTATTACCATATAACGTATAACGTTATATAGTATTACGTTATAACGTGTAACGTTATATAGTATTATGTTATACCGTATAACGTTATATAGTATTACCATATAACGTATAACGTTATATAGTATTACGTTATAACGTATAACGTTATATAGTAGTACGTTATAACGTATAACGTTATATAGTAATACGTTATAACGTATAACGTTATATAGTATTATGTTATACCGTATAACGTTATATAGTATTACCGTATAACGTATAACGTTATATAGTAATACGTTATAACGTATAACGTTATATAGTATTACCATATAACGTATAACGTTATATAGTATTACCATATAACGTATAACGTTATATAGTATTACGTTATAACGTCTAACGTTATATAGTATTACGTTATATAGTATTACGTTATATAGTACTACCATACAACGTATAACGTTATATAGTAATACGTTATAACGTATAACGTTGTATAGTATTACGTTATATAGTATTACGTTATAACGTCTAACGTTATATAGTATTACGTTATATAGTATTACCATATAACGTATAACGTTATATAGTAATACGTTATAACGTATAACGTTATATAGTAGTACGTTATAACGTATTACGTTATATAGTAGTACGTTATAACGTATTACGTTATAAGGTATTACCGTATAACGTATAACGTTATATAGTATTACGTTATAACGTATAACGTTATATAGTATTATGTTATACCGTATAACGTTATATAGTATTACCATATAACGTATAACGTTATATAGTATTACGTTATAACGTATAACGTTATATAGTAGTACGTTATAACGTATTACGTTATATAGTATTACCATATAACGTATAACGTTATATAGTATTACGTTATAACGTATAACGTTATATAGTATCACCATATAACGTAAAACGTTATATAGTATTACGTTATAACGTATAACGTTATATAGTATTACCATATAACGTATAACGTTATATAGTATTACGTTATGACGTATAACGTTATATAGTATTACCATATAACGTATAACGTTATATAGTATTACCATATAACGTATAACGTTATATAGTATTACCGTATAACGTATAACGTTATATAGTATTACGTTATAACGTATAACGTTATATAATATTACGTTATACCGTATAACGTTATATAGTATTATGTTATAACGTATAACGTTATATAGTATTATGTTATACCGTATAACGTTATATAGTATTACCATATAACGTATAACGTTATATAGTATTACGTTATAACGTATAACGTTATATAGTAGTACGTTATAACGTATTACGTTATATAGTATTACCATATAACGTATAACGTTATATAGTATTACGTTATAACGTATAACGTTATATCGTATTACCATATAACGTAAAACGTTATATAGTATTACGTTATGACGTATAACGTTATATAGTATTACCATATAACGTGTAACGTTATATAGTATTACGTTATAACGTATAACGTTATATAGTATTACGTTATAACGTATAACGTTATATAGTAATGCGTTATAACGTATAACGTTATTTAGTATTCCGTTATGACGTATAACGTTATATAGTAATGCGTTATAACATATAACGTTATATAGTATTATGTTATAACGTATAACGTTATATAGTATTACCATACAACGTATAACGTTATATAGTATTACGTTATAACGTATAACGTTATATAGTATTACCATATAACGTATAACGTTATATAGTAATACGTTATAACGTCTAACGTTATATAGTATTACGTTATAGCGTATAACGTTATATAGTATTACGTTATAACGTATAACGTTATAGAGTGTTACCATATAACGTATAACGTATTATAGTATTACGTTATTACGTATAACGTTATATAGTAATACGTTATAACGTATAACGTTATATAGTGTTACCATATAACGTATAACGTTATATAGTATTACCATATAACGTATAACGTTATATAGTATTACGTTATATAGTATTACGTTATAACGTCTAACGTTATATAGTATTACCGTATGACGTATAACGTTATATAGTAGTACCATATAACGTATAACGTTATATAGTATTACGTTATGACGTATAACGTTATATAGTATTACCATATAATGTATAACGTTATATAGTATTACCGTATAACGTAAAGCGTTATATAGTAATACGCTATAACGTATAACGTTATATAGAATTATGTTATAACGTATAACGTTATATAGTATTACCATATAACGTATAACGTTATATAGTATTACGTTATAACGTAGAACGTTATATAGTATTACCGTATAACGTATAACGTTATATAGTAATACGTTATAACGTATAACGTTATATAGTATTACGTTATAACGTATAACGTTATATAGTATTACGTTATGTAGTATTACCATATAACGTATAACGTTATATTGTATTACCATATAACGTATAACGTTATATAGTAATACGTTATAACGTATAACGTTATATAGTAATACGTTATAACGTATAACGTTATATAGTGTTACCATATAACGTATAACGTTATATAGTATTACCATATAACGTATAACGTTATATAGTATTACGTTATAACGTATAACGTTATATAGTATTACGTTATATAGTATTACCATATAACGTATAACGTTATATAGTAATACGTTATAACGTATAACGTTATATAGTATTATGTTATACCGTATAACGTTATATAGTATTACCATATAACGTGTAACGTTATATAGTATTACGTTATAACGTATAACGTTATATAGTATTACGTTATAACGTATAACGTTATATAGTAATGCGTTATAACGTATAACGTTATTTAGTATTCCGTTATGACGTATAACGTTATATAGTATTACGTTATAACGTATAACGTTATATAGTAATGCGTTATAACGTATAACGTTATTTAGTATTCCGTTATGACGTATAACGTTATATAGTAATGCGTTATAACATATAACGTTATATAGTATTATGTTATAACGTATAACGTTATATAGTATTACCATACAACGTATAACGTTATATAGTATTACGTTATAACGTATAACGTTATATAGTATTACCATATAACGTATAACGTTATATAGTAATACGTTATAACGTCTAACGTTATATAGTATTACGTTATAGCGTATAACGTTATATAGTATTACGTTATAACGTATAACGTTATAGAGTGTTACCATATAACGTATAACGTATTATAGTATTACGTTATTACGTATAACGTTATATAGTAATACGTTATAACGTATAACGTTATATAGTGTTACCATATAACGTATAACGTTATATAGTATTACCATATAACGTATAACGTTATATAGTATTACGTTATATAGTATTACGTTATAACGTCTAACGTTATATAGTATTACCGTATGACGTATAACGTTATATAGTAGTACCATATAACGTATAACGTTATATAGTATTACGTTATGACGTATAACGTTATATAGTATTACCATATAATGTATAACGTTATATAGTATTACCGTATAACGTATAACGTTATATAGTATTACGTTATAACGTATAACGTTATATAATATTACGTTATACCGTATAACGTTATATAGTATTATGTTATAACGTATAACGTTATATAGTATTATGTTATACCGTATAACGTTATATAGTATTACCATATAACGTATAACGTTATATAGTATTACGTTATAACGTATAACGTTATATAGTAGTACGTTATAACGTATTACGTTATATAGTATTACCATATAACGTATAACGTTATATAGTATTACGTTATAACGTATAACGTTATATCGTATTACCATATAACGTAAAACGTTATATAGTATTACGTTATAACGTATAACGTTATATAGTATTACCATATAACGTATAACGTTATATAGTATTACGTTATGACGTATAACGTTATATAGTATTACCATATAACGTGTAACGTTATATAGTATTACGTTATAACGTATAACGTTATATAGTATTACGTTATAACGTATAACGTTATATAGTAATGCGTTATAACGTATAACGTTATTTAGTATTCCGTTATGACGTATAACGTTATATAGTAATGCGTTATAACATATAACGTTATATAGTATTATGTTATAACGTATAACGTTATATAGTATTACCAAACAACGTATAACGTTATATAGTATTACGTTATAACGTATAACGTTATATAGTATTACCATATAACGAATAACGTTATATAGTAATACGTTATAACGTCTAACGTTATATAGTATTACGTTATAGCGTATAACGTTATATAGTATTACGTTATAACGTATAACGTTATAGAGTGTTACCATATAACGTATAACGTATTATAGTATTACGTTATTACGTATAACGTTATATAGTAATACGTTATAACGTATAACGTTATATAGTGTTACCATATAACGTATAACGTTATATAGTATTACCATATAACGTATAACGTTATATAGTATTACGTTATATAGTATTACCATATAACGTATAACGTTATATAGTAATACGTTATAACGTATTACGTTATATAGTAGTACGTTATAACGTATTACGTTATAAGGTATTACCGTATAACGTATAACGTTATATAGTATTACGTTATAACGTATAACGTTATATAGTATTATGTTATACCGTATAACGTTATATAGTATTATCATATAACGTATAACATTATATAGTATTACGTTATAACGTATAACGTTATATAGTAGTACGTTATATCGTATTACGTTATATAGTATTACCATATAACGTATAACGTTATATAGTATTACGTTATAACGTATAACGTTATATAGTATTACCATATAACGTAAAACGTTATATAGTATTACGTTATAACGTATAACGTTATATAGTATTACCATATAACGTATAACGTTATATAGTATTACGTTATTACGTATAACGTTATATAGTAATACGTTATAACGTATAACGTTATATAGTGTTACCATATAACGTATAACGTTATATAGTATTACCATATAACGTATAACGTTATATAGTATTACTTTATATAGTATTACGTTATAACGTCTAACGTTATATAGTATTACCGTATGACGTATAACGTTATATAGTAGTACCATATAACGTATAACGTTATATAGTATTACGTTATGACGTATAACGTTATATAGTATTACCATATAATGTATAACGTTATATAGTATTACCGTATAACGTAAAGCGTTATATAGTAATACGCTATAACGTATAACGTTATATAGAATTATGTTATAACGTATAACGTTATATAGTATTACCATATAACGTATAACGTTATATAGTATTACGTTATAACGTAGAACGTTATATAGTATTACCGTATAACGTATAACGTTATATAGTAATACGTTATAACGTATAACGTTATATAGTATTACGTTATAACGTATAACGTTATATAGTATTACGTTATGTAGTATTACCATATAACGTATAACGTTATATTGTATTACCATATAACGTATAACGTTATATAGTAATACGTTATAACGTATAACGTTATATAGTAATACGTTATAACGTATAACGTTATATAGTGTTACCATATAACGTATAACGTTATATAGTATTACCATATAACGTATAACGTTATATAGTATTACGTTATAACGTATAACGTTATATAGTATTACGTTATATAGTATTACCATACAACGTATAACGTTATATAGTAATACGTTATAACGTATAACGTTATATAGTATTATGTTATACCGTATAACGTTATATAGTATTACCATATAACGTATAACGTTATATAGTATTACCATATAACGTATAACGTTATAAGGTATTACCGTATAACGTATAACGTTATATAGTATTACGTTATAACGTATAACGTTATATAGTATTATGTTATACCGTATAACGTTATATAGTATTACCATATAACGTATAACGTTATATAGTATTACCGTATAACGTATAACGTTATATAGTATTACGTTATAACGTATAACGTTATATAATATTACGTTATACCGTATAACGTTATATAGTATTATGTTATAACGTATAACGTTATATAGTATTACCATATAACGTATAACGTTATATAGTATTACGTTATAACGTATAACGTTATATAGTATTACCATATAACGTATAACGTTATATAGTATTACCATATAACGTATAACGTTATATAGTATTACGTTATAACGTATAACGTTATAGAGTGTTACCATATAACGTATAACGTATTATAGTATTACGTTATTACGTATAACGTTATATAGTAATGCGTTATAACGTATAACGTTATATAGTATTACGTTATAACGTATAACGTTATATAGTATTACCGTATAACGTATAACGTTATATAGTATTACCGTATAACGTATAACGTTATATAGTATTACCATATAACGTATAACGTTATATAGTATTACCATATAACGTATAACGTTATATAGTATTACCATATAACGTATAACGTTATATAGTATTACCATATAAAGTATAACGTTATATAGTATTACCATATAACGTATAACGTTATATAGTATTACGTTATAACGTATAACGTTATATAGTATTATGTTATACCGTATAACGTTATATAGTATTACCATATAACGTATAACGTTATATAGTATTACGTTATAACGTATAACGTTATATAGTAGTACGTTATAACGTATAACGTTATATAGTAATACGTTATAACGTATAACGTTATATAGTATTATGTTATACCGTATAACGTTATATAGTATTACCATATAACGTATAACGTTATATAGTAATACGTTATAACGTATAACGTTATATAGTATTACCATATAACGTATAACGCTATATAGTATTACCATATAACGTATAACGTTATATAGTATTACGTTATATAGTATTACCATATAACGTATAACGTTATATAGTAATACGTTATAACGTATAACGTTATATAGTAGTACGTTATAACGTATTACGTTATATAGTAGTACGTTATAACGTATTACGTTATAAGGTATTACCGTATAACGTATAACGTTATATAGTATTACGTTATAACGTATAACGTTATATAGTATTATGTTATACCGTATAACGTTATATAGTATTACCATATAACGTATAACATTATATAGTATTACGTTATAACGTATAACGTTATATAGTAGTACGTTATAACGTATTACGTTATATAGTATTACCATATAACGTATAACGTTATATAGTATTACGTTATAACGTATAACGTTATATAGTATTACCATATAACGTAAAACGTTATATAGTATTACGTTATAACGTATAACGTTATATAGTATTACCATATAACGTATAACGTTATATAGTATTACGTTATGACGTATAACGTTATATAGTATTACCATATAACGTATAACGTTATATAGTATTACCATATAACGTATAACGTTATATAGTATTACCGTATAACGTATAACGTTATATAGTATTACGTTATAACGTAAAACGTTATATAGTATTACGTTATAACGTATAACGTTATATAGTATTACCATATCACGTATAACGTTATATAGTATTACGTTATGACGTATAACGTTATATAGTATTACCATATAACGTATAACGTTATATAGTATTACCATATAACGTATAACGTTATATAGTATTACCGTATAACGTATAACGTTATATAGTATTACCATATAACGTATAACGTTATATAGTATTACCATATAACGTATAACGTTATATAGTATTAGGTTATAACGCATAACGTTATATAGTATTATGTTATACCGTATAACGTTATATAGTATTACCATATAACGTATAACGTTATATAGTATTACGTTATAACGTATAACGTTATATAGTAGTACGTTATAACGTATTACGTTATATAGTATTACCATATAACGTATAACGTTATATAGTATTACGTTATAACGTATAACGTTATATCGTATTACCATATAACGTAAAACGTTATATAGTATTACGATATAACGTATAACGTTATATAGTATTACCATATAACGTATAACGTTATATAGTATTACGTTATGACGTATAACGTTATATAGTATTACCATATAACGTGTAACGTTATATAGTATTACGTTATAACGTATAACGTTATATAGTATTACGTTATAACGTATAACGTTATATAGTAATGCGTTATAACGTATAACGTTATTTAGTATTCCGTTATGACGTATAACGTTATATAGTAATGCGTTATAACATATAACGTTATATAGTATTATGTTATAACGTATAACGTTATATAGTATTACCATACAACGTATAACGTTATATAGTATTACGTTATAACGTATAACGTTATATAGTATTACCATATAACGTATAACGTTATATAGTAATACGTTATAACGTCTAACGTTATATAGTATTACGTTATAGCGTATAACGTTATATAGTATTACGTTATAACGTATAACGTTATAGAGTGTTATGTTATAACGTATAACGTTATATAGTATTACCATACAACGTATAACGTTATATAGTATTACGTTATAACGTATAACGTTATATAGTATTACCATATAACGTATAACGTTATATAGTATTACGTTATATAGTATTACGTTATAACGTCTAACGTTATATAGTATTACCGTATGACGTATAACGTTATATAGTAGTACCATATAACGTATAACGTTATATAGTATTACGTTATGACGTATAACGTTATATAGTATTACCATATAATGTATAACGTTATATAGTATTACCGTATAACGTAAAGCGTTATATAGTAATACGCTATAACGTATAACGTTATATAGAATTATGTTATAACGTATAACGTTATATAGTATTACCATATAACGTATAACGTTATATAGTATTACGTTATAACGTAGAACGTTATATAGTAGTACGTTATAACGTATTACGTTATATAGTATTACCATATAACGTATAACGTTATATAGTATTACGTTATAACGTATAACGTTATATAGTATTACCATATAACGTAAAACGTTATATAGTATTACGTTATAACGTATAACGTTATATAGTATTACCATATAACGTATAACGTTATATAGTATTACGTTATTACGTATAACGTTATATAGTAATACGTTATAACGTATAACGTTATATAGTGTTACCATATAACGTATAACGTTATATAGTATTACCATATAACGTATAACGTTATATAGTATTACTTTATATAGTATTACGTTATAACGTCTAACGTTATATAGTATTACCGTATGACGTATAACGTTATATAGTAGTACCATATAACGTATAACGTTATATAGTATTACGTTATGACGTATAACGTTATATAGTATTACCATATAATGTATAACGTTATATAGTATTACCGTATAACGTAAAGCGTTATATAGTAATACGCTATAACGTATAACGTTATATAGAATTATGTTATAACGTATAACGTTATATAGTATTACCATATAACGTATAACGTTATATAGTATTACGTTATAACGTAGAACGTTATATAGTATTACCGTATAACGTATAACGTTATATAGTAATACGTTATAACGTATAACGTTATATAGTATTACGTTATAACGTATAACGTTATATAGTATTACGTTATGTAGTATTACCATATAACGTATAACGTTATATTGTATTACCATATAACGTATAACGTTATATAGTAATACGTTATAACGTATAACGTTATATAGTAATACGTTATAACGTATAACGTTATATAGTGTTACCATATAACGTATAACGTTATATAGTATTACCATATAACGTATAACGTTATATAGTATTACGTTATAACGTATAACGTTATATAGTATTACGTTATATAGTATTACCATACAACGTATAACGTTATATAGTAATACGTTATAACGTATAACGTTATATAGTATTATGTTATACCGTATAACGTTATATAGTATTACCATATAACGTATAACGTTATATAGTATTACCATATAACGTATAACGTTATAAGGTATTACCGTATAACGTATAACGTTATATAGTATTACGTTATAACGTATAACGTTATATAGTATTATGTTATACCGTATAACGTTATATAGTATTACCATATAACGTATAACGTTATATAGTATTACCGTATAACGTATAACGTTATATAGTATTACGTTATAACGTATAACGTTATATAATATTACGTTATACCGTATAACGTTATATAGTATTATGTTATAACGTATAACGTTATATAGTATTACCATATAACGTATAACGTTATATAGTATTACGTTATAACGTATAACGTTATATAGTATTACCATATAACGTATAACGTTATATAGTATTACCATATAACGTATAACGTTATATAGTATTACGTTATAACGTATAACGTTATAGAGTGTTACCATATAACGTATAACGTATTATAGTATTACGTTATTACGTATAACGTTATATAGTAATGCGTTATAACGTATAACGTTATATAGTATTACGTTATAACGTATAACGTTATATAGTATTACCGTATAACGTATAACGTTATATAGTATTACCGTATAACGTATAACGTTATATAGTATTACCATATAACGTATAACGTTATATAGTATTACCATATAACGTATAACGTTATATAGTATTACCATATAACGTATAACGTTATATAGTATTACCATATAAAGTATAACGTTATATAGTAGTACCATATAACGTATAACGTTATATAGTATTACGTTATAACGTATAACGTTATATAGTATTATGTTATACCGTATAACGTTATATAGTATTACCATATAACGTATAACGTTATATAGTATTACGTTATAACGTATAACGTTATATAGTAGTACGTTATAACGTATAACGTTATATAGTAATACGTTATAACGTATAACGTTATATAGTATTATGTTATACCGTATAACGTTATATAGTATTACCATATAACGTATAACGTTATATAGTAATACGTTATAACGTATAACGTTATATAGTATTACCATAT
Source organism: Bombus flavifrons (assembly GCF_040668555.2). Lineage (NCBI taxonomy): Eukaryota > Metazoa > Arthropoda > Insecta > Hymenoptera > Apidae > Bombus > Bombus flavifrons. The sequence goes on along the minus strand of NW_027184779.1, from coordinate 289,703 downwards.
AACGTATAACGCTATATAGTATTACCATATAACGTATAACGTTATATAGTATTACGTTATATAGTATTACCATATAACGTATAACGTTATATAGTAATACGTTATAACGTATAACGTTATATAGTAGTACGTTATAACGTATTACGTTATATAGTAGTACGTTATAACGTATTACGTTATAAGGTATTACCGTATAACGTATAACGTTATATAGTATTACGTTATAACGTATAACGTTATATAGTATTATGTTATACCGTATAACGTTATATAGTATTACCATATAACGTATAACATTATATAGTATTACGTTATAACGTATAACGTTATATAGTAGTACGTTATAACGTATTACGTTATATAGTATTACCATATAACGTATAACGTTATATAGTATTACGTTATAACGTATAACGTTATATAGTATTACCATATAACGTAAAACGTTATATAGTATTACGTTATAACGTATAACGTTATATAGTATTACCATATAACGTATAACGTTATATAGTATTACGTTATGACGTATAACGTTATATAGTATTACCATATAACGTATAACGTTATATAGTATTACGTTATAACGTAAAACGTTATATAGTATTACGTTATAACGTATAACGTTATATAGTATTACCATATAACGTATAACGTTATATAGTATTACGTTATGACGTATAACGTTATATAGTATTACGTTATAACGTATAACGTTATATCGTATTACCATATAACGTAAAACGTTATATAGTATTACGTTATAACGTATAACGTTATATAGTATTACCATATAACGTATAACGTTATATAGTATTACGTTATGACGTATAACGTTATATAGTATTACCATATAACGTGTAACGTTATATAGTATTACGTTATAACGTATAACGTTATATAGTATTACGTTATAACGTATAACGTTATATAGTATTATGTTATACCGTATAACGTTATATAGTATTACCATATAACGTATAACGTTATATAGTATTACGTTATAACGTATAACGTTATATAGTAGTACGTTATAACGTATTACGTTATATAGTATTACCATATAACGTATAACGTTATATAGTATTACGTTATAACGTATAACGTTATATCGTATTACCATATAACGTAAAACGTTATATAGTATTACGTTATAACGTATAACGTTATATAGTATTACCATATAACGTATAACGTTATATAGTATTACGTTATAACGTAAAACGTTATATAGTATTACGTTATAACGTATAACGTTATATAGTATTACCATATAACGTATAACGTTATATAGTATTACGTTATGACGTATAACGTTATATAGTATTACCATATAACGTATAACGTTATATAGTATTACCATATAACGTATAACGTTATATAGTATTACCGTATAACGTATAACGTTATATAGTATTACCGTATAACGTATAACGTTATATAGTATTACCATATAACGTATAACGTTATATAGTATTACCATATAACGTATAACGTTATATAGTATTAGGTTATAACGTATAACGTTATATAGTATTATGTTATACCGTATAACGTTATATAGTATTACCATATAACGTATAACGTTATATAGTATTACGTTATAACGTATAACGTTATATAGTAGTACGTTATAACGTATTACGTTATATAGTATTACCATATAACGTATAACGTTATATAGTATTACGTTATAACGTATAACGTTATATAGTATTACCATATAACGTATAACGTTATATAGTATTACGTTATGACGTATAACGTTATATAGTATTACCATATAACGTGTAACGTTATATAGTATTACGTTATAACGTATAACGTTATATAGTATTACGTTATAACGTATAACGTTATATAGTAATGCGTTATAACGTATAACGTTATTTAGTATTCCGTTATGACGTATAACGTTATATAGTAATGCGTTATAACATATAACGTTATATAGTATTATGATATAACGTATAACGTTATATAGTATTACCATACAACGTATAACGTTATATAGTATTACGTTATAACGTATAACGTTATATAGTATTACCATATAACGTATAACGTTATATAGTATTACCATATAACGTGTAACGTTATATAGTATTACGTTATAACGTATAACGTTATATAGTAATACGTTATAACGTATAACGTTATATAGTGTTACCATACAACGTATAACGTTATATAGTATTACCATATAACGTATAACGTTATATAGTATTACGTTATAACGTATAACGTTATATAGTATTACGTTATATAGTATTACCATACAACGTATAACGTTATATAGTAATACGTTATAACGTATAACGTTATATAGTATTATGTTATACCGTATAACGTTATATAGTATTACCATATAACGTATAACGTTATATAGTATTACCATATAACGTATAACGTTATAAGGTATTACCGTATAACGTATAACGTTATATAGTATTACGTTATAACGTATAACGTTATATAGTATTATGTTATACCGTATAACGTTATATAGTATTACCATATAACGTATAACGTTATATAGTATTACCGTATAACGTATAACGTTATATAGTATTACGTTATAACGTATAACGTTATATAATATTACGTTATACCGTATAACGTTATATAGTATTATGTTATAACGTATAACGTTATATAGTATTACCATATAACGTATAACGTTATATAGTATTACGTTATAACGTATAACGTTATATAGTATTACCATATAACGTATAACGTTATATAGTATTACCATATAACGTATAACGTTATATAGTATTACGTTATAACGTATAACGTTATAGAGTGTTACCATATAACGTATAACGTATTATAGTATTACGTTATTACGTATAACGTTATATAGTAATGCGTTATAACGTATAACGTTATATAGTATTACGTTATAACGTATAACGTTATATAGTATTACCGTATAACGTATAACGTTATATAGTATTACCGTATAACGTATAACGTTATATAGTATTACCATATAACGTATAACGTTATATAGTATTACCATATAACGTATAACGTTATATAGTATTACCATATAACGTATAACGTTATATAGTATTACCATATAAAGTATAACGTTATATAGTAGTACCATATAACGTATAACGTTATATAGTATTACGTTATAACGTATAACGTTATATAGTATTATGTTATACCGTATAACGTTATATAGTATTACCATATAACGTATAACGTTATATAGTATTACGTTATAACGTATAACGTTATATAGTAGTACGTTATAACGTATAACGTTATATAGTAATACGTTATAACGTATAACGTTATATAGTATTATGTTATACCGTATAACGTTATATAGTATTACCATATAACGTATAACGTTATATAGTAATACGTTATAACGTATAACGTTATATAGTATTACCATATAACGTATAACGCTATATAGTATTACCATATAACGTATAACGTTATATAGTATTACGTTATATAGTATTACCATATAACGTATAACGTTATATAGTAATACGTTATAACGTATAACGTTATATAGTAGTACGTTATAACGTATTACGTTATATAGTAGTACGTTATAACGTATTACGTTATAAGGTATTACCGTATAACGTATAACGTTATATAGTATTACGTTATAACGTATAACGTTATATAGTATTATGTTATACCGTATAACGTTATATAGTATTACCATATAACGTATAACATTATATAGTATTACGTTATAACGTATAACGTTATATAGTAGTACGTTATAACGTATTACGTTATATAGTATTACCATATAACGTATAACGTTATATAGTATTACGTTATAACGTATAACGTTATATAGTATTACCATATAACGTATAACGTTATATAGTATTACGTTATAACGTATAACGTTATATAGTAGTACGTTATAACGTATTACGTTATATAGTATTACCATATAACGTATAACGTTATATAGTATTACGTTATAACGTATAACGTTATATCGTATTACCATATAACGTAAAACGTTATATAGTATTACGTTATAACGTATAACGTTATATAGTATTACCATATAACGTATAACGTTATATAGTATTACGTTATGACGTATAACGTTATATAGTATTACCATATAACGTATAACGTTATATAGTATTACCATATAACGTATAACGTTATATAGTATTAGGTTATAACGTATAACGTTATATAGTATTATGTTATACCGTATAACGTTATATAGTATTACCATATAACGTATAACGTTATATAGTATTACGTTATAACGTATAACGTTATATAGTAGTACGTTATAACGTATTACGTTATATAGTATTACCATATAACGTATAACGTTATATAGTATTACGTTATAACGTATAACGTTATATAGTAGTACGTTATAACGTATTACGTTATATAGTATTACCATATAACGTATAACGTTATATAGTATTACGTTATAACGTATAACGTTATATCGTATTACCATATAACGTAAAACGTTATATAGTATTACGTTATAACGTATAACGTTATATAGTATTACCATATAACGTATAACGTTATATAGTATTACGTTATGACGTATAACGTTATATAGTATTACCATATAACGTGTAACGTTATATAGTATTACGTTATAACGTATAACGTTATATAGTATTACGTTATAACGTATAACGTTATATAGTAATGCGTTATAACGTATAACGTTATTTAGTATTCCGTTATGACGTATAACGTTATATAGTAATGCGTTATAACATATAACGTTATATAGTATTAGGTTAAGTAAAAAGTTCTGAGCGTTTTTCGCTAGATGTCTTTAGTGAGCCATATCTCACGATGTGCACATCGCATCGAGTCATAGTATACACCGATTTCAAGGTGATATTACGCATCAAAAAGGTTCTTTGTCAGTTTTGTGTTCGGTGAAGCCAGTTGTGTGTTACAGCGTTCGAAAATGGAGATAAAAAAAGAGAAAATTCGATACATTCTTCAGTACCACTACGACCAAGGTGAAAAGGCGGAGCAGGCGGCCAAAAAAATTTGTGCTGTTTATGGACCCAGTACAGTATCGAATGCAACAGCAAAGCGGTGGTTCCAACGATTCCGTTCTGGTAATATGGACGTCGAAGATGAGGCACGCTCTGGTAGGCCAATCGTCGAAAATGTGGATAAAATCATGGAAATCGTCGAGTCGGACCGGCATGTGAGCACTTATTCCATTGCCCAGGAACTGAAGATTAGCCAGAAAACCGTTTGGAACCATTTGCATAAGGCTGGTCTCAAGAAGAAGCTCGACGTATGGGTGCCACATGAATTGACGCAAAAGAACCTTTTGGACCGAATTGATGCCTGCGATTCTTTGTTGAGACGTAACGAAATCGACCCATTTTTGAAGCGGATGGTGACTGGCGATGAAAAATGGGTCACATACGAGAACAACAGCCGAAAAAGATCGTGGTCCAATCGCGGTGGGCCGGCCCAAACGATCGCCAAGCGTGGATTAACGGCCAAGAAGGTTTTATTGTGTGTTTGGTGGGATTGGAAGGGAATCATCCATTATGAGCTGCTCCCATCGGGGCAAACACTTAATTCGGACCTCTATTGTCAACAACTGACCAGACTGAAGCAGGCGATCGACCAGAAGCGGCCAGAATTGGCCAATAGGAAAGGTGTTGTGTTCCATCAAGACAACGCCAGGCCGCACACATCTTTAACGACGCGTCAGAAGCTCCGAGAGCTTGGCTGGGAGGTTCTATCGCATCCGCCGTACAGTCCAGACCTGGCACCAAGCGATTATCACCTTTTTAAGTTTTTGCAAAATTTTCTTGATGGTACAAAACTGGCCTCAAGAGAGGCTTGTGAAAATGAGCTGGTCAAGTTTTTTACCAATAGGGACGAGGACTTCTTCAACCGCGGAATTATGAAATTGCCTTCAAAATGGACAAAAGTAATCGAACAAAACGGCGCATATTTAATCTAAATCGAATAATCTTGACTATGTTAATTTCATCGTCGAAATAAAGCGAAAAAGCGCTCAGAACTTTTTACTTCACCTAATATTATGTTATAACGTATAACGTTATATAGTATTACCATACAACGTATAACGTTATATAGTATTACGTTATAACGTATAACGTTATATAGTATTACCATATAACGTATAACGTTATATAGTAATACGTTATAACGTCTAACGTTATATAGTATTACGTTATAGCGTATAACGTTATATAGTATTACGTTATAACGTATAACGTTATAGAGTGTTACCATATAACGTATAAAGTATTATAGTATTACGTTATTACGTATAACGTTATATAGTATTACGTTATAACGTATAACGTTATATAGTAGTACGTTATGTAGTATTACCATATAACGTATAACGTTATATTGTATTACCATATAACGTATAACGTTATATAGTAATACGTTATAACGTAAAACGTTATATAGTATTACGTTATAACGTATAACGTTATATAGTATTACCATATAACGTATAACGTTATATAGTATTACGTTATGACGTATAACGTTATATAGTATTACCATATAACGTATAACGTTATATAGTATTACCATATAACGTATAACGTTATATAGTATTACCGTATAACGTATAACGTTATATAGTATTACCATATAACGTATAACGTTATATAGTATTACCATATAACGTATAACGTTATATAGTATTAGGTTATAACGTATAACGTTATATAGTATTATGTTATACCGTATAACGTTATATAGTATTACCATATAACGTATAACGTTATATAGTATTACGTTATAACGTATAACGTTATATAGTAGTACGTTATAACGTATTACGTTATATAGTATTACCATATAACGTATAACGTTATATAGTATTACGTTATAACGTATAACGTTATATCGTATTACCATATAACGTAAAACGTTATATAGTATTACGTTATAACGTATAACGTTATATAGTATTACCATATAACGTATAACGTTATATAGTATTACGTTATGACGTATAACGTTATATAGTATTACCATATAACGTGTAACGTTATATAGTATTACGTTATAACGTATAACGTTATATAGTATTACGTTATAACGTATAACGTTATATAGTAATGCGTTATAACGTATAACGTTATTTAGTATTCCGTTATGACGTATAACGTTATATAGTAATGCGTTATAACATATAACGTTATATGGTATTATGTTATAACGTATAACGTTATATAGTATTACCATACAACGTATAACGTTATATAGTATTACGTTATAACGTATAACGTTATATTGTATTACCATATAACGTATAACGTTATATAGTAATACGTTATAACGTCTAACGTTATATAGTATTACGTTATAGCGTATAACGTTATATAGTATTACGTTATAACGTATAACGTTATAGAGTGTTACCATATAACGTATAAAGTATTATAGTATTACGTTATTACGTATAACGTTATATAGTATTACGTTATAACGTATAACGTTATATAGTATTACGTTATGTAGTATTACCATATAACGTATAACGTTATATTGTATTACCATATAACGTATAACGTTATATAGTAATACGTTATAACGTATAACGTTATATAGTAATACGTTATAACGTATAACGTTATATAGTGTTACCATATAACGTATAACGTTATATAGTATTACCATATAACGTATAACGTTATATAGTATTACGTTATAACGTATAACGTTATATAGTATTACCATACAACGTATAACGTTATATAGTATTACGTTATAACGAATAACGTTATATAGTATTACCATATAACGTATAACGTTATATAGTAATACGTTATAACGTCTAACGTTATATAGTATTACGTTATAGCGTATAACGTTATATAGTAATGCGTTATAACATATAACGTTATATAGTATTATGTTATAACGTATAACGTTATATAGTATTACCATACAACGTATAACGTTATATAGTATTACGTTATAACGTATAACGTTATATAGTATTACCATATAACGTATAACGTTATATAGTATTACGTTATATAGTATTACGTTATAACGTCTAACGTTATATAGTATTACCGTATGACGTATAACGTTATATAGTAGTACCATATAACGTATAACGTTATATAGTATTACGTTATGACGTATAACGTTATATAGTATTACCATATAATGTATAACGTTATATAGTATTACCGTATAACGTAAAGCGTTATATAGTAATACGCTATAACGTATAACGTTATATAGAATTATGTTATAACGTATAACGTTATATAGTATTACCATATAACGTATAACGTTATATAGTATTACGTTATAACGTAGAACGTTATATAGTATTACCGTATAACGTATAACGTTATATAGTAATACGTTATAACGTATAACGTTATATAGTATTACGTTATAACGTATAACGTTATATAGTAATACGTTATAACGTATAACGTTATATAGTGTTACCATATAACGTATAACGTTATATAGTATTACCATATAACGTATAACGTTATATAGTATTACGTTATAACGTATAACGTTATATAGTATTACGTTATATAGTATTACCATATAACGTATAACGTTATATAGTAATACGTTATAACGTATAACGTTATATAGTATTATGTTATACCGTATAACGTTATATAGTATTACCATATAACGTATAACGTTATATAGTATTACCATATAACGTATAACGTTATAAGGTATTACCGTATAACGTATAACGTTATATAGTATTACGTTATAACGTATAACGTTATATAGTATTATGTTATACCGTATAACGTTATATAGTATTACCATATAACGTATAACGTTATATAGTATTACCGTATAACGTATAACGTTATATAGTATTACGTTATAACGTATAACGTTATATAATATTACGTTATACCGTATATCGTTATATAGTATTATGTTATAACGTATAACGTTATATAGTATTACCATATAACGTATAACGTTATATAGTATTACGTTATAACGTATAACGTTATATAGTATTACCATATAACGTATAACGTTATATTGTATTACCATATAACGTATAACGTTATATAGTAATACGTTATAACGTATAACGTTATATAGTAATACGTTATAACGTATAACGTTATATAGTGTTACCATATAACGTATAACGTTATATAGTATTACCATATAACGTATAACGTTATATAGTATTACGTTATAACGTATAACGTTATATAGTATTACGTTATATAGTATTACCATATAACGTATAACGTTATATAGTAATACGTTATAACGTATAACGTTATATAGTATTATGTTATACCGTATAACGTTATATAGTATTACCATATAACGTATAACGTTATAAGGTATTACCGTATAACGTATAACGTTATATAGTATTACGTTATAACGTATAACGTTATATAGTATTATGTTATACCGTATAACGTTATATAGTAATACCATATAACGTATAACGTTATATAGTATTACCGTATAACGTATAACGTTATATAGTATTACGTTATAACGTATAACGTTATATAATATTACGTTATACCGTATAACGTTATATAGTATTATGTTATAACGTATAACGTTATATAGTATTACCATATAACGTATAACGTTATATAGTATTACGTTATAACGTATAACGTTATATAGTATTACCATATAACGTATAAAGTTATATAGTATTACCATATAACGTATAACGTTATATAGTATTACGTTATAACGTATAACGTTATAGAGTGTTACCATATAACGTATAACGTATTATAGTATTACGTTATTACGTATAACGTTATATAGTAATGCGTTATAACGTATAACGTTATATAGTATTACCATATAACGTATAACGTTATATAGTATTACCATATAACGTATAACGTTATATAGTATTACGTTATAACGTATAACGTTATATAGTATTATGTTATACCGTATAACGTTATATAGTATTACCATATAACGTATAACGTTATATAGTATTACGTTATAACGTATAACGTTATATAGTAGTACGTTATAACGTATAACGTTATATAGTAATACGTTATAACGTATAACGTTATATAGTATTATGTTATACCGTATAACGTTATATAGTATTACCATATAACGTATAACGTTATATAGTAATACGTTATAACGTATAACGTTATATAGTATTACCATATAACGTATAACGCTATATAGTATTACCATATAACGTATAACGTTATATAGTATTACGTTATATAGTATTACCATATAACGTATAACGTTATATAGTAATACGTTATAACGTATAACGTTATATAGTAGTACGTTATAACGTATTACGTTATATAGTAGTACGTTATAACGTATTACGTTATAAGGTATTACCGTATAACGTATAACGTTATATAGTATTACGTTATAACGTATAACGTTATATAGTATTATGTTATACCGTATAACGTTATATAGTATTACCATATAACGTATAACGTTATATAGTATTACGTTATAACGTATAACGTTATATAGTAGTACGTTATAACGTATTACGTTATATAGTATTACCATATAACGTATAACGTTATATAGTATTACGTTATAACGTATAACGTTATATCGTATTACCATATAACGTAAAACGTTATATAGTATTACGTTATAACGTATAACGTTATATAGTATTACCATATAACGTATAACGTTATATAGTATTACGTTATGACGTATAACGTTATATAGTATTACCATATAACGTGTAACGTTATATAGTATTACGTTATAACGTATAACGTTATATATTATTACGTTATAACGTATAACGTTATATAGTAATGCGTTATAACATATAACGTTATTTAGTATTCCGTTCTGACGTATAACGTTATATAGTAATGCGTTATAACGTATAACGTTATATAGTAATGCGTTATAACGCATAACGTTATATAGTAATGCGTTATAACATATAACGTTATATAGTATTATGTTATAACGTATAACGTTATATAGTATTACCATACAACGTATAACGTTATATAGTATTACGTTATAACGTATAACGTTATATAGTATTACCATATAACGTATAACGTTATATAGTAATACGTTATAACGTCTAACGTTATATAGTATTACGTTATAGCGTATAACGTTATATAGTATTACGTTATAACGTATAACGTTATAGAGTGTTACCATATAACGTATAACGTATTATAGTATTACGTTATTACGTATAACGTTATATAGTAATACGTTATAACGTATAACGTTATATAGTGTTACCATATAACGTATAACGTTATATAGTATTACCATATAACGTATAACGTTATATAGTATTACGTTATATAGTATTACGTTATAACGTCTAACGTTATATAGTATTACCGTATAACGTATAACGTTATATAGTAGTACCATATAACGTATAACGTTATATAGTATTACGTTATGACGTATAACGTTATATAGTATTACCATATAATGTATAACGTTATATAGTATTACCGTATAACGTAAAGCGTTATATAGTAATACGCTATAACGTATAACGTTATATAGAATTATGTTATAACGTATAACGTTATATAGTATTACCATATAACGTATAACGTTATATAGTATTACGTTATAACGTAGAACGTTATATAGTATTACCGTATAACGTATAACGTTATATAGTAATACGTTATAACGTATAACGTTATATAGTATTACGTTATAACGTATAACGTTATATAGTATTACGTTATGTAGTATTACCATATAACGTATAACGTTATATTGTATTACCATATAACGTATAACGTTATATAGTAATACGTTATAACGTATAACGTTATATAGTAATACGTTATAACGTATAACGTTATATAGTGTTACCATATAACGTATAACGTTATATAGTAATACGTTATAACGTATAACGTTATATAGTGTTACCATATAACGTATAACGTTATATAGTATTACCATATAACGTATAACGTTATATAGTATTACGTTATAACGTATAACGTTATATAGTATTACCATATAACGTATAACGTTATATAGTATTACGTTATATAGTATTACCATATAACGTATAACGTTATATAGTAATACGTTATAACGTATAACGTTATATAGTATTATGTTATACCGTATAACGTTATATAGTATTACCATATAACGTATAACGTTATATAGTATTACGTTATAACGTATAACGTTATATAGTATTATGTTATACCTTATAACGTTATATAGTATTACCATATAACGTATAACGTTATATAGTATTACCGTATAACGTATAACGTTATATAGTATTACGTTATAACGTATAACGTTATATAATATTACGTTATACCGTATAACGTTATATAGTATTATGTTATAACGTATAACGTTATATAGTATTACCATATAACGTATAACGTTATATAGTATTACCATATAACGTATAACGTTATATAGTATTACGTTATAACGTATAACGTTATATAGTATTACCATATAACGTATAACGTTATATAGTATTACCATATAACGTATAACGTTATATAGTATTACGTTATAACGTATAACGTTATAGAGTGTTACCATATAACGTATAACGTATTATAGTATTACGTTATTACGTATAACGTTATATAGTAATGCGTAATAACGTATAACGTTATATAGTATTACGTTATAACGTATAACGTTATATAGTATTACCGTATAACGTATAACGTTATATAGTATTACCGTATAACGTATAACGTTATATAGAATTACGTTATAACGTATAACGTTATAGAGTGTTACCATATAACGTATAACGTTATATAGTAATACGTTATAACGTATAACGTTATATAGTTTTACGTTATATAGTATTACGTTATAACGTCTAACGTTATATAGTATTACGTTATATAGTATTACCATATAACGTATAACGTTATATAGTAATACGTTATAACGTATAACGTTATATAGTATTACCATATAACGTATAACGCTATATAGTATTACCATATAACGTATAACGTTATATAGTATTACGTTATATAGTATAACATTATATAGTCTTACCATATAACGTATAACGTTATATAGTATTATGTTATAACGTATAACGTTATATAGTATTACCATATAACGTATAACGTTATATAGTAATACGTCATAACGTATAACGTTATATAGTATTACGTTATAACGTATTACGTTATACAGTATTACCATATAACGTATAACGTTATATAGTAATACGTTATAACGTATAACGTTATATAGTAGTACGTTATAACGTATTACGTTATATAGTAGTACGTTATAACGTATTACGTTATATAGTATTACGTTATATAGTATTACGTTATAACGTATAACGTTATATAGTATTACCATATAACGTATAACGTTATATAGTAATACGTTATAACGTATAACGTTATATAGTAATACGTTATAACGTATAACGTTATATAGTATTACCATATAACGTATAACGCTATATAGTATTACCATATAACGTATAACGTTATATAGTATTACGTTATATAGTATTACGTTATATAGTACTACCATATAACGTATAACGTTATATAGTATTACCATATAACGTATAACGTTATATAGTATTACGTTATAACGTATAACGTTATAGAGTGTTACCATATAACGTATAACGTATTATAGTATTACGTTATTACGTATAACGTTATATAGTAATGCGTAATAACGTATAACGTTATATAGTATTACGTTATAACGTATAACGTTATATAGTATTACCGTATAACGTATAACGTTATATAGTATTACCGTATAACGTATAACGTTATATAGTATTACCATATAACGTATAACGTTATATAGTATTACCATATAACGTATAACGTTATATAGTAATGCGTTATAACGTATAACGTTATATAGTATTACGTCATGACGTATAACGTTATATAGTAATGCGTTATAACGTATAACGTTATATAGTAATGCGTTATAACGCATAACGTTATAGAGTGTTACCATATAACGTATAACGTTTTATAGTATTACGTTATTACGTATAACGTTATATAGTAATACGTTATATCGTATAACGTTATATAGAATTACGTTATAACGTATAACGTTATAGAGTGTTACCATATAACGTATAACGTTATATAGTAATACGTTATAACGTATAACGTTATATAGTTTTACGTTATATAGTATTACGTTATAACGTCTAACGTTATATAGTATTACGTTATATAGTATTACCATATAACGTATAACGTTATATAGTAATACGTTATAACGTATAACGTTATATAGTATTACCATATAACGTATAACGCTATATAGTATTACCATATAACGTATAACGTTATATAGTATTACGTTATATAGTATAACATTATATAGTCTTACCATATAACGTATAACGTTATATAGTATTATGTTATAACGTATAACGTTATATAGTATTACCATATAACGTATAACGTTATATAGTAATACGTCATAACGTATAACGTTATATAGTATTACGTTATAACGTATTACGTTATATAGTATTACCATATAACGTATAACGTTATATAGTAATACGTTATAACGTATAACGTTATATAGTAGTACGTTATATCGTATTACGTTATATAGTAGTACGTTATAACGTATTACGTTATATAGTATTACGTTATATAGTATTACGTTATAACGTATAACGTTATATAGTATTACCATATAACGTATAACGTTATATAGTAATACGTTATAACGTATAACGTTATATAGTAATACGTTATAACGTATAACGTTATATAGTATTACCATATAACGTATAACGCTATATAGTATTACCATATAACGTATAACGTTATATAGTATTACGTTATATAGTATTACGTTATATAGTACTACCATATAACGTATAACGTTATATAGTAATACGTTATAACGTATAACGTTATATAGTATTACGTTATATAGTATTACGTTATAACGTCTAACGTTATATAGTATTACGTTATATAGTATTACCATATAACGTATAACGTTATATAGTAATACGTTATAACGTATAACGTTATATAGTAGTACGTTATAACGTATAACGTTATATAGTATTACGTTATAACGTATAACGTTATATAGTAGTACGTTATAACGTATAACGTTATATAGTATTACGTTATAACGTATAACGTTATATAGTATTACCGTATAACGTATAACGTTATATAGTAATACGTTATAACGTATAACGTTATATAGTATTACGTTATATAGTATTACGTTATAACGTCTAACGTTATATAGTATTACGTTATATAGTATTACCATATAACGTATAACGTTATATAGTAATACGTTATAACGTATAACGTTATATAGTATTACCATATAACGTATAACGCTATATAGTATTACCATATAACGTATAACGTTATATAGTATTACGTTATATAGTATTACGTTATATAGTATTACCATATAACGTATAACGTTATATAGTAATACGTTATAACGTATAACGTTATATAGTATTACGTTATATAGTATTACGTTATAACGTCTAACGTTATATAGTATTACCATATAACGTATAACGTTATATAGTATTACCATATAACGTATAACGTTATATAGTATTACCATATAACGTATAACGCTATATAGTATTAACATATAACGTATAACGTTATATAGTATTACGTTATATAGTATTACGTTACATAGTATTACCATATAACGTATAACGTTATATAGTAATACGTTATAACGTATAACGTTATATAGTATTACCATATAACGTATAACGTTATATAGTATTACCATATAACGTATAACGTTATATAGTATTACGTTATATAATATTACGTTATATAGTATTACGTTATATAGTATTACGTTATAACGTATAACGTTATATAGTAGTACGTTATAACGTATTACGTTATATAGTAGTACGTTATAACGTATTACGTTATATAGTATTACGTTATAACGTATAACGTTATATAGTATTACCATATAACGCATAACGTTATATAGTATTACGTTATATAGTATTACGTTATAACGTCTAACGTTATATAGTATTACCGTATAACGTATAACGTTATATAGTATTACGTTATATAGAATTATGTTATAACGTATAACGTTATATAGTATTACCATATAACGTATAACGTTATATAGTATTACGTTATAACGTATAACATTATATAGTCTTACCATATAACGTATAACGTTATATAGTATTATGTTATAACGTATAACGTTATATAGTATTACCATATAACGTATAACCTTATATAGTATTACGTTATAACGTAGAACGTTATATAGTATTACCGTATAACGTATAACGTTATATAGTAATACGTTATAACGTATAACGTTATATAGTATTACGTTATAACGTATAACGTTATATAGTATTACCATATAACGTATAACGTTATAAGGTATTACCGTATAACGTATAACGTTATATAGTATTACGTTATAACGTATAACGTTATATAGTATTATGTTATACCGTATAACGTTATATAGTATTACGTTATAACGTATAACGTTATATAGTATTACCATATAACGTATAACGTTATATAGTATTACGTTATAACGTATAACGTTATATAGTATTATGTTATACCGTATAACGTTATATAGTATTACCATATAACGTATAACGTTATATAGTATTACGTTATAACGTATAACGTTATATAGTAGTACGTTATAAGGTATAACGTTATATAGTAATACGTTATAACGTATAACGTTATATAGTATTATGTTATACCGTATAACGTTATATAGTATTACCGTATAACGTATAACGTTATATAGTAATACGTTATAACGTATAACGTTATATAGTATTACCATATAACGGATAACGTTATATAGTATTACCATATAACGTATAACGTTATATAGTATTACGTTATAACGTCTAACGTTATATAGTATTACGATATATAGTATTACCATATAACGTATAACGTTATATAGTAATACGTTATAACGTATAACGTTATATAGTATTACCATATAACGTATAACGCTATATAGTATTACCATATAACGTATAACGTTATATAGTATTACGTTATATAGTATTACGTTATATAGTACTACCATACAACGTATAACGTTATATAGTAATACGTTATAACGTATAACGTTATATAGTATTACGTTATATAGTATTACGTTATAACGTCTAACGTTATATAGTATTACGTTATATAGTATTACCATATAACGTATAACGTTATATAGTAATACGTTATAACGTATAACGTTATATAGTAGTACGTTATAACGCATTACGTTATATAGTAGTACGTTATAACGTATTACGTTATAAGGTATTACCGTATAACGTATAACGTTATATAGTATTACGTTATAACGTATGACGTTATATAGTATTATGTTATACCGTATAACGTTATATAGTATTACCATATAACGTATAACGTTATATAGTATTACGTTATATAGTATTACGTTACATAGTACTACCATACAACGTATAACGTTATATAGTAATACGTTATAACGTATAACGTTATATAGTATTACGTTATATAGTATTACGTTATAACGTCTAACGTTATATAGTATTACGTTATATAGTATTACCATATAACGTATAACGTTATATAGTAATACGTTATAACGTATAACGTTATATAGTATTACGTTATAACGTATAACGTTATATAGTATTACCATATAACGTAAAACGTTATATAGTATTACGTTATAACGTATAACGTTATATAGTATTACCATATAACGTATAACGTTATATAGTATTACGTTATGACGTATAACGTTATATAGTATTACCATATAACGTATAACGTTATATAGTATTACGTTATAACGTATAACGTTATATAGTAGTACGTTATAACGTATTACGTTATATAGTATTACCATATAACGTATAACGTTATATAGTATTACGTTATAACGTATAACGTTATATCGTATTACCATATAACGTAAAACGTTATATAGTATTACGTTATAACGTATAACGTTATATAGTATTACCATATAACGTATAACGTTATATAGAATTACGTTATGACGTATAACGTTATATAGTATTACCATATAACGTGTAACGTTATATAGTAATGCGTTATAACGCATAACGTTATATAGTAATGCGTTATAACATATAACGTTATATAGTATTATGTTATAACGTATAACGTTATATAGTATTACCATACAACGTATAACGTTATATAGTATTACGTTATAACGTATAACGTTATATAGTATTACCATATAACGTATAACGTTATATAGTAATACGTTATAACGTCTAACGTTATATAGTATTACGTTATAGCGTATAACGTTATATAGTATTACGTTATAACGTATAACGTTATAGAGTGTTACCATATAACGTATAACGTATTATAGTATTACGTTATTACGTATAACGTTATATAGT
This sequence comes from Bombus flavifrons, assembly GCF_040668555.2. Taxonomy (NCBI): domain Eukaryota; kingdom Metazoa; phylum Arthropoda; class Insecta; order Hymenoptera; family Apidae; genus Bombus; species Bombus flavifrons. Next base: position 271,222 of record NW_027184779.1, on the reverse strand, counting down.
AATACGTTATAACGTATAACGTTATATAGTATTACGTTATATAGTATTACGTTATAACGTCTAACGTTATATAGTATTACGTTATATAGTATTACCATATAACGTATAACGTTATATAGTAATACGTTATAACGTATAACGTTATATAGTAGTACGTTATAACGTATTACGTTATATAGTAGTACGTTATAACGTATTACGTTATAAGGTATTACCGTATAACGTATAACGTTATATAGTATTACGTTATAACGTATAACGTTATATAGTATTATGTTATACCGTATAACGTTATATAGTATTACCATATAACGTATAACATTATATAGTATTACGTTATAACGTATAACGTTATATAGTAGTACGTTATAACGTATTACGTTATATAGTACTACCATATAACGTATAACGTTATATAGTATTACGTTATAACGTATAACGTTATATAGTATTACCATATAACGTAAAACGTTATATAGTATTACGTTATAACGTATAACGTTATATAGTATTACCATATAACGTATAACGTTATATAGTATTACGTTATGACGTATAACGTTATATAGTATTACCATATAACGTATAACGTTATATAGTATTACCGTATAACGTATAACGTTATATAGTATTACGTTATAACGTATAACGTTATATAATATTACGTTATACCGTATAACGTTATATAGTATTATGTTATAACGTATAACGTTATATCGTATTACCATATAACGTAAAACGTTATATAGTATTACGTTATAACGTATAACGTCATATAGTATTACCATATAACGTATAACGTTATATAGAATTACATTATGACGTATAACGTTATATAGTATTACCATATAACGTGTAACGTTATATAGTAATGCGTTATAACGCATAACGTTATATAGTAATGCGTTATAACATATAACGTTATATAGTATTATGTTATAACGTACAACGTTATATAGTATTACCATACAACGTATAACGTTATATAGTATTACGTTATAACGTATAACGTTATATAGTATTACCATATAACGTATAACGTTATATAGTAATACGTTATAACGTCTAACGTTATATAGTATTACGTTATAGCGTATAACGTTATATAGTATTACGTTATAACGTATAACGTTATAGAGTGTTACCATATAACGTATAACGTATTATAGTATTACGTTATTACGTATAACGTTATATAGTAATACGTTATAACGTATAACGTTATATAGTATTACGTTATATAGTATTACGTTATAACGTCTAACGTTATATAGTATTACGTTATATAGTATTACCATATAACGTATAACGTTATATAGTAATACGTTATAACGTATAACGTTATATAGTAGTACGTTATAACGTATTACGTTATATAGTAGTACGTTATAACGTATTACGTTATAAGGTATTACCGTATAACGTATAACGTTATATAGTATTACGTTATAACGTATAACGTTATATAGTATTATGTTATACCGTATAACGTTATATAGTATTACCATATAACGTATAACATTATATAGTATTACGTTATAACGTATAACGTTATATAGTAGTACGTTATAACGTATTACGTTATATAGTACTACCATATAACGTATAACGTTATATAGTATTACGTTATAACGTATAACGTTATATAGTATTACCATATAACGTAAAACGTTATATAGTATTACGTTATAACGTATAACGTTATATAGTATTACCATATAACGTATAACGTTATATAGTATTACGTTATGACGTATAACGTTATATAGTATTACCATATAACGTATAACGTTATATAGTATTACCGTATAACGTATAACGTTATATAGTATTACGTTATAACGTATAACGTTATATAATATTACGTTATACCGTATAACGTTATATAGTATTATGTTATAACGTATAACGTTATATAGTATTATGTTATACCGTATAACGTTATATAGTATTACCATATAACGTATAACGTTATATAGTATTACGTTATAACGTATAACGTTATATAGTAGTACGTTATAACGTATAACTTTATATAGTAGTACGTTATAACGTATAACGTTATATAGTATTATGTTATACCGTATAACGTTATATAGTATTACCGTATAACGTATAACGTTATATAGTAATACGTTATAACGTATAACGTTATATAGTATTACCATATAACGGATAACGTTATATAGTATTACCATATAACGTATAACGTTATATAGTATTACGTTATAACGTCTAACGTTATATAGTATTACGTTATATAGTATTACCATATAACGTATAACGTTATATAGTAATACGTTATAACGTATAACGTTATATAGTATTACCATATAACGTATAACGCTATATAGTATTACCATATAACGTATAACGTTATATAGTATTACGTTATATAGTATTACGTTATATAGTACTACCATACAACGTATAACGTTATATAGTAATACGTTATAACGTATAACGTTATATAGTATTACGTTATAACGTCTAACGTTATATAGTATTACGTTATATAGTATTACCATATAACGTATAACGTTATATAGTAATACGTTATAACGTATAACGTTATATAGTAGTACGTTATAACGTATTACGTTATATAGTAGTACGTTATAACGTATAACGTTATATAGTATTACCATATAACGTATAACGTTATATAGTATTACCGTATAACGTATAACGTTATATAGTATTACCATATAACGTATAACGTTATATAGTATTACGTTATGACGTATAACGTTATATAGTATTACCAAAGAACGTATAACGTTATATAGTATTACCGTATAACGTATAACGTTATATAGTATTACGTTATAACGTATAACGTTATATAATATTACGTTATACCGTATAACGTTATATAGTATTATGTTATAACGTATAACGTTATATAGTATTATGTTATACCGTATAACGTTATATAGTATTATGTTATAACGTATAACGTTATATCGTATTACCATATAACGTAAAACGTTATATAGTATTACGTTATAACGTATAACGTCATATAGTATTACCATATAACGTATAACGTTATATAGAATTACATTATGACGTATAACGTTATATAGTATTACCATATAACGTGTAACGTTATATAGTAATGCGTTATAACGCATAACGTTATATAGTAATGCGTTATAACATATAACGTTATATAGTATTATGTTATAACGTACAACGTTATATAGTATTACCATACAACGTATAACGTTATATAGTATTACGTTATAACGTATAACGTTATATAGTATTACCATATAACGTATAACGTTATATAGTAATACGTTATAACGTCTAACGTTATATAGTATTACGTTATAGCGTATAACGTTATATAGTATTACGTTATAACGTATAACGTTATAGAGTGTTACCATATAACGTATAACGTATTATAGTATTACGTTATTACGTATAACGTTATATAGTAATACGTTATAACGTATAACGTTATATAGTATTACGTTATATAGTATTACGTTATAACGTCTAACGTTATATAGTATTACGTTATATAGTATTACCATATAACGTATAACGTTATATAGTAATACGTTATAACGTATAACGTTATATAGTAGTACGTTATAACGTATTACGTTATATAGTAGTACGTTATAACGTATTACGTTATAAGGTATTACCGTATAACGTATAACGTTATATAGTATTACGTTATAACGTATAACGTTATATAGTATTATGTTATACCGTATAACGTTATATAGTATTACCATATAACGTATAACATTATATAGTATTACGTTATAACGTATAACGTTATATAGTAGTACGTTATAACGTATTACGTTATATAGTACTACCATATAACGTATAACGTTATATAGTATTACGTTATAACGTATAACGTTATATAGTATTACCATATAACGTAAAACGTTATATAGTATTACGTTATAACGTATAACGTTATATAGTATTACCATATAACGTATAACGTTATATAGTATTACGTTATGACGTATAACGTTATATAGTATTACCATATAACGTATAACGTTATATAGTATTACCGTATAACGTATAACGTTATATAGTATTACGTTATAACGTATAACGTTATATAATATTACGTTATACCGTATAACGTTATATAGTATTATGTTATAACGTATAACGTTATATAGTATTATGTTATACCGTATAACGTTATATAGTATTACCATATAACGTATAACGTTATATAGTATTACGTTATAACGTATAACGTTATATAGTAGTACGTTATAACGTATAACTTTATATAGTAGTACGTTATAACGTATAACGTTATATAGTATTATGTTATACCGTATAACGTTATATAGTATTACCGTATAACGTATAACGTTATATAGTAATACGTTATAACGTATAACGTTATATAGTATTACCATATAACGGATAACGTTATATAGTATTACCATATAACGTATAACGTTATATAGTATTACGTTATAACGTCTAACGTTATATAGTATTACGTTATATAGTATTACCATATAACGTATAACGTTATATAGTAATACGTTATAACGTATAACGTTATATAGTATTACCATATAACGTATAACGCTATATAGTATTACCATATAACGTATAACGTTATATAGTATTACGTTATATAGTATTACGTTATATAGTACTACCATACAACGTATAACGTTATATAGTAATACGTTATAACGTATAACGTTATATAGTATTACGTTATAACGTCTAACGTTATATAGTATTACGTTATATAGTATTACCATATAACGTATAACGTTATATAGTAATACGTTATAACGTATAACGTTATATAGTAGTACGTTATAACGTATTACGTTATATAGTAGTACGTTATAACGTATAACGTTATATAGTATTACCATATAACGTATAACGTTATATAGTATTACCGTATAACGTATAACGTTATATAGTATTACCATATAACGTATAACGTTATATAGTATTACGTTATGACGTATAACGTTATATAGTATTACCAAAGAACGTATAACGTTATATAGTATTACCGTATAACGTATAACGTTATATAGTATTACGTTATAACGTATAACGTTATATAATATTACGTTATACCGTATAACGTTATATAGTATTATGTTATAACGTATAACGTTATATAGTATTATGTTATACCGTATAACGTTATATAGTATTACCATATAACGTATAACGTTATATAGTATTACGTTATAACGTATAACGTTATATAGTAGTACGTTATAACGTATTACGTTATATAGTATTACCATATAACGTATAACGTTATATAGTATTACGTTATAACGTATAACGTTATATCGTATTACCATATAACGTAAAACGTTATATAGTATTACGTTATAACGTATAACGTTATATAGTATTACCATATAACGTATAACGTTATATAGAATTACGTTATGACGTATAACGTTATATAGTATTACCATATAACGTGTAACGTTATATAGTAATGCGTTATAACGCATAACGTTATATAGTAATGAGTTATAACATATAACGTTATATAGTATTATGTTATAACGTATAACGTTATATAGTATTACCATACAACGTATAACGTTATATAGTATTACGTTATAACGTATAACGTTATATAGTATTACCATATAACGTATAACGTTATATAGTAATACGTTATAACGTCTAACGTTATATAGTATTACGTTATAGCGTATAACGTTATATAGTATTACGTTATAACGTATAACGTTATAGAGTGTTACCATATAACGTATAACGTTATATAGTATTACCATATAACGTATAACGTTATATAGTATTACGTTATATAGTATTACGTTATAACGTCTAACGTTATATAGTATTACCGTATAACGTATAACGTTATATAGTAGTACCATATAACGTATAACGTTATATAGTATTACGTTATAACGTAGAACGTTATATAGTATTACCGTATAACGTATAACGTTATATAGTAATACGTTATAACGTATAACGTTATATAGTATTACGTTATAACGTATAACGTTATATAGTATTACGTTATGTAGTATTACCATATAACGTATAACGTTATATAGTAATACGTTATAACGTATAACGTTATATAGTAGTACGTTATAACGTATTACGTTATATAGTAGTACGTTATAACGTATTACGTTATAAGGTATTACCGTATAACGTATAACGTTATATAGTATTACGTTATAACGTATAACGTTATATAGTATTACGTTATATAGTATTACGTTATAACGTCTAACGTTATATAGTATTACGTTATATAGTATTACCATATAACGTATAACGTTATATAGTAATACGTTATAACGTATAACGTTATATAGTAGTACGTTATAACGTATTACGTTATATAGTAGTACGTTATAACGTATTACGTTATAAGGTATTACCGTATAACGTATTACGTTATATAGTAGTACGTTATAACGTATTACGTTATAAGGTATTACCATATAACGTATAACGTTATATAGTATTACCATATAACGTATAACGTTATATAGTATTACCATATAACGTATAACGTTATATAGTAATACGTTATATAGTATCACGTTATATAGTATTACGTTATATAGTATTACGTTATAACGTATAACGTTATATAGTAGTACGTTATAACGTATTACGTTATATAGTAGTACGTTATAACGTATTACGTTATATAGTATTACGTTATAACGTATAACGTTATATAGTATTACCATATAACGCATAACGTTATATAGTATTACGTTATATAGTATTACGTTATAACGTCTAACGTTATATAGTATTACCTTATAACGTATAACGTTATATAGTATTACGTTATATAGAATTATGTTATAACGTATAACGTTATATAGTATTACCATATAACGTATAACGTTATATAGTATTACCATATAACGTATAACGTTATATAGTATTACGTTATATAGTATCACGTTATATAGTATTACGTTATATAGTATTACGTTATAACGTATAACGTTATATAGTAGTACGTTATAACGTATTACGTTATATAGTAGTACGTTATAACGTATTACGTTATATAGTATTACGTTATAACGTATAACGTTATATAGTATTACCATATAACGCATAACGTTATATAGTATTACGTTATATAGTATTACGTTATAACGTCTAACGTTATATAGTATTACCGTATAACGTATAACGTTATATAGTATTACGTTATATAGAATTATGTTATAACGTATAACGTTATATAGTATTACCATATAACGTATAACGTTATATAGTATTACGTTATAACGTATAACATTATATAGTCTTACCATATAACGTATAACGTTATATAGTATTATGTTATAACGTATAACGTTATATAGTATTACCATATAACGTATAACCTTATATAGTATTACGTTATAACGTAGAACGTTATATAGTATTACCGTATAACGTATAACGTTATATAGTAATACGTTATAACGTATAACGTTATATAGTATTACGTTATAATGTATAACGTTATATAGTATTACCGTATAACGTATAACGTTATATAGTATTACGTTATAACGTATAACGTTATATAATATTACGTTATACCGTATAACGTTATATAGTATTATGTTATAACGTATAACGTTATATCGTATTACCATATAACGTAAAACGTTATATAGTATTACGTTATAACGTATAACGTCATATAGTATTACCATATAACGTATAACGTTATATAGAATTACATTATGACGTATAACGTTATATAGTATTACCATATAACGTGTAACGTTATATAGTAATGCGTTATAACGCATAACGTTATATAGTAATGCGTTATAACATATAACGTTATATAGTATTATGTTATAACGTACAACGTTATATAGTATTACCATACAACGTATAACGTTATATAGTATTACGTTATAACGTATAACGTTATATAGTATTACCATATAACGTATAACGTTATATAGTAATACGTTATAACGTCTAACGTTATATAGTATTACGTTATAGCGTATAACGTTATATAGTATTACGTTATAACGTATAACGTTATAGAGTGTTACCATATAACGTATAACGTATTATAGTATTACGTTATTACGTATAACGTTATATAGTAATACGTTATAACGTATAACGTTATATAGTATTACGTTATATAGTATTACGTTATAACGTCTAACGTTATATAGTATTACGTTATATAGTATTACCATATAACGTATAACGTTATATAGTAATACGTTATAACGTATAACGTTATATAGTAGTACGTTATAACGTATTACGTTATATAGTAGTACGTTATAACGTATTACGTTATAAGGTATTACCGTATAACGTATAACGTTATATAGTATTACGTTATAACGTATAACGTTATATAGTATTATGTTATACCGTATAACGTTATATAGTATTACCATATAACGTATAACATTATATAGTATTACGTTATAACGTATAACGTTATATAGTAGTACGTTATAACGTATTACGTTATATAGTACTACCATATAACGTATAACGTTATATAGTATTACGTTATAACGTATAACGTTATATAGTATTACCATATAACGTAAAACGTTATATAGTATTACGTTATAACGTATAACGTTATATAGTATTACCATATAACGTATAACGTTATATAGTATTACGTTATGACGTATAACGTTATATAGTATTACCATATAACGTATAACGTTATATAGTATTACCGTATAACGTATAACGTTATATAGTATTACGTTATAACGTATAACGTTATATAATATTACGTTATACCGTATAACGTTATATAGTATTATGTTATAACGTATAACGTTATATAGTATTATGTTATACCGTATAACGTTATATAGTATTACCATATAACGTATAACGTTATATAGTATTACGTTATAACGTATAACGTTATATAGTAGTACGTTATAACGTATAACTTTATATAGTAGTACGTTATAACGTATAACGTTATATAGTATTATGTTATACCGTATAACGTTATATAGTATTACCGTATAACGTATAACGTTATATAGTAATACGTTATAACGTATAACGTTATATAGTATTACCATATAACGGATAACGTTATATAGTATTACCATATAACGTATAACGTTATATAGTATTACGTTATAACGTCTAACGTTATATAGTATTACGTTATATAGTATTACCATATAACGTATAACGTTATATAGTAATACGTTATAACGTATAACGTTATATAGTATTACCATATAACGTATAACGCTATATAGTATTACCATATAACGTATAACGTTATATAGTATTACGTTATATAGTATTACGTTATATAGTACTACCATACAACGTATAACGTTATATAGTAATACGTTATAACGTATAACGTTATATAGTATTACGTTATAACGTCTAACGTTATATAGTATTACGTTATATAGTATTACCATATAACGTATAACGTTATATAGTAATACGTTATAACGTATAACGTTATATAGTAGTACGTTATAACGTATTACGTTATATAGTAGTACGTTATAACGTATAACGTTATATAGTATTACCATATAACGTATAACGTTATATAGTATTACCGTATAACGTATAACGTTATATAGTATTACCATATAACGTATAACGTTATATAGTATTACGTTATGACGTATAACGTTATATAGTATTACCAAAGAACGTATAACGTTATATAGTATTACCGTATAACGTATAACGTTATATAGTATTACGTTATAACGTATAACGTTATATAATATTACGTTATACCGTATAACGTTATATAGTATTATGTTATAACGTATAACGTTATATAGTATTATGTTATACCGTATAACGTTATATAGTATTATGTTATAACGTATAACGTTATATCGTATTACCATATAACGTAAAACGTTATATAGTATTACGTTATAACGTATAACGTCATATAGTATTACCATATAACGTATAACGTTATATAGAATTACATTATGACGTATAACGTTATATAGTATTACCATATAACGTGTAACGTTATATAGTAATGCGTTATAACGCATAACGTTATATAGTAATGCGTTATAACATATAACGTTATATAGTATTATGTTATAACGTACAACGTTATATAGTATTACCATACAACGTATAACGTTATATAGTATTACGTTATAACGTATAACGTTATATAGTATTACCATATAACGTATAACGTTATATAGTAATACGTTATAACGTCTAACGTTATATAGTATTACGTTATAGCGTATAACGTTATATAGTATTACGTTATAACGTATAACGTTATAGAGTGTTACCATATAACGTATAACGTATTATAGTATTACGTTATTACGTATAACGTTATATAGTAATACGTTATAACGTATAACGTTATATAGTATTACGTTATATAGTATTACGTTATAACGTCTAACGTTATATAGTATTACGTTATATAGTATTACCATATAACGTATAACGTTATATAGTAATACGTTATAACGTATAACGTTATATAGTAGTACGTTATAACGTATTACGTTATATAGTAGTACGTTATAACGTATTACGTTATAAGGTATTACCGTATAACGTATAACGTTATATAGTATTACGTTATAACGTATAACGTTATATAGTATTATGTTATACCGTATAACGTTATATAGTATTACCATATAACGTATAACATTATATAGTATTACGTTATAACGTATAACGTTATATAGTAGTACGTTATAACGTATTACGTTATATAGTACTACCATATAACGTATAACGTTATATAGTATTACGTTATAACGTATAACGTTATATAGTATTACCATATAACGTAAAACGTTATATAGTATTACGTTATAACGTATAACGTTATATAGTATTACCATATAACGTATAACGTTATATAGTATTACGTTATGACGTATAACGTTATATAGTATTACCATATAACGTATAACGTTATATAGTATTACCGTATAACGTATAACGTTATATAGTATTACGTTATAACGTATAACGTTATATAATATTACGTTATACCGTATAACGTTATATAGTATTATGTTATAACGTATAACGTTATATAGTATTATGTTATACCGTATAACGTTATATAGTATTACCATATAACGTATAACGTTATATAGTATTACGTTATAACGTATAACGTTATATAGTAGTACGTTATAACGTATAACTTTATATAGTAGTACGTTATAACGTATAACGTTATATAGTATTATGTTATACCGTATAACGTTATATAGTATTACCGTATAACGTATAACGTTATATAGTAATACGTTATAACGTATAACGTTATATAGTATTACCATATAACGGATAACGTTATATAGTATTACCATATAACGTATAACGTTATATAGTATTACGTTATAACGTCTAACGTTATATAGTATTACGTTATATAGTATTACCATATAACGTATAACGTTATATAGTAATACGTTATAACGTATAACGTTATATAGTATTACCATATAACGTATAACGCTATATAGTATTACCATATAACGTATAACGTTATATAGTATTACGTTATATAGTATTACGTTATATAGTACTACCATACAACGTATAACGTTATATAGTAATACGTTATAACGTATAACGTTATATAGTATTACGTTATAACGTCTAACGTTATATAGTATTACGTTATATAGTATTACCATATAACGTATAACGTTATATAGTAATACGTTATAACGTATAACGTTATATAGTAGTACGTTATAACGTATTACGTTATATAGTAGTACGTTATAACGTATAACGTTATATAGTATTACCATATAACGTATAACGTTATATAGTATTACCGTATAACGTATAACGTTATATAGTATTACCATATAACGTATAACGTTATATAGTATTACGTTATGACGTATAACGTTATATAGTATTACCAAAGAACGTATAACGTTATATAGTATTACCGTATAACGTATAACGTTATATAGTATTACGTTATAACGTATAACGTTATATAATATTACGTTATACCGTATAACGTTATATAGTATTATGTTATAACGTATAACGTTATATAGTATTATGTTATACCGTATAACGTTATATAGTATTACCATATAACGTATAACGTTATATAGTATTACGTTATAACGTATAACGTTATATAGTAGTACGTTATAACGTATTACGTTATATAGTATTACCATATAACGTATAACGTTATATAGTATTACGTTATAACGTATAACGTTATATCGTATTACCATATAACGTAAAACGTTATATAGTATTACGTTATAACGTATAACGTTATATAGTATTACCATATAACGTATAACGTTATATAGAATTACGTTATGACGTATAACGTTATATAGTATTACCATATAACGTGTAACGTTATATAGTAATGCGTTATAACGCATAACGTTATATAGTAATGAGTTATAACATATAACGTTATATAGTATTATGTTATAACGTATAACGTTATATAGTATTACCATACAACGTATAACGTTATATAGTATTACGTTATAACGTATAACGTTATATAGTATTACCATATAACGTATAACGTTATATAGTAATACGTTATAACGTCTAACGTTATATAGTATTACGTTATAGCGTATAACGTTATATAGTATTACGTTATAACGTATAACGTTATAGAGTGTTACCATATAACGTATAACGTTATATAGTATTACCATATAACGTATAACGTTATATAGTATTACGTTATATAGTATTACGTTATAACGTCTAACGTTATATAGTATTACCGTATAACGTATAACGTTATATAGTAGTACCATATAACGTATAACGTTATATAGTATTACGTTATAACGTAGAACGTTATATAGTATTACCGTATAACGTATAACGTTATATAGTAATACGTTATAACGTATAACGTTATATAGTATTACGTTATAACGTATAACGTTATATAGTATTACGTTATGTAGTATTACCATATAACGTATAACGTTATATAGTAATACGTTATAACGTATAACGTTATATAGTAGTACGTTATAACGTATTACGTTATATAGTAGTACGTTATAACGTATTACGTTATAAGGTATTACCGTATAACGTATAACGTTATATAGTATTACGTTATAACGTATAACGTTATATAGTATTACGTTATATAGTATTACGTTATAACGTCTAACGTTATATAGTATTACGTTATATAGTATTACCATATAACGTATAACGTTATATAGTAATACGTTATAACGTATAACGTTATATAGTAGTACGTTATAACGTATTACGTTATATAGTAGTACGTTATAACGTATTACGTTATAAGGTATTACCGTATAACGTATTACGTTATATAGTAGTACGTTATAACGTATTACGTTATAAGGTATTACCATATAACGTATAACGTTATATAGTATTACCATATAACGTATAACGTTATATAGTATTACCATATAACGTATAACGTTATATAGTAATACGTTATATAGTATCACGTTATATAGTATTACGTTATATAGTATTACGTTATAACGTATAACGTTATATAGTAGTACGTTATAACGTATTACGTTATATAGTAGTACGTTATAACGTATTACGTTATATAGTATTACGTTATAACGTATAACGTTATATAGTATTACCATATAACGCATAACGTTATATAGTATTACGTTATATAGTATTACGTTATAACGTCTAACGTTATATAGTATTACCTTATAACGTATAACGTTATATAGTATTACGTTATATAGAATTATGTTATAACGTATAACGTTATATAGTATTACCATATAACGTATAACGTTATATAGTATTACCATATAACGTATAACGTTATATAGTATTACGTTATATAGTATCACGTTATATAGTATTACGTTATATAGTATTACGTTATAACGTATAACGTTATATAGTAGTACGTTATAACGTATTACGTTATATAGTAGTACGTTATAACGTATTACGTTATATAGTATTACGTTATAACGTATAACGTTATATAGTATTACCATATAACGCATAACGTTATATAGTATTACGTTATATAGTATTACGTTATAACGTCTAACGTTATATAGTATTACCGTATAACGTATAACGTTATATAGTATTACGTTATATAGAATTATGTTATAACGTATAACGTTATATAGTATTACCATATAACGTATAACGTTATATAGTATTACGTTATAACGTATAACATTATATAGTCTTACCATATAACGTATAACGTTATATAGTATTATGTTATAACGTATAACGTTATATAGTATTACCATATAACGTATAACCTTATATAGTATTACGTTATAACGTAGAACGTTATATAGTATTACCGTATAACGTATAACGTTATATAGTAATACGTTATAACGTATAACGTTATATAGTATTACGTTATAATGTATAACGTTATATAGTATTACGTTATGTAGTATTACCGTATAACCTATAACGTTATATTGTATTACCATAAAACGTATAACGTTATATAGTATTACCATATAACGTATAACGTTATATAGTATTACGTTATGACGTATAACGTTATATAGTATTACCATATAACGTATAACGTTATATAGTATTACCATATAACGTATAACGTTATATAGTATTACGTTATAACGTATAACGTTATATAGTATTATGTTATAACGTATAACGTTATATAGTAATACGTTATAACGTATAACGTTATATAGTATTACCATATAACGTATAACGTTATATAGTATTACCATATAACGTATAACGTTATATAGTATTACGTTATAACGTCTAACGTTATATAGTATTACGTTATATAGTATTACCATATAACGTATAACGTTATATAGTAATACGTTATAACGTATAACGTTATATAGTATTACCATATAACGTATAACGCTATATAGTATTACCATATAACGTATAACGTTATATAGTATTACGTTATATAGTATTACGTTATAACGTCTAACGTTATATAGTATTACGTTATATAGTATTACCATATAACGTATAACGTTATATAGTAATACGTTATAACGTATAACGTTATATAGTAGTACGTCATAACGTATTACGTTATGTAGTAGTACGTTATAACGTATTACGTTATAAGGTATTACCGTATAACGTATAACGTTATATAGTATTACGTTATAACGTATAACGTTATATAGTATTATGTTATACCGTATAACGTTATATAGTATTACCATATAACGTATAACGTTGTAAGGTATTACCGTATAACGTATAACGTTATATAGTATTACGTTATAACGTATAACGTTATATAGTATTATGTTATACCGTATAACGTTATATAGTATTACCATATAACGTATAACATTATATAGTATTACGTTATAACGTATAACGTTATATAGTAGTACGTTATAACGTATTACGTTATATAGTACTACCATATAACGTATAACGTTATATAGTATTACGTTATAACGTATAACGTTATATAGTATTACCATATAACGTATAACGTTATATAGTATTACGTTATGACGTATAACGTTATATAGTATTACCATAAAACGTGTAACGTTATATAGTAATGCGTTATAACGCATAACGTTATATAGTAATGCGTTATAACGTATAACGTTATATAGTATTACCATATAACGTATAACGTTATATAGTATTACGTTATATAGTATTACGTTATAACGTCTAACGTTATATAGTATTACCGTATAACGTATAACGTTATATAGTACTACCATATAACGTATAACGTTATATAGTATTACGTTATGACGTATAACGTTATATAGTATTACCATATAATGTATAACGTTATATAGTATTACCGTATAACGTAAAGCGTTATATAGTAATACGCTATAACGTATAACGTTATATAGAATTATGTTATAACGTATAACGTTATATAGTATTACCATATAACGTATAACGTTATATAGTATTACGTTATAACGTAGAACGTTATATAGTATTACCGTATAACGTATAACGTTATATAGTAATACGTTATAACGTATAACGTTATATAGTATTACGTTATAACGTATAACGTTATATAGTATTACGTTATGTAGTATTACCATATAACGTATAACGTTATATAGTATTACCATATAACGTATAACGTTATATAGTATTACGTTATATAGTATTACCATATAACGTATAACGTTATATAGTAATACGTTATAACGTATAACGTTATATAGTATTATGTTATACCGTATAACGTTATATAGTATTACCATATAACGTATAACGTTATATAGTATTACCATATAACGTATAACGTTGTAAGGTATTACCGTATAACGTATAACGTTATATAGTATTACGTTATAACGTATAACGTTATATAGTATTATGTTATACCGTATAACGTTATATAGTATTACCATATAACGTGTAACGTTATATAGTAATGCGTTATAACGCATAACGTTATATAGTAATGCGTTATAACATATAACGTTATATAGTATTATGTTATAACGTATAACGTTATATAGTATTACCATACAACGTATAACGTTATATAGTATTACGTTATAACGTATAACGTTATATAGTATTACCATATAACGTATAACGTTATATAGTAATACGTTATAACGTCTAACGTTATATAGTATTACGTTATAGCGTATAACGTTATATAGTATTACGTTATAACGTATAACGTTATAGAGTGTTACCATATAACGTATAACGTTATATAGTAATACGTTATAACGTCTAACGTTATATAGTATTACGTTATAGCGTATAACGTTATATAGTATTACGTTATAACGTATAACGTTATAGAGTGTTACCATATAACGTATAACGTTATATAGTATTACCATATAACGTATAACGTTATATAGTATTACCATATAACGTATAACGTTATATAGTAATACGTTATAACGTATAACGTTATATAGTATTATGTTATACCGTATAACGTTATATAGTATTACCATATAACGTATAACGTTATATAGTATTACCATATAACGTATAACGTTATAAGGTATTACCGTATAACGTATAACGTTATATAGTATTACGTTATAACGTATTACGTTATATAGTATTACCATATAACGTATAACGTTATATAGTATTACGTTATAACGTATAACGTTATATCGTATTACCATATAACGTAAAACGTTATATAGTATTACGTTATAACGTATAACGTTATATAGTATTACCATATAACGTATAACGTTATATAGTAATACGTTATAACGTCTAACGTTATATAGTATTACGTTATAGCGTATAACGTTATATAGTATTACGTTATAACGTATAACGTTATAGAGTGTTACCATATAACGTATAACGTATTATAGTATTACGTTATTACGTATAACGTTATATAGTAATACGTTATAACGTATAACGTTATATAGTGTTACCATATAACGTATAACGTTATATAGTATTACCATATAACGTATAACGTTATATAGTATTACGTTATAACGTCTAACGTTATATAGTATTACCGTATAACGTATAACGTTATATAGTAGTACCATATAACGTATAACGTTATATAGTATTACGTTATGACGTATAACGTTATATAGTATTACCATTTAATGTATAACGTTATATAGTATTACCGTATAACGTAAAGCGTTATATAGTAATACGCTATAACGTATAACGTTATATAGAATTATGTTATAACGTATAACGTTATATAGTATTACCATATAACGTATAACGTTATATAGTATTACGTTATAACGTAGAACGTTATATAGTATTACCGTATAACGTATAACGTTATATAGTAATACGTTATAACGTATAACGTTATATAGTATTACGTTATAACGTATAACGTTATATAGTATTACGTTATGTAGTATTACCATATAACGTATAACGTTATATAGTATTACCATATAACGTATAACGTTATATAGTATTACGTTATATAGTATTACCATATAACGTATAACGTTATATAGTAATACGTTATAACGTATAACGTTATATAGTATTATGTTATACCGTATAACGTTATATAGTATTACCATATAACGTATAACGTTATATAGTATTACCATATAACGTATAACGTTATAAGGTATTACCGTATAACGTATAACGTTATATAGTATTACGTTATAACGTATAACGTTATATAGTATTATGTTATACCGTATAACGTTATATAGTATTACCATATAACGTATAACGTTATATAGTATTACCGTATAACGTATAACGTTATATAGTATTACGTTATAACGTATAACGTTATATAATATTACGTTATACCGTATAACGTTATATAGTATTATGTTATAACGTATAACGTTATATAGTATTACCATATAACGTATAACGTTATATAGTAATGCGTTATAACGTATAACGTTATATAGTATTACGTTATGACGTATAACGTTATATAGTAATACGTTATAACGTATAACGTTATATAGTATTACGATATAACGTATAACGCTATATAGTATTACCATATAACGTATAACGTTATATAGTATTACGTTATATAGTATTACGTTATATAGTATTACCATATAACGTATAACGTTATATAGTAATACGTTATAACGTATAACGTTATACAGTATTATGTTATACCGTATAACGTTATATAGTATTACCATATAACGTATAACGTTATATAGTATTACCGTATAACGTATAACGTTATATAGTATTACGTTATAACGTATAACGTTATATAATATTACGTTATACCGTATAACGTTATATAGTATTATGTTATAACGTATAACGTTATATAGTATTACCATATAACGTATAACGTTATATAGTAATGCGTTATAACGTATAACGTTATATAGTATTACGTTATGACGTATAACGTTATATAGTAATACGTTATAACGTATAA
This sequence comes from Bombus flavifrons, assembly GCF_040668555.2. Taxonomy (NCBI): domain Eukaryota; kingdom Metazoa; phylum Arthropoda; class Insecta; order Hymenoptera; family Apidae; genus Bombus; species Bombus flavifrons. The sequence goes on along the minus strand of NW_027184779.1, from coordinate 252,288 downwards.
CGTTATATAGTATTACGTTATAACGTATTACGTTATATAGTAGTACATTATAACGTATTACGTTATAAGGTATTACCGTATAACGTATTACGTTATATAGTAGTACGTTATAACGTATTACGTTATAAGGTATTACCATATAACGTATAACGTTATATAGTATTACCATATAACGTATAACGTTATATAGTATTACCATATAACGTATAACGTTATATAGTAATACGTTATATAGTATCACGTTATATAGTATTACGTTATATAGTATTACGTTATAACGTATAACGTTATATAGTAGTACGTTATAACGTATTACGTTATATAGTAGTACGTTATAACGTATTACGTTATATAGTATTACGTTATAACGTATAACGTTATATAGTATTACCATATAACGCATAACGTTATATAGTATTACGTTATATAGTATTACGTTATAACGTCTAACGTTATATAGTATTACGTTATATAGTATTACCATATAACGTATAACGTTATATAGTAATACGTTATAACGTATAACGTTATATAGTAGTACGTTATAACGTATTACGTTATATAGTAGTACATTATAACGTATTACGTTATAAGGTATTACCGTATAACGTATTACGTTATATAGTAGTACGTTATAACGTATTACGTTATAAGGTATTACCATATAACGTATAACGTTATATAGTATTACCATATAACGTATAACGTTATATAGTATTACCATATAACGTATAACGTTATATAGTAATACGTTATATAGTATCACGTTATATAGTATTACGTTATATAGTATTACGTTATAACGTATAACGTTATATAGTAGTACGTTATAACGTATTACGTTATATAGTAGTACGTTATAACGTATTACGTTATATAGTATTACGTTATAACGTATAACGTTATATAGTATTACCATATAACGCATAACGTTATATAGTATTACGTTATATAGTATTACGTTATAACGTCTAACGTTATATAGTATTACCGTATAACGTATAACGTTATATAGTATTACGTTATATAGAATTATGTTATAACGTATAACGTTATATAGTATTACCATATAACGTATAACGTTATATAGTATTACCATATAACGTATAACGTTATATAGTATTACGTTATATAGTATCACGTTATATAGTATTACGTTATATAGTATTACGTTATAACGTATAACGTTATATAGTAGTACGTTATAACGTATTACGTTATATAGTAGTACGTTATAACGTATTACGTTATATAGTATTACGTTATAACGTATAACGTTATATAGTATTACCATATAACGCATAACGTTATATAGTATTACGTTATATAGTATTACGTTATAACGTCTAACGTTATATAGTATTACCGTATAACGTATAACGTTATATAGTATTACGTTATATAGAATTATGTTATAACGTATAACGTTATATAGTATTACCATATAACGTATTACGTTATATAGTATTACCATATAACGTATAACGTTATATAGTAATACGTTATAACGTATAACGTTATATAGTAGTACGTTATAACGTATTACGTTATATAGTAGTACATTATAACGTATTACGTTATAAGGTATTACCGTATAAAGTATTACGTTATATAGTAGTACGTTATAACGTATTACGTTATAAGGTATTACCATATAACGTATAACGTTATATAGTATTACGTTATAACGTATAACGTTATAGAGTGTTACCATATAACGTATAACGTTATATAGTAATACGTTATAACGTCTAACGTTATATAGTATTACGTTATAGCGTATAACGTTATATAGTATTACGTTATAACGTATAACGTTATAGAGTGTTACCATATAACGTATAACGTATTATAGTATTACGTTATTACGTATAACGTTATATAGTAATACGTTATAACGTATAACGTTATATAGTGTTACCATATAACGTATAACGTTATATAGTATTACCATATATCGTATAACGTTATATAGTATTACGTTATATAGTATTACGTTATAACGTATAACGTTATATAGTATTACCGTATAACGTATAACGTTATATAGTATTACGTTATGACGTATAACGTTATATAGTATTACCATATAATGTATAACGTTATATAGTATTACCGTATAACGTAAAGCGTTATATAGTAATACGCTATAACGTATAACGTTATATAGAATTATGTTATAACGTATAACGTTATATAGTATTACGTTATGTAGTATTACCATATAACGTATAACGTTATATAGTATTACCATATAACGTATAACGTTATATAGTATTACCATATAACGTATAACGTTATATAGTATTACCATATAACGTATAACGTTATATAGTAATACGTTATAACGTATAACGTTATATAGTATTATGTTATACCGTATAACGTTATATAGTATTATGTTATACCGTATAACGTTATATAGTATTACCATATAACGTATAACGTTATATAGTATTACCATATAACGTATAACGTTATAAGGTATTACCGTATAACGTATAACGTTATATAGTATTACGTTATAACGTATTACGTTATATAGTATTACCATATAACGTATAACGTTATATAGTATTACGTTATAACGTATAACGTTATATCGTATTACCATATAACGTAAAACGTTATATAGTATTACGTTATAACGTATAACGTTATATAGTATTACCATATAACGTATAACGTTATATAGTAGTACCATATAACGTATAACGTTATATAGTATTACGTTATGACGTATAACGTTATATAGTATTACCATATAATGTATAACGTTATATAGTATTACCGTATAACGTAAAGCGTTATATAGTAATACGCTATAACGTATAACGTTATATAGAATTATGTTATAACGTATAACGTTATATAGTATTACCATATAACGTATAACGTTATATAGTATTACGTTATAACGTAGAACGTTATATAGTATTACCGTATAACGTATAACGTTATATAGTAATACGTTATAACGTATAACGTTATATAGTATTACGTTATAACGTATAACGTTATATAGTATTACGTTATGTAGTATTACCATATAACGTATAACGTTATATAGTATTACCATATAACGTATAACGTTATATAGTATTACGTTATATAGTATTACCATATAACGTATAACGTTATATAGTAATACGTTATAACGTATAACGTTATATAGTATTATGTTATACCGTATAACGTTATATAGTATTACCATATAAAGTATAACGTTATATAGTATTACCATATAACGTATAACGTTATAAGGTATTACCGTATAACGTATAACGTTATATAGTATTACGATATAACGTATAACGTTATATAGTATTATGTTATACCGTATAACGTTATATAGTATTACCATATAACGTATAACGTTATATAGTATTACCGTATAACGTATAACGTTATATAGTATTACGTTATAACGTATAACGTTATATAATATTACGTTATACCGTATAACGTTATATAGTATTATGTTATAACGTATAACGTTATATAGTATTACCATATAACGTATAACGTTATATAGTAATGCGTTATAACGTATAACGTTATATAGTATTACGTTATGACGTATAACGTTATATAGTAATACGTTATAACGTATAACGTTATATAGTATTACGATATAACGTATAACGCTATATAGTATTACCATATAACGTATAACGTTATATAGTATTACGTTATATAGTATTACGTTATATAGTATTACCATATAACGTATAACGTTATATAGTAATACGTTATAACGTATAACGTTATACAGTATTATGTTATACCGTATAACGTTATATAGTATTACCGTATAACTTATAACGTTATATAGTAATACGTTATAACGTATAACGTTATATAGTATTACCATATAACGTATAACGTTATATAGTCTTACCATATAACGTATAACGTTATATAGTATTATGTTATAACGTATAACGTTATATAGTATTACCATATAACGTATAACCTTATATAGTATTACGTTATAACGTAGAACGTTATATAGTATTACCGTATAACGTATAACGTTATATAGTAATACGTTATAACGTATAACGTTATATAGTATTACGTTATGTAGTATTACCGTATAACCTATAACGTTATATTGTATTACCATATAACGTATAACGTTATATAGTATTACCATATAACGTATAACGTTATATAGTATTACGTTATAACGTATAACATTATATAGTCTTACCATATAACGTATAACGTTATATAGTATTATGTTATAACGTATAACGTTATATAGTATTACCATATAACGTATAACCTTATATAGTATTACGTTATAACGTAGAACGTTATATAGTATTACCGTATAACGTATAACGTTATATAGTAATACGTTATAACGTATAACGTTATATAGTATTACGTTATAACGTATAACGTTATATAGTATTACGTTATGTAGTATTACCGTATAACCTATAACGTTATATTGTATTACCATATAACGTATAACGTTATATAGTATTACCATATAACGTATAACGTTATATAGTATTACGTTATGACGTATAACGTTATATAGTATTACCATATAACGTATAACGTTATAAGGTATTACCGTATAACGCATAACGTTATATAGTATTACGTTATAACGTATAACGTTATATAGTATTACCATATAACGTATAACGTTATAAGGTATTACCGTATAACGTATAACGTTATATAGTATTACGTTATAACGTGTAACGTTATATAGTATTATGTTATACCGTATAACGTTATATAGTATTACGTTATAACGTATAACGTTATATAGTATTACCATATAACGTATAACGTTATATAGTATTACGTTATAACGTATAACGTTATATAGTATTATGTTATACCGTATAACGTTATATAGTATTACCATATAACGTATAACGTTATATAGTATTACGTTATAACGTATAACGTTATATAGTAGTACGTTATAACGTATAACGTTATATAGTAATACGTTATAACGTATAACGTTATATAGTATTATGTTATACCGTATAACGTTATATAGTATTACCGTATAACGTATAACGTTATATAGTAATACGTTATAACGTATAACGTTATATAGTAATACGTTATAACGTATAACGTTATATAGTATTACCATATAACGTATAACGTTATATAGTATTACCATATAACGTATAACGTTATATAGTATTACGTTATAACGTCTAACGTTATATAGTATTACGTTATATAGTATTACCATATAACGTATAACGTTATATAGTAATACGTTATAACGTATAACGTTATATAGTATTACCATATAACGTATAACGCTATATAGTATTACCATATAACGTATAACGTTATATAGTATTACGTTATATAGTATTACGTTATATAGTACTACCATACAACGTATAACGTTATATAGTAATACGTTATAACGTATAACGTTATATAGTATTACGTTATATAGTATTACGTTATAACGTCTAACGTTATATAGTATTACGTTATATAGTATTACCATATAACGTATAACGTTATATAGTAATACGTTATAACGTATAACGTTATATAGTAGTACGTTATAACGTATTACGTTATATAGTAGTACGTTATAACGTATTACGTTATAAGGTATTACCGTATAACGTATAACGTTATATAGTATTACGTTATAACGTATAACGTTATATAGTATTATGTTATACCGTATAACGTTATATAGTATTACCGTATAACGTATAACGTTATATAGTAATACGTTATAACGTATAACGTTATATAGTATTACGTTATAACGTATAACGTTATATAGTATTACGTTATGTAGTATTACCGTATAACCTATAACGTTATATTGTATTACCATATAACGTATAACGTTATATAGTATTACGTTATGACGTATAACGTTATATAGTATTACCATATAACGTATAACGTTATAAGGTATTACCGTATAACGTATAACGTTATATAGTATTACGTTATAACGTATAACGTTATATAGTATTACCATATAACGTATAACGTTATAAGGTATTACCGTATAACGTATAACGTTATATAGTATTACGTTATAACGTGTAACGTTATATAGTATTATGTTATACCGTATAACGTTATATAGTATTACGTTATAACGTATAACGTTATATGGTATTACCATATAACGTATAACGTTATATAGTATTACGTTATAACGTATAACGTTATATAGTATTATGTTATACCGTATAACGTTATATAGTATTACCATATAACGTATAACGTTATATAGTATTACGTTATAACGTATAACGTTATATAGTAGTACGTTATAACGTATAACGTTATATAGTAATACGTTATAACGTATAACGTTATATAGTATTATGTTATACCGTATAACGTTATATAGTATTACCGTATAACGTATAGCGTTATATAGTAATACGTTATAACGTATAACGTTATATAGTAATACGTTATAACGTATAACGTTATATAGTATTACCATATAACGTATAACGTTATATAGTATTACCATATAACGTATAACGTTATATAGTATTACCATATAACGTATAACGTTATATAGTATTACGTTATAACGTCTAACGTTATATAGTATTACGTTATATAGTATTACCATATAACGTATAACGTTATATAGTAATACGTTATAACGTATAACGTTATATAGTATTACCATATAACGTATAACGCTATATAGTATTACCATATAACGTATAACGTTATATAGTATTACGTTATATAGTATTACGTTATAACGTCTAACGTTATATAGTATTACCGTATAACGTATAACGTTATATAGTAGTACCATATAACGTATAACGTTATATAGTATTACGTTATGACGTATAACGTTATATAGTATTACCATATAATGTATAACGTTATATAGTATTACCGTATAACGTAAAGCGTTATATAGTAATACGCTATAACGTATAACGTTATATAGAATTATGTTATAACGTATAACGTTATATAGTATTACCATATAACGTATAACGTTATATAGTATTACGTTATAACGTATAACGTTATATAGTATTACCATATAACGTATAACGTTATATAGTATTACGTTATGACGTATAACGTTATATAGTATTACCATAAAACGTGTAACGTTATATAGTAATGCGTTATAACGCATAACGTTATATAGTAATGCGTTATAACGTATAACGTTATATAGTATTACCATATAACGTATAACGTTATATAGTATTACGTTATATAGTATTACGTTATATAGTATTACGTTATAAGGTATTACCGTATAACGTATAACGTTATATAGTATTACGTTATAACGTATAACGTTATATAGTATTACGTTATATAGTATTACGTTATAACGTCTAACGTTATATAGTATTACGTTATATAGTATTACCATATAACGTATAACGTTATATAGTAATACGTTATAACGTATAACGTTATATAGTAGTACGTTATAACGTATTACGTTATATAGTAGTACGTTATAACGTATTACGTTATAAGGTATTACCGTATAACGTATAACGTTATATAGTATTACGTTATAACGTATAACGTTATATAGTATTACGTTATAACGTCTAACGTTATATAGTATTACGTTATATAGTATTACCATATAACGTATAACGTTATATAGTAATACGTTATAACGTATAACGTTATATAGTAGTACGTTATAACGTATTACGTTATATAGTAGTACGTTATAACGTATTACGTTATAAGGTATTACCGTATAACGTATAACGTTATATAGTATTACGTTATAACGTATAACGTTATATAGTATTACGTTATATAGTATTACGTTATAACGTCTAACGTTATATAGTATTACGTTATATAGTATTACCATATAACGTATAACGTTATATAGTAATACGTTATAACGTATAACGTTATATAGTATTATGTTATACCGTATAACGTTATATAGTATTACCGTATAACTTATAACGTTATATAGTAATACGTTATAACGTATAACGTTATATAGTATTACCATATAACGTATAACGTTATATAGTATTACCATATAACGTATAACGTTATATAGTATTACGTTATATAGTATCACGTTATATAGCATTACGTTATATAGTATTACGTTATAACGTATAACGTTATATAGTAGTACGTTATAACGTATTACGTTATATAGTAGTACGTTATAACGTATTACGTTATATAGTATTACGTTATATAGTATTACGTTATAACGTCTAACGTTATATAGTATTACCGTATAACGTATAACGTTATATAGTATTACGTTATATAGAATTATGTTATAACGTATAACGTTATATAGTATTACCATATAACGTATAACGTTTTATAGTATTACGTTATAACGTATAACGTTATATAGTATTACGTTATGTAGTATTACCGTATAACCTATAACGTTATATTGTATTACCATATAACGTATAACGTTATATAGTATTACCATATAACGTATAACGTTATATAGTATTACGTTATGACGTATAACGTTATATAGTATTACCATATAACGTATAACGTTATAAGGTATTACCGTATAACGTATAACGTTATATAGTATTACGTTATAACGTATAACGTTATATAGTATTACCATATAACGTATAACGTTATAAGGTATTACCGTATAACGTATAACGTTATATAGTATTACGTTATAACGTGTAACGTTATATAGTATTATGTTATACCGTATAACGTTATATAGTATTACGTTATAACGTATAACGTTATATAGTATTACCATATAACGTATAACGTTATATAGTATTACGTTATAACGTATAACGTTATATAGTATTATGTTATACCGTATAACGTTATATAGTATTACCATATAACGTATAACGTTATATAGTATTACGTTATAACGTATAACGTTATATAGTAGTACGTTATAACGTATAACGTTATATAGTAATACGTTATAACGTATAACGTTATATAGTATTATGTTATACCGTATAACGTTATATAGTATTACCGTATAACGTATAACGTTATATAGTAATACGTTATAACGTATAACGTTATATAGTAATACGTTATAACGTATAACGTTATATAGTATTACCATATAACGTATAACGTTATATAGTATTACCATATAACGTATAACGTTATATAGTATTACGTTATAACGTCTAACGTTATATAGTATTACGTTATATAGTATTACCATATAACGTATAACGTTATATAGTAATACGTTATAACGTATAACGTTATATAGTATTACCATATAACGTATAACGCTATATAGTATTACCATATAACGTATAACGTTATATAGTATTACGTTATATAGTATTACGTTATATAGTACTACCATATAACGTATAACGTTATATAGTAATACGTTATAACGTATAACGTTATATAGTAGTACGTTATAACGTATTACGTTATATAGTAGTACGTTATAACGTATTACGTTATAAGGTATTACCGTATAACGTATAACGTTATATAGTATTACGTTATAACGTATAACGTTATATAGTATTATGTTATACCGTATAACGTTATATAGTATTACCATATAACGTATAACATTATATAGTATTACGTTATAACGTATAACGTTATATAGTAGTACGTTATAACGTATTACGTTATATAGTACTACCATATAACGTATAACGTTATATAGTATTACGTTATAACGTATAACGTTATATAGTATTACCATATAACGTATAACGTTATAACGTCTAACGTTATATAGTATTACGTTATATAGTATTACCATATAACGTATAACGTTATATAGTAATACGTTATAACGTATAACGTTATATAGTAGTACGTTATAACGTATTACGTTATAAGGTATTACCGTATAACGTATAACGTTATATAGTATTACGTTATAACGTATAACGTTATATAGTATTATGTTATACCGTATAACGTTATATAGTATTACCATATAACGTATAACGTTATATAGTATTATGTTATACCGTATAACGTTATATAGTATTACCATATAACGTATAACGTTATATAGTATTACGTTATAACGTATAACGTTATATAGTAGTACGTTATAACGTATTACGTTATATAGTATTACCATATAACGTATAACGTTATATAGTATTACGTTATAACGTATAACGTTATATCGTATTGCCATATAACGTAAAACGTTATATAGTATTACGTTATAACGTATAACGTTATATAGTATTACCATATAACGTATAACGTTATATAGTATTACGTTATGACGTATAACGTTATATAGTATTACCATAAAACGTGTAACGTTATATAGTAATGCGTTATAACGCATAACGTTATATAGTAATGCGTTATAACATATAACGTTATATAGTATTATGTTATAACGTATAACGTTATATAGTATTACCATACAACGTATAACGTTATATAGTATTACGTTATAACGTATAACGTTATATAGTATTACCATATAACGTATAACGTTATATAGTAATACGTTATAACGTCTAACGTTATATAGTATTACGCTATAACGTATAACGTTATATAGAATTATGTTATAACGTATAACGTTATATAGTATTACGTTATAACGTATAACGTTATATAGTATTACGTTATGTAGTATTACCATATAACGTATAACGTTATATAGTATTACCATATAACGTATAACGTTATATAGTATTACGTTATATAGTATTACCATATAACGTATAACGTTATATAGTAATACGTTATAACGTATAACGTTATATAGTATTACGTTATACCGTATAACGTTATATAGTATTACCATATAACGTATAACGTTATATAGTATTACCATATAACGTATAACGTTATAAGGTATTACCGTATAACGTATAACGTTATATAGTATTACGTTATAACGTATAACGTTATATAGTATTATGTTATACCGTATAACGTTATATAGTATTACCATATAACGTATAACGTTATATAGTATTACCGTATAACGTATAACGTTATATAGTATTACGTTATAACGTATAACGTTATATAATATTACGTTATACCGTATAACGTTATATAGTATTATGTTATAACGTGTAACGTTATATAGTATTACCATATAACGTATAACGTTATATAGTATTACGTTATAACGTATAACGTTATATAGTATTACCATATAACGTATAACGTTATATAGTATTACGTTATAACGTATAACGTTATAGAGTGTTACCATATAACGTATAACGTATTATAGTATTACGTTATTACGTATAACGTTATATAGTAATGCGTTATAACGTATAACGTTATATAGTATTACGTTATAACGTATAACGTTATATAGTATTACCGTATAACGTATAACGTTATATAGTATTACCGTATAACGTATAACGTTATATAGTATTACCATATAACGTATAACGTTATATTGTATTACCATATAACGTATAACGTTATATAGTATTACCATATAACGTATAACGTTATATAGTATTACCATATAACGTATAACGTTATATAGTATTACGTTATGACGTATAACGTTATATAGTATTACCATAAAACGTGTAACGTTATATAGTAATGCGTTATAACGCATAACGTTATATAGTAATGCGTTATAACGTATAACGTTATATAGTATTACCATATAACGTATAACGTTATATAGTATTACGTTATATAGTATTACGTTATATAGTATTACCATAAAACGTGTAACGTTATATAGTAATGCGTTATAACGCATAACGTTATATAGTAATGCGTTATAACGTATAACGTTATATAGTATTACCATATAACGTATAACGTTATATAGTATTACGTTATAACGTCTAACGTTATATAGTATTACCGTATAACGTATAACGTTATATAGTAGTACCATATAACGTATAACGTTATATAGTATTACGTTATGACGTATAACGTTATATAGTATTACCATATAATGTATAACGTTATATAGTATTACCGTATAACGTAAAGCGTTATATAGTAATACGCTATAACGTATAACGTTATATAGAATTATGTTATAACGTATAACGTTATATAGTATTACCATATAACGTATAACGTTATATAGTATTACGTTATAACGTATAACGTTATATAGTATTACCATATAACGTATAACGTTATATAGTATTACGTTATGACGTATAACGTTATATAGTATTACCATAAAACGTGTAACGTTATATAGTAATGCGTTATAACGCATAACGTTATATAGTAATGCGTTATAACGTATAACGTTATATAGTATTACCATATAACGTATAACGTTATATAGTATTACGTTATATAGTATTACGTTATATAGTATTACGTTATAAGGTATTACCGTATAACGTATAACGTTATATAGTATTACGTTATAACGTATAACGTTATATAGTATTACGTTATATAGTATTACGTTATAACGTCTAACGTTATATAGTATTACGTTATATAGTATTACCATATAACGTATAACGTTATATAGTAATACGTTATAACGTATAACGTTATATAGTAGTACGTTATAACGTATTACGTTATATAGTAGTACGTTATAACGTATTACGTTATAAGGTATTACCGTATAACGTATAACGTTATATAGTATTACGTTATAACGTATAACGTTATATAGTATTACGTTATAACGTCTAACGTTATATAGTATTACGTTATATAGTATTACCATATAACGTATAACGTTATATAGTAATACGTTATAACGTATAACGTTATATAGTAGTACGTTATAACGTATTACGTTATATAGTAGTACGTTATAACGTATTACGTTATAAGGTATTACCGTATAACGTATAACGTTATATAGTATTACGTTATAACGTATAACGTTATATAGTATTACGTTATATAGTATTACGTTATAACGTCTAACGTTATATAGTATTACGTTATATAGTATTACCATATAACGTATAACGTTATATAGTAATACGTTATAACGTATAACGTTATACAGTATTATGTTATACCGTATAACGTTATATAGTATTACCGTATAACTTATAACGTTATATAGTAATACGTTATAACGTATAACGTTATATAGTATTACCATATAACGTATAACGTTATAAGGTATTACCGTATAACGTATAACGTTATATAGTATTACGTTATAACGTGTAACGTTATATAGTATTATGTTATACCGTATAACGTTATATAGTATTACGTTATAACGTATAACGTTATATAGTATTACCATATAACGTATAACGTTATATAGTATTACGTTATAACGTATAACGTTATATAGTATTATGTTATACCGTATAACGTTATATAGTATTACCATATAACGTATAACGTTATATAGTATTACGTTATAACGTATAACGTTATATAGTATTACCATATAACGTATAACGTTATAAGGTATTACCGTATAACGTATAACGTTATATAGTATTACGTTATAACGTGTAACGTTATATAGTATTATGTTATACCGTATAACGTTATATAGTATTACGTTATAACGTATAGCGTTATATAGTATTACCATATCACGTATAACGTTATATAGTATTACGTTATAACGTATAACGTTATATAGTATTATGTTATACCGTATAACGTTATATAGTATTACCATATAACGTATAACGTTATATAGTATTACGTTATAACGTATAACGTTATATAGTAGTACGTTATAACGTATAACGTTATATAGTAATACGTTATAACGTATAACGTTATATAGTATTATGTTATACCGTATAACGTTATATAGTATTACCGTATAACGTATAACGTTATATAGTAATACGTTATAACGTATAACGTTATATAGTAATACGTTATAACGTATAACGTTATATAGTATTACCATATAACGTATAACGTTATATAGTATTACCATATAACGTATAACGTTATATAGTATTACGTTATAACGTCTAACGTTATATAGTATTACGTTATATAGTATTACCATATAACGTATAACGTTATATAGTAATACGTTATAACGTATAACGTTATATAGTATTACCATATAACGTATAACGCTATATAGTATTACCATATAACGTATAACGTTATATAGTATTACGTTATATAGTATTACGTTATATAGTACTACCATACAACGTATAACGTTATATAGTAATACGTTATAACGTATAACGTTATATAGTATTACGTTATATAGTATTACGTTATAACGTCTAACGTTATATAGTATTACGTTATATAGTATTACCATATAACGTATAACGTTATATAGTAATACGTTATAACGTATAACGTTATATAGTAGTACGTTATAACGTATTACGTTATATAGTAGTACGTTATAACGTATTACGTTATAAGGTATTACCGTATAACGTGTAACGTTATATAGTATTATGTTATACCGTATAACGTTATATAGTATTACCATATAACGTATAACATTATATAGTATTACGTTATAACGTATAACGTTATATAGTAGTACGTTATAACGTATTACGTTATATAGTACTACCATATAACGTATAACGTTATATAGTATTACGTTATAACGAATAACGTTATATAGTATTACCATATAACGTATAACGTTATAACGTCTAACGTTATATAGTATTACGTTATATAGTATTACCATATAACGTATAACGTTATATAGTAATACGTTATAACGTATAACGTTATATAGTAGTACGTTATAACGTATTACGTTATAAGGTATTACCGTATAACGTATAACGTTATATAGTATTACGTTATAACGTATAACGTTATATAGTATTATGTTATACCGTATAACGTTATATAGTATTACCATATAACGTATAACGTTATATAGTATTATGTTATACCGTATAACGTTATATAGTATTACCATATAACGTATAACGTTATATAGTATTACGTTATAACGTATAACGTTATATAGTAGTACGTTATAACGTATTACGTTATATAGTATTACCATATAACGTATAACGTTATATAGTATTACGTTATAACGTATAACGTTATATCGTATTGCCATATAACGTAAAACGTTATATAGTATTACGTTATAACGTATAACGTTATATAGTATTACCATATAACGTATAACGTTATATAGTATTACGTTATGACGTATAACGTTATATAGTATTACCATAAAACGTGTAACGTTATATAGTAATGCGTTATAACGCATAACGTTATATAGTAATGCGTTAGAACATATAACGTTATATAGTATTATGTTATAACGTATAACGTTATATAGTATTACCATACAACGTATAACGTTATATAGTATTACGTTATAACGTATAACGTTATATAGTATTACCATATAACGTATAACGTTATATAGTAATACGTTATAACGTCTAACGTTATATAGTATTACGCTATAACGTATAACGTTATATAGAATTATGTTATAACGTATAACGTTATATAGTGTTACCATATAACGTATAACGTTATATAGTATTACGTTATAACGTAGAACGTTATATAGTATTACCGTATAACGTATAACGTTATATAGTAATACGTTATAACGTATAACGTTATATAGTATTACGTTATAACGTATAACGTTATATAGTATTACGTTATGTAGTATTACCATATAACGTATAACGTTATATAGTATTACCATATAACGTATAACGTTATATAGTATTACGTTATATAGTATTACCATATAACGTATAACGTTATATAGTAATACGTTATAACGTATAACGTTATATAGTATTATGTTATACCGTATAACGTTATATAGTATTACCATATAACGTATAACGTTATATAGTATTACCATATAACGTATAACGTTATAAGGTATTACCGTATAACGTATAACGTTATATAGTATTACGTTATAACGTATAACGTTATATAGTATTATGTTATACCGTATAACGTTATATAGTATTACCATATAACGTATAACGTTATATAGTATTACCGTATAACGTATAACGTTATATAGTATTACGTTATAACGTATAACGTTATATAATATTACGTTATACCGTATAACGTTATATAGTATTATGTTATAACGTATAACGTTATATAGTATTACCATATAACGTATAACGTTATATAGTATTACGTTATAACGTATAACGTTATATAGTATTACCATATAACGTATAACGTTATATAGTATTACGTTATAACGTATAACGTTATAGAGTGTTACCATATAACGTATAACGTATTATAGTATTACGTTATTACGTATAACGTTATATAGTAATGCGTTATAACGTATAACGTTATATAGTATTACGTTATAACGTATAACGTTATATAGTATTACCGTATAACGTATAACGTTATATAGTATTACCGTATAACGTATAACGTTATATAGTATTACCGTATAACGTATAACGTTATATAGTATTACCATATAACGTATAACGTTATATAGTATTACCATATAACGTATAACGTTATATAGTATTACCATATAACGTATAACGTTATATAGTAATGCGTTATAACGTATAACGTTATATAGTATTACGTTATGACGTATAACGTTATATAGTATTACCATATAACGTATAACGTTATATAGTAATGCGTTATAACGTATAACGTTATATAGTATTACGTTATGACGTATAACGTTATATAGTAATGCGTTATAACGTATAACGTTATATAGTATTACGTTATATAGTATTACGTTATATAGTATTACCATATAACGTATAACGTTATATAGTAATACGTTATAACGTATAACGTTATATAGTGTTACCACATAACGTATAACGTTATATAGTATTACCGTATAACGTATAACGTTATATAGTAATACGTTATAACGTATAACGTTATATAGTATTACCATATAACGTATAACGCTATATAGTATTACCATATAACGTATAACGTTATATAGTATTACGTTATAACGTCTAACGTTATATAGTATTACGTTATATAGTATTACCATATAACGTATAACGTTATATAGTAATACGTTATAACGTATAACGTTATATAGTATTACCATATAACGTATAACGCTATATAGTATTACCATATAACGTATAACGTTATATAGTATTACGTTATATAGTATTACGTTATATAGTACCACCATACAACGTATAACGTTATATAGTAATACGTTATAACGTATAACGTTATATAGTATTACGTTATATAGTATTACGTTATAACGTCTAACGTTATATAGTATTACGTTATATAGTATTACCATATAACGTATAACGTTATATAGTAATACGTTATAACGTATAACGTTATATAGTAGTACGTTATAACGTATTACGTTATATAGTAGTACGTTATAACGTATTACGTTATAAGGTATTACCGTATAACGTATAACGTTATATAGTATTACGTTATAACGTATAACGTTATATAGTATTACGTTATATAGTATTACGTTATAACGTCTAACGTTATATAGTATTACGTTATATAGTATTACCATATAACGTATAACGTTATATAGTAATACGTTATAACGTATAACGTTATATAGTAGTACGTTATAACGTATTACGTTATATAGTAGTACGTTATAACGTATTACGTTATAAGGTATTACCGTATAACGTATAACGTTATATAGTATTACGTTATAACGTATAACGTTATATAGTATTATGTTATACCGTATAACGTTATATAGTATTACCATATAACGTATAACGTTATATAGTATTACGTTATAACGTATAACGTTATATAGTATTACCATATAACGTAAAACGTTATATAGTATTACGTTATAACGTATAACGTTATATAGTATTACCATATAACGTATAACGTTATATAGTATTACGTTATGACGTATAACGTTATATAGTATTACCATATAACGTATAACGTTATATAGTATTGCCATATAACGTATAACGTTATATAGTATTACGTTATAACGTATAACGTTATATAGTATTACGTTATAACGTATAACGTTATATAATATTACGTTATACCGTATAACGTTATATAGTATTATGTTATAACGTATAACGTTATATAGTATTATGTTATACCGTATAACGTTATATAGTATTACCATATAACGTATAACGTTATATAGTATTACGTTATAACGTATAACGTTATATAGTAGTACGTTATAACGTATTACGTTATATAGTATTACCATATAACGTATAACGTTATATAGTATTACGTTATAACGTATAACGTTATATCGTATTACCATATAACGTAAAACGTTATATAGTATTACGTTATAACGTATAACGTTATATAGTATTACCATATAACGTATAACGTTATATAGTATTACGTTATGACGTATAACGTTATATAGTATTACCATATAACGTGTAACGTTATATAGTATTACGTTATAACGTATAACGTTATATAGTATTACGTTATAACGTATAACGTTATATAGTAATGCGTTATAACGTATAACGTTATTTAGTATTCCGTTATGACGTATAACGTTATATAGTAATGCGTTATAACGTATAACGTTATATAGTAATGCGTTATAACGCATAACGTTATATAGTAATGCGTTATAACATATAACGTTATATAGTATTATGTTATAACGTATAACGTTATATAGTATTACCATACAACGTATAACGTTATATAGTATTACGTTATAACGTATAACGTTATATAGTATTACCATATAACGTATAACGTTATATAGTAATACGCTATAACGTCTAACGTTATATAGTATTACGTTATAGCGTATAACGTTATATAGTATTACGTTATAACGTATAACGTTATAGAGTGTTACCATATAACGTATAACGTATTATAGTATTACGTTATTACGTATAACGTTATATAGTAATACGTTATAACGTATAACGTTATATAGTGTTACCATATAACGTATAACGTTATATAGTATTACCATATAACGTATAACGTTATATAGTATTACGTTATATAGTATTACGTTATAACGTCTAACGTTATATAGTATTACCGTATAACGTATAACGTTATATAGTAGTACCATATAACGTATAACGTTATATAGTATTACGTTATGACGTATAACGTTATATAGTATTACCATATAATGTATAACGTTATATAGTATTACCGTATAACGTAAAGCGTTATATAGTAATACGCTATAACGTATAACGTTATATAGTATTATGTTATAACGTATAACGTTATATAGTATTACCATATAACGTATAACGTTATATAGTATTACGTTATAACGTATAACCTTATATAGTATTACCGTATAACGTATAACGTTATATAGTATTACGTTATAACGTATAACGTTATATAGTAATGCGTTATAACGTATAACGTTATATTGTATTACCATATAACGTATAACGTTATATAGTAATACGTTATAACGTATAACGTTATATAGTGTTACCACATAACATATAACGTTATATAGTATTACCGTATAACGTATAACGTTATATAGTAATACGTTATAACGTATAACGTTATATAGTATTACCATATAACGTATAACGCTATATAGTATTACCATATAACGTATAACGTTATATAGTATTACGTTATAACGTCTAACGTTATATAGTATTTCGTTATATAGTATTACCATATAACGTATAACGTTATATAGTAATACGTTATAACGTATAACGTTATATAGTATTACCATATAACGTATAACGCTATATAGTATTACCATATAACGTATAACGTTATATAGTATTACGTTATATAGTACTACCATACAACGTATAACGTTATATAGTAATACGTTATAACGTATAACGTTATATAGTATTACGTTATATAGTATTACGTTATAACGTCTAACGTTATATAGTATTACGTTATATAGTATTACCATATAACGTATAACGTTATATAGTAATACGTTATAACGTATAACGTTATATAGTAGTACGTTATAACGTATTACGTTATATAGTAGTACGTTATAACGTATTACGTTATAAGGTATTACCGTATAACGTATAACGTTATATAGTATTACGTTATAACGTATAACGTTATATAGTATTACGTTATATAGTATTACGTTATAACGTCTAACGTTATATAGTATTACGTTATATAGTATTACCATATAACGTATAACGTTATATAGTATTACGTTATAACGTATAACGTTATATAGTATTATGTTATACCGTATAACGTTATATAGTATTGCCATATAACGTATAACGTTATATAGTATTACGTTATAACGTATAATGTTATATAGTATTACCATATAACGTAAAACGTTATATAGTATTACGTTATAACGTATAACGTTATATAGTATTACCATATAACGTATAACGTTATATAGTATTACATTATGACGTATAACGTTATATAGTATTACCATATAACGTATAACGTTATATAGTATTACCATATAACGTATAACGTTATATAGTATTACCGTATAACGTATAACGTTATATAGTATTACGTTATAACGTATAACGTTATATAATATTACGTTATACCGTATAACGTTATATAGTATTATGTTATAACGTATAACGTTATATAGTATTATGTTATACCGTATAACGTTATATAGTATTACCATATAACGTATAACGTTATATAGTATTACGTTATAACGTATAACGTTATATAGTAGTACGTTATAACGTATTACGTTATATAGTATTACCATATAACGTATAACGTTATATAGTATTACGTTATAACGTATAACGTTATATCGTATTACCATATAACGTAAAACGTTATATAGTATTACGTTATAACGTATAACGTTATATAGTATTACCATATAACGTATAACGTTATATAGTATTACGTTATGACGTATAACGTTATATAGTATTACCATATAACGTGTAACGTTATATAGTATTACGTTATAACGTATAACGTTATATAGTATTACGTTATAACGTATAACGTTATATAGTATTACCATATAACGTATAACGTTATATAGTATTACGTTATAACGTATAACGTTATATAGTAATACGTTATAACGTATAACGTTATATAGTATTACCATATAACGTATATAGTATTACGTTATAACGTATTATATAGTATTACGTTATAACGTCTAACGTTATATAGTATTACGTTATATAGTATTACCATATAACGTATAACGTTATATAGTAATACGTTATAACGTATAACGTTATATAGTATTACCATATAACGTATAACGCTATATAGTATTACCATATAACGTATAACGTTATATAGTATTACGTTATATAGTATTACGTTATATAGTACTACCATACAACGTATAACGTTATATAGTAATACGTTATAACGTATAACGTTATATAGTATTACGTTATATAGTATTACGTTATAACGTCTAACGTTATATAGTATTACGTTATATAGTATTACCATATAACGTATAACGTTATATAGTAATACGTTATAACGTATAACGTTATATAGTAGTACGTTATAACGTATTACGTTATATAGTAGTACGTTATAACGTATTACGTTATAAGGTATTACCGTATAACGTATAACGTTATATAGTATTACGTTATAACGTATAACGTTATATAGTATTATGTTATACCGTATAACGTTATATAGTATTACCATATAACGTATAACATTATATAGTATTACGTTATAACGTATAACGTTATATAGTAGTACGTTATAACGTATTACGTTATATAGTACTACCATATAACGTATAACGTTATATAGTATTACGTTATAACGTATAACGTTATATAGTATTACCATATAACGTATAACGTTATAACGTCTAACGTTATATAGTATTACGTTATATAGTATTACCATATAACGTATAACGTTATATAGTAATACGTTATAACGTATAACGTTATAAGGTATTACCGTATAACGTATAACGTTATATAGTATTACGTTATAACGTATAACGTTATATAGTATTATGTTATACCGTATAACGTTATATAGTATTACCATATAACGTATAACGTTATATAGTATTATGTTATACCGTATAACGTTATATAGTATTACCATATAACGTATAACGTTATATAGTATTACGTTATAACGTATAACGTTATATAGTAGTACGTTATAACGTATTACGTTATATAGTATTACCATATAACGTATAACGTTATATAGTATTACGTTATAACGTATAACGTTATATCGTATTGCCATATAACGTAAAACGTTATATAGTATTACGTTATAACGTATAACGTTATATAGTGTTACCATATAACGTATAACGTTATATAGTATTACGTTATGACGTATAACGTTATATAGTATTACCATAAAACGTGTAACGTTATATAGTAATGCGTTATAACGCATAACGTTATATAGTAATGCGTTATAACATATAACGTTATATAGTATTATGTTATAACGTATAACGTTATATAGTATTACCATACAACGTATAACGTTATATAGTATTACGTTATAACGTATAACGTTATATAGTATTACCATATAACGTATAACGTTATATAGTAATACGTTATAACGTCTAACGTTATATAGTATTACGCTATAACGTATAACGTTATATACAATTATGTTATAACGTATAACGTTATATAGTATTACCATATAACGTATAACGTTATATAGTATTACGTTATAACGTAGAACGTTATATAGTATTACCGTATAACGTATAACGTTATATAGTAATACGTTATAACGTATAACGTTATATAGTATTACGTTATAACGTATAACGTTATATAGTATTACGTTATGTAGTATTACCATATAACGTATAACGTTATATAGTATTACCATATAACGTATAACGTTATATAGTATTACGTTATATAGTATTACCATATAACGTATAACGTTATATAGTAATACGTTATAACGTATAACGTTATATAGTATTATGTTATACCGTATAACGTTATATAGTATTGCCATATAACGTATAACGTTATATAGTATTACCATATAACGTATAACGTTATAAGGTATTACCGTATAACGTATAACGTTATATAGTATTACGTTATAACGTATAACGTTATATAGTATTATGTTATACCGTATAACGTTATATAGTATTACCATATAACGTATAACGTTATATAGTATTACCGTATAACGTATAACGTTATATAGTATTACGTTATAACGTATAACGTTATATAATATTACGTTATACCGTATAACGTTATATAGTATTATGTTATAACGTATAACGTTATATAGTATTACCATATAACGTATAACGTTATATAGTATTACGTTATAACGTATAACGTTATATAGTATTACCATATAACGTATAACGTTATATAGTATTACGTTATAACGTATAACGTTATAGAGTGTTACCATATAACGTATAACGTATTATAGTATTACGTTATTACGTATAACGTTATATAGTAATGCGTTATAACGTATAACGTTATATAGTATTACGTTATAACGTATAACGTTATATAGTATTACCGTATAACGTATAACGTTATATAGTATTACCGTATAACGTATAACGTTATATAGTATTACCATATAACGTATAACGTTATATAGTATTACCATATAACGTATAACGTTATATAGTATTACCATATAACGTATAACGTTATATAGTATTACCATATAACGTATAACGTTATATAGTATTACCATATAACGTATAACGTTATATAGTATTGCGTTATAACGTATAACGTTATATAGTATTACGTTATGACGTATAACGTTATATAGTATTACCATATAACGTATAACGTTATATAGTAATGCGTTATAACGTATAACGTTATATAGTATTACGTTATGACGTATAACGTTATATAGTAATGCGTTATAACGTATAACGTTATATAGTAATGCGTTATAACGCATAACGTTATAGAGTGTTACCATATAACGTATAACGTTTTATAGTATTACGTTATTACGTATAACGTTATATAGTAATACGTTATAACGTATAACGTTATATAGAATTACGTTATAACGTATAACGTTATAGAGTGTTACCATATAACGTATAACGTTATATAGTAATACGTTATAACGTATAACGTTATATAGTATTACGTTATATAGTATTGCGTTATAACGTCTAACGTTATATAGTAATACGTTATAACGTATAACGTTATATAGTATTACGATATAACGTATAACGCTATATAGTATTACCATATAACGTATAACGTTATATAGTATTACGTTATATAGTATTACGTTATATAGTATTACCATATAACGTATAACGTTATATAGTAATACGTTATAACGTATAACGTTATATAGTGTTACGACATAACGTATAACGTTATATAGTATTACCATATAACGTATAACGTTATATAGTATTACCATATAACGTATAACGCTATATAGTATTACCATATAACGTATAACGTTATATAGTATTACGTTATAACGTCTAACGTTATATAGTATTACGTTATATAGTATTACCATATAACGTATAACGTTATATAGTAATACGTTATAACGTATAACGTTATATAGTATTACCATATAACGTATAACGCTATATAGTATTACCATATAACGTATAACGTTATATAGTATTACGTTATATAGTATTACGTTATATAGTACCACCATACAACGTATAACGTTATATAGTAATACGTTATAACGTATAACGTTATATAGTATTACGTTATATAGTATTACGTTATAACGTCTAACGTTATATAGTATTACGTTATATAGTATTACCATATAACGTATAACGTTATATAGTAATACGTTATAACGTATAACGTTATATAGTAGTACGTTATAACGTATTACGTTATATAGTAGTACGTTATAACGTATTACGTTATAAGGTATTACCGTATAACGTATAACGTTATATAGTATTACGTTATAACGTATAACGTTATATAGTATTACGTTATATAGTATTACGTTATAACGTCTAACGTTATATAGTATTACGTTATATAGTATTACCATATAACGTATAACGTTATATAGTAATACGTTATAACGTATAACGTTATATAGTAGTACGTTATAACGTATTACGTTATATAGTAGTACGTTATAACGTATTACGTTATAAGGTATTACCGTATAACGTATAACGTTATATAGTATTACGTTATAACGTATAACGTTATATAGTATTATGTTATACCGTATAACGTTATATAGTATTACCATATAACGTATAACGTTATATAGTATTACGTTATAACGTATAACGTTATATAGTATTACCATATAACGTAAAACGTTATATAGTATTACGTTATAACGTATAACGTTATATAGTATTACCATATAACGTATAACGTTATATAGTATTACGTTATGACGTATAACGTTATATAGTATTACCATATAACGTATAACGTTATATAGTATTGCCATATAACGTATAACGTTATATAGTATTACGTTATAACGTATAACGTTATATAGTATTACGTTATAACGTATAACGTTATATAATATTACGTTATACCGTATAACGTTATATAGTATTATGTTATAACGTATAACGTTATATAGTATTATGTTATACCGTATAACGTTATATAGTATTACCATATAACGTATAACGTTATATAGTATTACGTTATAACGTATAACGTTATATAGTAGTACGTTATAACGTATTACGTTATATAGTATTACCATATAACGTATAACGTTATATAGTATTACGTTATAACGTATAACGTTATATCGTATTACCATATAACGTAAAACGTTATATAGTATTACGTTATAACGTATAACGTTATATAGTATTACCATATAACGTATAACGTTATATAGTATTACGTTATGACGTATAACGTTATATAGTATTACCATATAACGTGTAACGTTATATAGTATTACGTTATAACGTATAACGTTATATAGTATTACGTTATAACGTATAACGTTATATAGTAATGCGTTATAACGTATAACGTTATTTAGTATTCCGTTATGACGTATAACGTTATATAGTAATGCGTTATAACGTATAACGTTATATAGTAATGCGTTATAACGCATAACGTTATATAGTAATGCGTTATAACATATAACGTTATATAGTATTATGTTATAACGTATAACGTTATATAGTATTACCATACAACGTATAACGTTATATAGTATTACGTTATAACGTATAACGTTATATAGTATTACCATATAACGTATAACGTTATATAGTAATACGCTATAACGTCTAACGTTATATAGTATTACGTTATAGCGTATAACGTTATATAGTATTACGTTATAACGTATAACGTTATAGAGTGTTACCATATAACGTATAACGTATTATAGTATTACGTTATTACGTATAACGTTATATAGTAATACGTTATAACGTATAACGTTATATAGTGTTACCATATAACGTATAACGTTATATAGTATTACCATATAACGTATAACGTTATATAGTATTACGTTATATAGTATTACGTTATAACGTCTAACGTTATATAGTATTACCGTATAACGTATAACGTTATATAGTAGTACCATATAACGTATAACGTTATATAGTATTACGTTATGACGTATAACGTTATATAGTATTACCATATAATGTATAACGTTATATAGTATTACCGTATAACGTAAAGCGTTATATAGTAATACGCTATAACGTATAACGTTATATAGTATTATGTTATAACGTATAACGTTATATAGTATTACCATATAACGTATAACGTTATATAGTATTACGTTATAACGTATAACCTTATATAGTATTACCGTATAACGTATAACGTTATATAGTATTACGTTATAACGTATAACGTTATATAGTAATGCGTTATAACGTATAACGTTATATTGTATTACCATATAACGTATAACGTTATATAGTAATACGTTATAACGTATAACGTTATATAGTGTTACCACATAACATATAACGTTATATAGTATTACCGTATAACGTATAACGTTATATAGTAATACGTTATAACGTATAACGTTATATAGTATTACCATATAACGTATAACGCTATATAGTATTACCATATAACGTATAACGTTATATAGTATTACGTTATAACGTCTAACGTTATATAGTATTTCGTTATATAGTATTACCATATAACGTATAACGTTATATAGTAATACGTTATAACGTATAACGTTATATAGTATTACCATATAACGTATAACGCTATATAGTATTACCATATAACGTATAACGTTATATAGTATTACGTTATACAGTACTACCATACAACGTATAACGTTATATAGTAATACGTTATAACGTATAACGTTATATAGTATTACGTTATATAGTATTACGTTATAACGTCTAACGTTATATAGTATTACGTTATATAGTATTACCATATAACCTATAACGTTATATAGTAATACGTTATAACGTATAACGTTATATAGTAGTACGTTATAACGTATTACGTTATATAGTAGTACGTTATAACGTATTACGTTATAAGGTATTACCGTATAACGTATAACGTTATATAGTATTACGTTATAACGTATAACGTTATATAGTATTACGTTATATAGTATTACGTTATAACGTCTAACGTTATATAGTATTACGTTATATAGTATTACCATATAACGTATAACGTTATATAGTATTACGTTATAACGTATAACGTTATATAGTATTATGTTATACCGTATAACGTTATATAGTATTGCCATATAACGTATAACGTTATATAGTATTACGTTATAACGTATAATGTTATATAGTATTACCATATAACGTAAAACGTTATATAGTATTACGTTATAACGTATAACGTTATATAGTATTACCATATAACGTATAACGTTATATAGTATTACGTTATGACGTATAACGTTATATAGTATTACCATATAACGTATAACGTTATATAGTATTACCATATAACGTATAACGTTATATAGTATTACCGTATAACGTATAACGTTATATAGTATTACGTTATAACGTATAACGTTATATAATATTACGTTATACCGTATAACGTTATATAGTATTATGTTATAACGTATAACGTTATATAGTATTATGTTATACCGTATAACGTTATATAGTATTACCATATAACGTATAACGTTATATAGTATTACGTTATAACGTATAACGTTATATAGTAGTACGTTATAACGTATTACGTTATATAGTATTACCATATAACGTATAACGTTATATAGTATTACGTTATAACGTATAACGTTATATCGTATTACCATATAACGTAAAACGTTATATAGTATTACGTTATAACGTATAACGTTATATAGTATTACCATATAACGTATAACGTTATATAGTATTACGTTATGACGTATAACGTTATATAGTATTACCATATAACGTGTAATGTTATATAGTATTACGTTATAACGTATAACGTTATATAGTATTACGTTATAACGTATAACGTTATATAGTATTACCATATAACGTATAACGTTATATAGTATTACGTTATAACGTATAACGTTATATAGTAATACGTTATAACGTATAACGTTATATAGTATTACCATATAACGTATATAGTATTACGTTATAACGTATTATATAGTATTACGTTATAACGTCTAACGTTATATAGTATTACGTTATATAGTATTACCATATAACGTATAACGTTATATAGTAATACGTTATAACGTATAACGTTATATAGTATTACCATATAACGTATAACGCTATATAGTATTACCATATAACGTATAACGTTATATAGTATTACGTTATATAGTATTACGTTATATAGTACTACCATACAACGTATAACGTTATATAGTAATACGTTATAACGTATAACGTTATATAGTATTACGTTATATAGTATTACGTTATAACGTCTAACGTTATATAGTAATACGTTATATAGTATTACCATATAACGTATAACGTTATATAGTAATACGTTATAACGTATAACGTTATATAGTAGTACGTTATAACGTATTACGTTATATAGTAGTACGTTATAACGTATTACGTTATAAGGTATTACCGTATAACGTATAACGTTATATAGTATTACGTTATAACGTATAACGTTATATAGTATTATGTTATACCGTATAACGTTATATAGTATTACCATATAACGTATAACATTATATAGTATTACGTTATAACGTATAACGTTATATAGTAGTACGTTATAACGTATTACGTTATATAGTACTACCATATAACGTATAACGTTATATAGTATTACGTTATAACGTATAACGTTATATAGTATTACCATATAACGTATAACGTTATAACGTCTAACGTTATATAGTATTACGTTATATAGTATTACCATATAACGTATAACGTTATATAGTAATACGTTATAACGTATAACGTTATAAGGTATTACCGTATAACGTATAACGTTATATAGTATTACGTTATAACGTATAACGTTATATAGTATTATGTTATACCGTATAACGTTATATAGTATTACCATATAACGCATAACGTTATATAGTATTATGTTATACCGTATAACGTTATATAGTATTACCATATAACGTATAACGTTATATAGTATTACGTTATAACGTATAACGTTATATAGTAGTACGTTATAACGTATTACGTTATATAGTATTACCATATAACGTATAACGTTATATAGTATTACGTTATAACGTATAACGTTATATCGTATTGCCATATAACGTAAAACGTTATATAGTATTACGTTATAACGTATAACGTTATATAGTGTTACCATATAACGTATAACGTTATATAGTATTACGTTATGACGTATAACGTTATATAGTATTACCATAAAACGTGTAACGTTATATAGTAATGCGTTATAACGCATAACGTTATATAGTAATGCGTTATAACATATAACGTTATATAGTATTATGTTATAACGTATAACGTTATATAGTATTACCATACAACGTATAACGTTATATAGTATTACGTTATAACGTATAACGTTATATAGTATTACCATATAACGTATAACGTTATATAGTAATACGTTATAACGTCTAACGTTATATAGTATTACGCTATAACGTATAACGTTATATACAATTATGTTATAACGTATAACGTTATATAGTATTACCATATAACGTATAACGTTATATAGTATTACGTTATAACGTAGAACGTTATATAGTATTACCGTATAACGTATAACGTTATATAGTAATACGTTATAACGTATAACGTTATATAGTATTACGTTATAACGTATAACGTTATATAGTATTACGTTATGTAGTATTACCATATAACGTATAACGTTATATAGTATTACCATATAACGTATAACGTTATATAGTATTACGTTATATAGTATTACCATATAACGTATAACGTTATATAGTAATACGTTATAACGTATAACGTTATATAGTATTATGTTATATAGTATTATGTTATACCGTATAACGTTATATAGTATTACCATATAACGTATAACGTTATATAGTATTACGATATAACGTATAACGTTATAAGGTATTACCGTATAACGTATAACGTTATATAGTATTACCATATAACGTATAACGTTATATAGTATTACGTTATATAGTATTACCATATAACGTATAACGTTATATAGTATTACCGTATAACGTATAACGTTATATAGTATTACGTTATAACGTATAACGTTATATAATATTACGTTATACCGTATAACGTTATATAGTATTATGTTATAACGTATAACGTTATATAGTATTACCATATAACGTATAACGTTATATAGTATTACGTTATAACGTATAACGTTATATAGTATTACCATATAACGTATAACGTTATATAGTATTACGTTATAACGTATAACGTTATAGAGTGTTACCATATAACGTATAACGTATTATAGTATTACGTTATTACGTATAACGTTATATAGTAATGCGTTATAACGTATAACGTTATATAGTATTACGTTATAACGTATAACGTTATATAGTATTACCGTATAACGTATAACGTTATATAGTATTACCGTATAACGTATAACGTTATATAGTATTACCATATAACGTATAACGTTATATAGTATTACCATATAACGTATAACGTTATATAGTATTACCATATAACGTATAACGTTATATAGTATTACCATATAACGTATAACGTTATATAGTATTACCATATAACGTATAACGTTATATAGTATTGCGTTATAACGTATAACGTTATATAGTATTACGTTATGACGTATAACGTTATATAGTATTACCATATAACGTATAACGTTATATAGTAATGCGTTATAACGTATAACGTTATATAGTATTACGTTATGACGTATAACGTTATATAGTAATGCGTTATAACGTATAACGTTATATAGTAATGCGTTATAACGCATAACGTTATAGAGTGTTACCATATAACGTATAACGTTTTATAGTATTACGTTATTACGTATAACGTTATATAGTAATACGTTATAACGTATAACGTTATATAGAATTACGTTATAACGTATAACGTTATAGAGTGTTACCATATAACGTATAACGTTATATAGTAATACGTTATAACGTATAACGTTATATAGTATTACGTTATATAGTATTGCGTTATAACGTCTAACGTTATATAGTAATACGTTATAACGTATAACGTTATATAGTATTACGATATAACGTATAACGCTATATAGTATTACCATATAACGTATAACGTTATATAGTATTACGTTATATAGTATTACGTTATATAGTATTACCATATAACGTATAACGTTATATAGTAATACGTTATAACGTATAACGTTATATAGTGTTACGACATAACGTATAACGTTATATAGTATTACCATATAACGTATAACGTTATATAGTATTACCATATAACGTATAACGTTATAAGGTATTACCGTATAACGTATAACGTTATATAGTATTACGTTATAACGTATAACGTTATATAGTATTATGTTATACCGTATAACGTTATATAGTATTACCATATAACGTATAACGTTATATAGTATTACCGTATAACGTATAACGTTATATAGTATTACGTTATAACGTATAACGTTATATTATATTACGTTATACCGTATAACGTTATATAGTGTTATGTTATAACGTATAACGTTATATAGTATTACCGTATAACGTATAACGTTATATAGTAGTACCATATAACGTATAACGTTATATAGTATTACGTTATGACGTATAACGTTATATAGTATTACCGTATAACGTAAAACGTTATATAGTAATACGCTATAACGTATAACGTTATATAGAATTATGTTATAACGTATAACGTTATATAGTATTACCATATAACGTATAACGTTATATAGTATTACGTTATAACGTATAACAGTATATAGTATTACTATATAACGTATAACGTTATATAGTATTACCATATAACGTATAACGTTATATAGTATTACCATATAACGTATAACGTTATATAGTATTACCATATAACGTATAACGTTATATAGTATTACCGTATAACGTATAACGTTATATAGTATTACGTTATAACGTATAACGTTATATAGTAATGCGTTATAACGTATAACGTTATATAGTATTACGTTATGACGTATAACGTTATATAGTAATGCGTTATAACGTATAACGTTATATAGTAATGCGTTATAACGTATAACGTTATATAGTAATGCGTTATAACGCATAACGTTATATAGTAATGCGTTATAACATATAACGTTATATAGTATTATGTTATAACGTATAACGTTATATAGTATTACCATATAACGTATAACGTTATATAGTATTACGTTATAACGTATAACCTTATATAGTATTACCATATAACGTATAACGTTATATAGTATTACCATATAACGTATAACGTTATATAGTATTACCGTATAACGTATAACGTTATATAGTATTACGTTATAACGTATAACGTTATATAGTAATGCGTTATAACGTATAACGTTATATTGTATTACCATATAACGTATAACGTTATATAGTAATACGTTATAACGTATAACGTTATATAGTGTTACCACATAACGTATAACGCTATATAGTATTACCATATAACGTATAACGTTATATAGTATTACGTTATATAGTATTACGTTATATAGTACCACCATACAACGTATAACGTTATATAGTAATACGTTATAACGTATAACGTTATATAGTATTACGTTATATAGTATTACGTTATAACGTCTAACGTTATATAGTATTACGTTATATAGTATTACCATATAACGTATAACGTTATATAGTAATACGTTATAACGTATAACGTTATATAGTAGTACGTTATAACGTATTACGTTATATAGTAGTACGTTATAACGTATTACGTTATAAGGTATTACCGTATAACGTATAACGTTATATAGTATTACGTTATAACGTATAACGTTATATAGTATTACGTTATATAGTATTACGTTATAACGTCTAACGTTATATAGTATTACGTTATATAGTATTACCATATAACGTATAACGTTATATAGTAATACGTTATAACGTATTACGTTATATAGTAGTACGTTATAACGTATTACGTTATAAGGTATTACCGTATAACGTATAACGTTATATAGTATTACGTTATAACGTATAACGTTATATAGTATTATGTTATACCGTATAACGTTATATAGTGTTATGTTATAACGTATAACGTTATATAGTATTACCGTATAACGTATAACGTTATATAGTAGTACCATATAACGTATAACGTTATATAGTATTACGTTATGACGTATAACGTTATATAGTATTACCGTATAACGTAAAACGTTATATAGTAATACGCTATAACGTATAACGTTATATAGAATTATGTTATACCGTATAACGTTATATAGTATTACCATATATCGTATAACGTTATATAGTATTACGTTATAACGTATAACGTTATATAGTAGTACGTTATAACGTATTACGTTATATAGTATTACCATATAACGTATAACGTTATATAATATTACGTTATACCGTATAACGTTATATAGTAATGCGTTATAACGTATAACGTTATTTAGTATTCCGTTATGACGTATAACGTTATATAGTAATGCGTTATAACGTATAACGTTATATAGTAATGCGTTATAACGCATAACGTTATATAGTAATGCGTTATAACATATAACGTTATATAGTATTATGTTATAACATATAACGTTATATAGTATTATGTTATAACGTATAACGTTATATAGTATTACCATACAACGTATAACGTTATATAGTATTACGTTATAACGTATAACGTTATATAGTATTACCATATAACGTATAACGTTATATAGTAATACGCTATAACGTCTAACGTTATATAGTATTACGTTATAGCGTATAACGTTATATAGTATTACGTTATAACGTATAACGTTATAGAGTGTTACCATATAACGTATAACGTATTATAGTATTACGTTATTACGTATAACGTTATACAGTAATACGTTATAACGTATAACGTTATATAGTATTACCATATAACGTATAACGTTATATAGTATTACGTTATATAGTATTACGTTATAACGTCTAACGATATATAGTATTACCGTATAACGTATAACGTTATATAGTAGTACCATATAACGTATAACGTTATATAGTATTACGTTATGACGTATAACGTTATATAGTATTACCATATAATGTATAACGTTATATAGTATTACCGTATAACGTAAAGCGTTATATAGTAATACGCTATAACGTATAACGTTATATAGAATTATGTTATAACGTATAACGTTATATAGTATTACCATATAACGTATAACGTTATATAGTATTACGTTATAACGTAGAACGTTATATAGTATTACCGTATAACGTATAACGTTATATAGTAATACGTTATAACGTATAACGTTATATAGTATTACGTTATAACGTATAACGTTATATAGTATTACGTTATGTAGTATTACCATATAACGTATAACGTTATATAGTAATACGTTATAACGTATAACGTTATATAGTGTTACCATATAACGTATAACGTTATATAGTATTACCGTATAACGTATAACGTTATATAGTATTACGTTATAACGTATAACGTTATATAGTATTACCATATAACGTATAACGTTATATAGTATTACGTTATATAGTATTACCATATAACGTATAACGTTATATAGTAATACGTTATAACGTATAACGTTATATAGTATTATGTTATACCGTATAACGTTATATAGTATTACCATATAACGTATAACGTTATATAGTATTACGATATAACGTATAACGTTATAAGGTATTACCGTATAACGTATAACGTTATATAGTATTACCATATAACGTATAACGTTATATAGTATTACGTTATATAGTATTACCATATAACGTATAACGTTATATAGTAATACGTTATAACGTATAACGTTATATAGTATTATGTTATACCGTATAACGTTATATAGTATTACCATATAACGTATAACGTTATACAGTAATACGTTATAACGTATAACGTTATATAGTATTACCATATAACGTATAACGCTATATAGTATTACCATATAACGTATAACGTTATATAGTATTACGTTATATAGTATTACGTTATATAGTACTACCATACAACGTATAACGTTATATAGTAATACGTTATAACGTATAACGTTATATAGTATTACGTTATATAGTATTACGTTATAACGTCTAACGTTATATAGTATTACGTTATATAGTATTACCATATAACGTATAACGTTATATAGTAATACGTTATAACGTATAACGTTATATAGTAGTACGTTATAACGTATTACGTTATATAGTAGTACGTTATAACGTATTACGTTATAAGGTATTACCGTATAACGTATATCGTTATATAGTATTACGTTATAACGTATAACGTTATATAGTATTACGTTATATAGTATTACGTTATAACGTCTAACGTTATATAGTATTACGTTATATAGTATTACCATATAACGTATAACGTTATATAGTAATACGTTATAACGTATAACGTTATATAGTAGTACGTTATAACGTATTACGTTATATAGTAGTACGTTATAACGTATTACGTTATAAGGTATTACCGTATAACGTATAACGTTATATAGTATTACGTTATAACGTATAACGTTATATAGTATTATGTTATACCGTATAATGTTATATAGTATTGCCATATAACGTATAACGTTATATAGTATTACGTTATAACGTATAACGTTATATAGTATTACGTTATAACGTATAACGTTATATAGTATTACGTTATAACGTATAACGTTATATAGTAATGCGTTATAACGTATAACGTTATTTAGTATTCCGTTATGACGTATAACGTTATATAGTAATGCGTTATAACGTATAACGTTATATAGTAATGCGTTATAACGCATAACGTTATATAGTATTATGTTATAACGTATAACGTTATATAGTATTACCATACAACGTATAACGTTATATAGTATTACGTTATAACGTATAACGTTATATAGTATTACCATATAACGTATAACGTTATATAGTAATACGCTATAACGTCTAACGTTATATAGTATTACGTTATAGCGTATAACGTTATATAGTATTACGTTATAACGTATAACGTTATAGAGTGTTACCATATAACGTATAACGTATTATAGTATTACGTTATTACGTATAACGTTATATAGTAATACGTTATAACGTATAACGTTATATAGTGTTACCATATAACGTATAACGTTATATAGTATTACCATATAACGTATAACGTTATATAGTACTACGTTATATAGTATTACGTTATAACGTATAACGTTATATTGTATTACCATATAACGTATAACGTTATATAGTAATACGTTATAACGTATAACGTTATATAGTGTTACCACATAACATATAACGTTATATAGTATTACCGTATAACGTATAACGTTATATAGTAATACGTTATAACGTATAACGTTATATAGTATTACCATATAACGTATAACGCTATATAGTATTACCATATAACGTATAACGTTATATAGTATTACGTTATAACGTCTAACGTTATATAGTATTACGTTATATAGTATTACCATATAACGTATAACGTTATATAGTAATACGTTATAACGTATAACGTTATATAGTATTACCATATAACGTATAACGCTATATAGTATTACCATATAACGTATAACGTTATATAGTATTACGTTATATAGTATTACGTTATATAGTACTACCATACAACGTATAACGTTATATAGTAATACGTTATAACGTATAACGTTATATAGTATTACGTTATATAGTATTACGTTATAACGTCTAACGTTATATAGTATTACGTTATATAGTATTACCATATAACGTATAACGTTATATAGTAATACGTTATAACGTATAACGTTATATAGTATTACCATATAACGTATAACGCTATATAGTATTACCATATAACGTATAACGTTATATAGTATTATGTTATACCGTATAACGTTATATAGTATTACCATATAACGTATAACGTTATATAGTATTACCGTATAACGTATAACGTTATATAGTATTACGTTATAACGTATAACGTTATATTATATTACGTTATACCGTATAACAGTATATAGTATTACTATATAACGTATAACGTTATATAGTATTACCGTATAACGTATAACGTTATATAGTATTACCATATAACGTATAACGTTATATAGTATTACCATATAACGTATAACGTTATATAGTATTACCGTATAACGTATAACGTTATATAGTATTACGTTATAACGTATAACGTTATATAGTAATGCGTTATAACGTATAACGTTATATAGTATTACGTTATGACGTATAACGTTATATAGTAATGCGTTATAACGTATAACGTTATATAGTATTACCGTATAACGTAAAACGTTATATAGTAATACGCTATAACGTATAACGTTATATAGAATTATGTTATAACGTATAACGTTATATAGTATTACCATATAACGTATAACGTTATATAGTAATGCGTTATAACGTATAACGTTATATAGTAATGCGTTATAACGTATAACGTTATATAGTAATGCGTTATAACGCATAACGTTATATAGTAATGCGTTATAACATATAACGTTATATAGTATTACCGTATAACGTATAACGTTATATAGTATTACGTTATAACGTATAACGTTATATAGTAATGCGTTATAACGTATAACGTTATATTGTATTACCATATAACGTATAACGTTATATAGTAATACGTTATAACGTATAACGTTATATAGTGTTACCACATAACGTATAACGCTATATAGTATTACCATATAACGTATAACGTTATATAGTATTACGTTATATAGTATTACGTTATATAGTACCACCATACAACGTATAACGTTATATAGTAATACGTTATAACGTATAACGTTATATAGTATTACGTTATATAGTATTACGTTATAACGTCTAACGTTATATAGTATTACGTTATATAGTATTACCATATAACGTATAACGTTATATAGTAATACGTTATAACGTATAACGTTATATAGTAGTACGTTATAACGTATTACGTTATATAGTAGTACGTTATAACGTATTACGTTATAAGGTATTACCGTATAACGTATAACGTTATATAGTATTACGTTATAACGTATAACGTTATATAGTATTACGTTATATAGTATTACGTTATAACGTCTAACGTTATATAGTATTACGTTATATAGTATTACCATATAACGTATAACGTTATATAGTAATACGTTATAACGTATAACGTTATATAGTAGTACGTTATAACGTATTACGTTATATAGTAGTACGTTATAACGTATTACGTTATAAGGTATTACCGTATAACGTATAACGTTATATAGTATTACGTTATAACGTATAACGTTATATAGTATTATGTTATACCGTATAACGTTATATAGTATTACCATATAACGTATAACGTTATATAGTATTACGTTATAACGTATAACGTTATATAGTATTACCATATAACGTAAAACGTTATATAGTATTACGTTATAACGTATAACGTTATATAGTATTACCATATAACGTATAACGTTATATAGTATTACGTTATGACGTATAACGTTATATAGTATTACCATATAACGTATAACGTTATATAGTATTACCATATAACGTATAACGTTATATAGTATTACCGTATAACGTATAACGTTATATAGTATTGCGTTATAACGTATAACGTTATATAGTATTATGTTATACCGTATAACGTTATATAGTATTACCATATAACGTATAACGTTATATAGTATTACCGTATAACGTATAACGTTATATAGTATTACCGTATAACGTATAACGTTATATAGTATTGCGTTATAACGTATAACGTTATATAATATTACGTTATACCGTATAACGTTATATAGTATTATGTTATAACGAATAACGTTATATAATATTACGTTATACCGTATAACGTTATATAGTATTATGTTATAACGTATAACGTTATATAGTGTTACCACATAACGTATAACGCTATATAGTATTACCATATAACGTATAACGTTATATAGTATTACGTTATATAGTATTACGTTATATAGTACCACCATACAACGTATAACGTTATATAGTAATACGTTATAACGTATAACGTTATATAGTATTACGTTATATAGTATTACGTTATAACGTCTAACGTTATATAGTATTACGTTATATAGTATTACCATATAACGTATAACGTTATATAGTAATACGTTATAACGTATAACGTTATATAGTAGTACGTTATAACGTATTACGTTATATAGTAGTACGTTATAACGTATTACGTTATAAGGTATTACCGTATAACGTATAACGTTATATAGTATTACGTTATAACGTATAACGTTATATAGTATTACGTTATATAGTATTACGTTATAACGTCTAACGTTATATAGTATTACGTTATATAGTATTACCTTATAACGTATAACGTTATATAGTAATACGTTATAACGTATAACGTTATATAGTAGTACGTTATAACGTATTACGTTATATAGTAGTACGTTATAACGTATTACGTTATAAGGTATTACCGTATAACGTATAACGTTATATAGTATTACGTTATAACGTATAACGTTATATAGTATTATGTTATACCGTATAACGTTATATAGTATTACCATATAACGTATAACGTTATATAGTATTACGCTATAACGTATAACGTTATATAGTATTACCATATAACGTAAAACGTTATATAGTATTACGTTATAACGTATAACGTTATATAGTATTACCATATAACGTATAACGTTATATAGTATTACGTTATGACGTATAACGTTATATAGTATTACCATATAACGTATAACGTTATATAGTATTACCATATAACGTATAACGTTATATAGTATTACCGTATAACGTATAACGTTATATAGTATTACCATATAACGTATAACGTTATATAGTATTACCGTATAACGTATAACGTTATATAGTATTGCGTTATAACGTATAACGTTATATAGTATTATGTTATAACATATAACGTTATATAGTATTATGTTATAACGTATAACGTTATATAGTATTACCATACAACGTATAACGTTATATAGTATTACGTTATAACGTATAACGTATTATAGTATTACGTTATTACGTATAACGTTATATAGTAATACGTTATAACGTATAACGTTATATAGTGTTACCATATAACGTATAACGTTATATAGTATTACCATATAACGTATAACGTTATATAGTATTACGTTATATAGTATTACGTTATAACGTCTAACGTTATATAGTATTACCGTATAACGTATAACGTTATATAGTAGTACCATATAACGTATAACGTTATATAGTATTACGTTATGACGTATAACGTTATATAGTATTACCATATAATGTATAACGTTATATAGTATTACCGTATAACGTAAAGCGTTATATAGTAATACGCTATAACGTATAACGTTATATAGAATTATGTTATAACGTATAACGTTATATAGTATTACCATATAACGTATAACGTTATATAGTATTACGTTATAACGTAGAACGTTATATAGTATTACCGTATAACGTATAACGTTATATAGTAATACGTTATAACGTATAACGTTATATAGTAATACGTTATAACGTATAACGTTATATAGTGTTACCATATAACGTATAACGTTATATAGTATTACCATATAACGTATAACGTTATATAGTATTACCATATAACGTATAACGTTATATAGTATTACGTTATATAGTGTTACCACATAACGTATAACGTTATATAGTATTACCGTATAACGTATAACGTTATATAGTAATACGTTATAACGTATAACGTTATATAGTATTACCATATAACGTATAACGCTATATAGTATTACCATATAACGTATAACGTTATATAGTATTACGTTATAACGTCTAACGTTATATAGTATTACGTTATATAGTATTACCATATAACGTATAACGTTATATAGTAATACGTTATAACGTATAACGTTATATAGTATTACCATATAACGTATAACGCTATATAGTATTACCATATAACGTATAACGTTATATAGTATTACGTTATATAGTATTACGTTATATAGTAGTACGTTATAACGTATTACGTTATAAGGTATTACCGTATAACGTATATCGTTATATAGTATTACGTTATAACGTATAACGTTATATAGTATTACGTTATATAGTATTACGTTATAACGTCTAACGTTATATAGTATTACGTTATATAGTATTACCATATAACGTATAACGTTATATAGTAATACGTTATAACGTATAACGTTATATAGTAGTACGTTATAACGTATTACGTTATATAGTAGTACGTTATAACGTATTACGTTATAAGGTATTACCGTATAACGTATAACGTTATATAATATTACGTTATACCGTATAACGTTATATAGTATTATGTTATAACGTATAACGTTATATAGTATTATGTTATACCGTATAACGTTATATAGTATTACGTTATAACGTATAACGTTATATAGTAGTACGTTATAACGTATTACGTTATATAGTATTACCATATAACGTATAACGTTATATAGTATTACGTTATAACGTATAACGTTATATCGTATTACCATATAACGTAAAACGTTATATAGTATTACGTTTTAACGTATAACGTTATATAGTATTACCATATAACGTATAACGTTATATAGTAGTACGTTATAACGTATTACGTTATATAGTAGTACGTTATAACGTATTACGTTATATAGTAGTACGTTATAACGTATTACGTTATAAGGTATTACCGTATAACGTATATCGTTATATAGTATTACGTTATAACGTATA
Organism: Bombus flavifrons; assembly: GCF_040668555.2. NCBI lineage: Eukaryota > Metazoa > Arthropoda > Insecta > Hymenoptera > Apidae > Bombus > Bombus flavifrons. The sequence continues at coordinate 209,985 of NW_027184779.1, read as the reverse complement.
ACGTTATATAGTATTACGTTATATAGTATTACGTTATAACGTCTAACGTTATATAGTATTACGTTATATAGTATTACCATATAACGTATAACGTTATATAGTAATACGTTATAACGTATAACGTTATATAGTAGTACGTTATAACGTATTACGTTATATAGTAGTACGTTATAACGTATTACGTTATAAGGTATTACCGTATAACGTATAACGTTATATAGTATTACGTTATAACGTATAACGTTATATAGTATTATGTTATACCGTATAACGTTATATAGTATTGCCATATAACGTATAACGTTATATAGTATTACGTTATAACGTATAACGTTATATAGTATTACGTTATAACGTATAACGTTATATAATATTACGTTATACCGTATAACGTTATATAGTATTATGTTATAACGTATAACGTTATATAGTATTATGTTATACCGTATAACGTTATATAGTATTACCATATAACGTATAACGTTATATAGTATTACGTTATAACGTATAACGTTATATAGTAGTACGTTATAACGTATTACGTTATATAGTATTACCATATAACGTATAACGTTATATAGTATTACGTTATAACGTATAACGTTATATCGTATTACCATATAACGTAAAACGTTATATAGTATTACGTTATAACGTATAACGTTATATAGTATTACCATATAACGTATAACGTTATATAGTATTACGTTATGACGTATAACGTTATATAGTATTACCATATAACGTGTAACGTTATATAGTATTACGTTATAACGTATAACGTTATATAGTATTACGTTATAACGTATAACGTTATATAGTAATGCGTTATAACGTATAACGTTATTTAGTATTCCGTTATGACGTATAACGTTATATAGTAATGCGTTATAACGTATAACGTTATATAGTAATGCGTTATAACGCATAACGTTATATAGTAATGCGTTATAACATATAACGTTATATAGTATTATGTTATAACGTATAACGTTATATAGTATTACCATACAACGTATAACGTTATATAGTATTACGTTATAACGTATAACGTTATATAGTATTACCATATAACGTATAACGTTATATAGTAATACGCTATAACGTCTAACGTTATATAATATTACGTTATAGCGTATAACGTTATATAGTATTACGTTATAACGTATAACGTTATAGAGTGTTACCATATAACGTATAACGTTATATAGTGTTACCATATAACGTATAACGTTATATAGTATTACCATATAACGTATAACGTTATATAGTATTACGTTATAACGTATAACCTTATATAGTATTACCATATAACGTATAACGTTATATAGTATTACCATATAACGTATAACGTTATATAGTATTACCGTATAACGTATAACGTTATATAGTATTACGTTATAACGTATAACGTTATATAGTAATGCGTTATAACGTATAACGTTATATTGTATTACCATATAACGTATAACGTTATATAGTAATACGTTATAACGTATAACGTTATATTGTATTACCATATAACGTATAACGTTATATAGTAATACGTTATAACGTATAACGTTATATAGTGTTACCACATAACATATAACGTTATATAGTATTACCGTATAACGTATAACGTTATATAGTAATACGTTATAACGTATAACGTTATATAGTATTACCATATAACGTATAACGCTATATAGTATTACCATATAACGTATAACGTTATATAGTATTACGTTATAACGTCTAACGTTATATAGTATTACGTTATATAGTATTACCATATAACGTATAACGTTATATAGTAATACGTTATAACGTATAACGTTATATAGTATTACCATATAACGTATAACGCTATATAGTATTACCATATAACGTATAACGTTATATAGTATTACGTTATATAGTATTACGTTATATAGTACTACCATACAACGTATAACGTTATATAGTAATACGTTATAACGTATAACGTTATATAGTATTACGTTATATAGTATTACGTTATAACGTCTAACGTTATATAGTATTACGTTATATAGTATTACCATATAACGTATAACGTTATATAGTAATACGTTATAACGTATAACGTTATATAGTATTACCATATAACGTATAACGCTATATAGTATTACCATATAACGTATAACGTTATATAGTATTATGTTATACCGTATAACGTTATATAGTATTACCATATAACGTATAACGTTATATAGTATTACCGTATAACGTATAACGTTATATAGTAATGCGTTATAACGTATAACGTTATATAGTAATGCGTTATAACGTATAACGTTATATAGTAATGCGTTATAACGCATAACGTTATATAGTAATGCGTTATAACATATAACGTTATATAGTATTATGTTATAACGTATAACGTTATATAGTATTACCATATAACGTATAACGTTATATAGTATTACGTTATAACGTATAACGTTATATAGTAATGCGTTATAACGTATAACGTTATATTGTATTACCATATAACGTATAACGTTATATAGTAATACGTTATAACGTATAACGTTATATAGTGTTACCACATAACGTATAACGCTATATAGTATTACCATATAACGTATAACGTTATATAGTATTACGTTATATAGTATTACGTTATATAGTATTACCATATAACGTATAACGTTATATAGTAATACGTTATAACGTATAACGTTATATAGTAGTACGTTATAACGTATTACGTTATATAGTAGTACGTTATAACGTATTACGTTATAAGGTATTACCGTATAACGTATAACGTTATATAGTATTACGTTATAACGTATAACGTTATATAGTATTACGTTATATAGTATTACGTTATAACGTCTAACGTTATATAGTATTACGTTATATAGTATTACCATATAACGTATAACGTTATATAGTAATACGTTATAACGTATAACGTTATATAGTAGTACGTTATAACGTATTACGTTATATAGTAGTACGTTATAACGTATTACGTTATAAGGTATTACCGTATAACGTATAACGTTATATAGTATTACGTTATAACGTATAACGTTATATAGTATTATGTTATACCGTATAACGTTATATAGTATTACCATATAACGTATAACGTTATATAGTATTACGTTATAACGTATAACGTTATATAGTATTACCATATAACGTAAAACGTTATATAGTATTACGTTATAACGTATAACGTTATATAGTATTACCATATAACGTATAACGTTATATAGTATTACGTTATGACGTATAACGTTATATAGTATTACCATATAACGTATAACGTTATATAGTATTACCATATAACGTATAACGTTATATAGTATTACCGTATAACGTATAACGTTATATAGTATTGCGTTATAACGTATAACGTTATATAATATTACGTTATACCGTATAACGTTATATAGTATTATGTTATAACGTATAACGTTATATAGTATTATGTTATACCGTATAACGTTATATAGTATTACCATATAACGTATAACGTTATATAGTATTACGTTATAACGTATAACGTTATATAGTAGTACGTTATAACGTATTACGTTATATAGTATTACCATATAACGTATAACGTTATATAGTATTACGTTATAACGTATAACGTTATATCGTATTACCATATAACGTAAAACGTTATATAGTATTACGTTATAACGTATAACGTTATATAGTATTACCATATAACGTATAACGTTATATAGTATTACGTTATGACGTATAACGTTATATAGTATTACCATATAACGTGTAACGTTATATAGTATTACGTTATAACGTATAACGTTATATAGTATTACGTTATAACGTATAACGTTATATAGTAATGCGTTATAACGTATAACGTTATTTAGTATTCCGTTATGACGTATAACGTTATATAGTAATGCGTTATAACGTATAACGTTATATAGTAATGCGTTATAACGCATAACGTTATATAGTAATGCGTTATAACATATAACGTTATATAGTATTATGTTATAACATATAACGTTATATAGTATTATGTTATAACGTATAACGTTATATAGTATTACCATACAACGTATAACGTTATATAGTATTACGTTATAACGTATAACGTTATATAGTATTACCATATAACGTATAACGTTATATAGTAATACGCTATAACGTCTAACGTTATATAGTATTACGTTATAGCGTATAACGTTATATAGTATTACGTTATAACGTATAACGTTATAGAGTGTTACCATATAACGTATAACGTATTATAGTATTACGTTATTACGTATAACGTTATATAGTAATACGTTATAACGTATAACGTTATATAGTGTTACCATATAACGTATAACGTTATATAGTATTACCATATAACGTATAACGTTATATAGTATTACGTTATATAGTATTACGTTATAACGTCTAACGTTATATAGTATTACCGTATAACGTATAACGTTATATAGTAGTACCATATAACGTATAACGTTATATAGTATTACGTTATGACGTATAACGTTATATAGTATTACCATATAATGTATAACGTTATATAGTATTACCGTATAACGTAAAGCGTTATATAGTAATACGCTATAACGTATAACGTTATATAGAATTATGTTATAACGTATAACGTTATATAGTATTACCATATAACGTATAACGTTATATAGTATTACGTTATAACGTAGAACGTTATATAGTATTACCGTATAACGTATAACGTTATATAGTAATACGTTATAACGTATAACGTTATATAGTATTACGTTATAACGTATAACGTTATATAGTATTACGTTATGTAGTATTACCATATAACGTATAACGTTATATTGTATTACCATATAACGTATAACGTTATATAGTAATACGTTATAACGTATAACGTTATATAGTAATACGTTATAACGTATAACGTTATATAGTGTTACCATATAACGTATAACGTTATATAGTATTACCATATAACGTATAACGTTATATAGTATTACGTTATAACGTATAACGTTATATAGTATTACCATATAACGTATAACGTTATATAGTATTACGTTATATAGTATTACCATATAACGTATAACGTTATATAGTAATACGTTATAACGTATAACGTTATATAGTATTATGTTATACCGTATAACGTTATATAGTATTACCATATAACGTATAACGTTATATAGTATTACCATATAACGTATAACGTTATAAGGTATTACCGTATAACGTATAACGTTATATAGTATTACCATATAACGTATAACGTTATATAGTATTACGTTATATAGTATTACCATATAACGTATAACGTTATATAGTAATACGTTATAACGTATAACGTTATATAGTATTATGTTATACCGTATAACGTTATATAGTATTACCATATAACGTATAACGTTATATAGTATTACCATATAACGTATAACGTTATAAGGTATTACCGTATAACGTATAACGTATTATAGTATTACGTTATTACGTATAACGTTATATAGTAATGCGTTATAACGTATAACGTTATATAGTATTACGTTATGACGTATAACGTTATATAGTAATGCGTTATAACGTATAACGTTATATAGTAATGCGTTATAACGCATAACGTTATAGAGTGTTACCATATAACGTATAACGTTTTATAGTATTACGTTATTACGTATAACGTTATATAGTAATACGTTATAACGTATAACGTTATATAGAATTACGTTATAACGTATAACGTTATAGAGTGTTACCATATAACGTATAACGTTATATAGTAATACGTTATAACGTATAACAGTATATAGTATTACTATATAACGTATAACGTTATATAGTATTACCATATAACGTATAACGTTATATAGTATTACCATATAACGTATAACGTTATATAGTATTACCATATAACGTATAACGTTATATAGTATTACCGTATAACGTATAACGTTATATAGTATTACGTTATGACGTATAACGGTATATAGTAATGCGTTATAACGTATAACGTTATATAGTAATGCGTTATAACGTATAACGTAATATAGTAATGCGTTATAACGCATAACGTTATATAGTAATGCGTTATAACATATAACGTTATATAGTATTATGTTATAACGTATAACGTTATATAGTATTACCATATAACGTATAACGTTATATAGTATTACGTTATAACGTATAACCTTATATAGTATTACCATATAACGTATAACGTTATATAGTATTACCATATAACGTATAACGTTATATAGTATTACCGTATAACGTATAACGTTATATAGTATTACGTTATAACGTATAACGTTATATAGTAATGCGTTATAACGTATAACGTTATATTGTATTACCATATAACGTATAACGTTATATAGTAATACGTTATAACGTATAACGTTATATAGTGTTACCACATAACGTATAACGTTATATAGTATTACCGTATAACGTATAACGTTATATAGTAATACGTTATAACGTATAACGTTATATAGTATTACCATATAACGTATAACGCTATATAGTATTACCATATAACGTATAACGTTATATAGTATTACGTTATAACGTCTAACGTTATATAGTATTACGTTATATAGTATTACCATATAACGTATAACGTTATATAGTAATACGTTATAACGTATAACGTTATATAGTATTACCATATAACGTATAACGCTATATAGTATTACCATATAACGTATAACGTTATATAGTATTACGTTATATAGTATTACGTTATATAGTACTACCATACAACGTATAACGTTATATAGTAATACGTTATAACGTATAACGTTATATAGTATTACGTTATATAGTATTACGTTATAACGTCTAACGTTATATAGTATTACGTTATATAGTATTACCATATAACGTATAACGTTATATAGTAATACGTTATAACGTATAACGTTATATAGTAGTACGTTATAACGTATTACGTTATATAGTAGTACGTTATAACGTATTACGTTATAAGGTATTACCGTATAACGTATATCGTTATATAGTATTACGTTATAACGTATAACGTTATATAGTATTACGTTATATAGTATTACGTTATAACGTCTAACGTTATATAGTATTACGTTATATAGTATTACCATATAACGTATAACGTTATATAGTAATACGTTATAACGTATAACGTTATATAGTAGTACGTTATAACGTATTACGTTATATAGTAGTACGTTATAACGTATTACGTTATAAGGTATTACCGTATAACGTATAACGTTATATAGTATTACGTTATAACGTATAACGTTATATAGTATTATGTTATACCGTATAACGTTATATAGTATTGCCATATAACGTATAACGTTATATAGTATTACGTTATAACGTATAACGTTATATAGTATTACGTTATAACGTATAACGTTATATAATATTACGTTATACCGTATAACGTTATATAGTATTATGTTATAACGTATAACGTTATATAGTATTATGTTATACCGTATAACGTTATATAGTATTACCATATAACGTATAACGTTATATAGTATTACGTTATAACGTATAACGTTATATAGTAGTACGTTATAACGTATTACGTTATATAGTATTACCATATAACGTATAACGTTATATAGTATTACGTTATATAGTATTACGTTATAACGTCTAACGTTATATAGTATTACGTTATATAGTATTACCATATAACGTATAACGTTATATAGTAATACGTTATAACGTATAACGTTATATAGTAGTACGTTATAACGTATTACGTTATATAGTAGTACGTTATAACGTATTACGTTATAAGGTATTACCGTATAACGTATAACGTTATATAGTATTACGTTATAACGTATAACGTTATATAGTATTATGTTATACCGTATAACGTTATATAGTATTGCCATATAACGTATAACGTTATATAGTATTACGTTATAACGTATAACGTTATATAGTATTACGTTATAACGTATAACGTTATATAATATTACGTTATACCGTATAACGTTATATAGTATTATGTTATAACGTATAACGTTATATAGTATTATGTTATACCGTATAACGTTATATAGTATTACCATATAACGTATAACGTTATATAGTATTACGTTATAACGTATAACGTTATATAGTAGTACGTTATAACGTATTACGTTATATAGTATTACCATATAACGTATAACGTTATATAGTATTACGTTATAACGTATAACGTTATATCGTATTACCATATAACGTAAAACGTTATATAGTATTACGTTATAACGTATAACGTTATATAGTATTACCATATAACGTATAACGTTATATAGTATTACGTTATGACGTATAACGTTATATAGTATTACCATATAACGTGTAACGTTATACAGTATTACGTTATAACGTATAACGTTATATAGTATTACGTTATAACGTATAACGTTATATAGTAATGCGTTATAACGTATAACGTTATTTAGTATTCCGTTATGACGTATAACGTTATATAGTAATGCGTTATAACGTATAACGTTATATAGTAATGCGTTATAACGCATAACGTTATATAGTAATGCGTTATAACATATAACGTTATATAGTATTATGTTATAACGTATAACGTTATATAGTATTACCATACAACGTATAACGTTATATAGTATTACGTTATAACGTATAACGTTATATAGTATTACCATATAACGTATAACGTTATATAGTAGTACGCTATAACGTCTAACGTTATATAGTATTACGTTATAGCGTATAACGTTATATAGTATTACGTTATAACGTATAACGTTATAGAGTGTTACCATATAACGTATAACGTATTATAGTATTACGTTATTACGTATAACGTTATATAGTAATACGTTATAACGTATAACGTTATATAGTGTTACCATATAACGTATAACGTTATATAGTATTACCATATAACGTATAACGTTATATAGTACTACGTTATATAGTATTACGTTATAACGTCTAACGTTATATAGTATTACCGTATAACGTATAACGTTATATAGTAGTACCATATAACGTATAACGTTATATAGTATTACGTTATGACGTATAACGTTATATAGTATTACCATATAATGTATAACGTTATATAGTATTACCGTATAACGTAAAGCGTTATATAGTAATACGCTATAACGTATAACGTTATATAGTATTATGTTATAACGTATAACGTTATATAGTATTACCATATAACGTATAACGTTATATAGTATTACGTTATAACGTATAACCTTATATAGTATTACCATATAACGTATAACGTTATATAGTATTACCATATAACGTATAACGTTATATAGTATTACCGTATAACGTATAACGTTATATAGTATTACGTTATAACGTATAACGTTATATAGTAATGCGTTATAACGTATAACGTTATATTGTATTACCATATAACGTATAACGTTATATAGTAATACGTTATAACGTATAACGTTATATAGTGTTACCACATAACATATAACGTTATATAGTATTACGTTATAACGTATAACCTTATATAGTATTACCATATAATGTATAACGTTATATAGTATTACCATATAACGTATAACGCTATATAGTATTACCATATAACGTATAACGTTATATAGTATTACGTTATAACGTCTAACGTTATATAGTATTACGTTATATAGTATTACCATATAACGTATAACGTTATATAGTAATACGTTATAACGTATAACGTTATATAGTATTACCATATAACGTATAACGCTATATAGTATTACCATATAACGTATAACGTTATATAGTATTACGTTATATAGTATTACGTTATATAGTACTACCATACAACGTATAACGTTATATAGTAATACGTTATAACGTATAACGTTATATAGTATTACGTTATATAGTATTACGTTATAACGTCTAACGTTATATAGTATTACGTTATATAGTATTACCATATAACGTATAACGTTATAGAGTAATACGTTATAACGTATAACGTTATATAGTAGTACGTTATAACGTATTACGTTATATAGTAGTACGTTATAACGTATTACGTTATAAGGTATTACCGTATAACGTATAACGTTATATAGTATTACGTTATAACGTATAACGTTATATAGTATTACGTTATATAGTATTACGTTATAACGTCTAACGTTATATAGTATTACGTTATATAGTATTACCATATAACGTATAACGTTATATAGTAATACGTTATAACGTATAACGTTATATAGTAGTACGTTATAACGTATTACGTTATATAGTAGTACGTTATAACGTATTACGTTATAAGGTATTACCGTATAACGTATAACGTTATATAGTATTACGTTATAACGTATAACGTTATATAGTATTATGTTATACCGTATAACGTTATATAGTATTGCCATATAACGTATAACGTTATATAGTATTACGTTATAACGTATAACGTTATATAGTATTACCATATAACGTAAAACGTTATATAGTATTACGTTATAACGTATAACGTTATATAGTATTACCATATAACGTATAACGTTATATAGTATTACGTTATGACGTATAACGTTATATAGTATTACCATATAACGTATAACGTTATATAGTATTACCATATAACGTATAACGTTATATAGTATTACCGTATAACGTATAACGTTATATAGTATTACGTTATAACGTATAACGTTATATAATATTACGTTATACCGTATAACGTTATATAGTATTATGTTATAACGTATAACGTTATATAGTATTATGTTATACCGTATAACGTTATATAGTATTACCATATAACGTATAACGTTATATAGTATTACGTTATAACGTATAACGTTATATAGTAGTACGTTATAACGTATTACGTTATATAGTATTACCATATAACGTATAACGTTATATAGTATTACGTTATAACGTATAACGTTATATCGTATTACCATATAACGTAAAACGTTATATAGTATTACGTTATAACGTATAACGTTATATAGTATTACCATATAACGTATAACGTTATATAGTATTACGTTATGACGTATAACGTTATATAGTATTACCATATAACGTGTAACGTTATATAGTATTACCATATAATGTATAACGTTATATAGTATTACCGTATAACGTAAAACGTTATATAGTAATACGCTATAACGTATAACGTTATATAGTATTACCATATAACGTATAACGTTATAAGGTATTACCGTATAACGTATAACGTTATATAGTATTACGTTATAACGTATAACGTTATATAGTATTATGTTATACCGTATAACGTTATATCGTATTACCATATAACGTATAACGTTATATAGTATTACCGTATAACGTATAACGTTATATAGTATTACGTTATAACGTATAACGTTATATAATATTACGTTATACCGTATAACGTTATATAGTATTATGTTATAACGTATAACGTTATATAGTATTACCATATAACGTATAACGTTATATAGTATTACGTTATAACGTATAACGTTATATAGTATTACCATATAACGTATAACGTTATATAGTATTACGTTATAACGTATAACGTTATAGAGTGTTACCATATAACGTATAACGTATTATAGTATTACGTTATTACGTATAACGTTATATAGTAATGCGTTATAACGTATAACGTTATATAGTATTACGTTATAACGTATAACGTTATATAGTATTACCGTATAACGTATAACGTTATATAGTATTACCGTATAACGTATAACGTTATATAGTATTACCATACAACGTATAACGTTATATAGTATTACGTTATAACGTATAACGTTATATAGTATTACCATATAACGTATAACGTTATATAGTAGTACGCTATAACGTCTAACGTTATATAGTATTACGTTATAGCGTATAACGTTATATAGTATTACGTTATAACGTATAACGTTATAGAGTGTTACCATATAACGTATAACGTATTATAGTATTACGTTATTACGTATAACGTTATATAGTAATACGTTATAACGTATAACGTTATATAGTGTTACCATATAACGTATAACGTTATATAGTAATGCGTTATAACGTATAACGTTATTTAGTATTCCGTTATGACGTATAACGTTATATAGTAATGCGTTATAACGTATAACGTTATATAGTAATGCGTTATAACGCATAACGTTATATAGTAATGCGTTATAACATATAACGTTATATAGTATTATGTTATAACGTATAACGTTATATAGTATTACCATACAACGTATAACGTTATATAGTATTACGTTATAACGTATAACGTTATATAGTATTACCATATAACGTATAACGTTATATAGTAGTACGCTATAACGTCTAACGTTATATAGTATTACGTTATAGCGTATAACGTTATATAGTATTACGTTATAACGTATAACGTTATAGAGTGTTACCATATAACGTATAACGTATTATAGTATTACGTTATTACGTATAACGTTATATAGTAATACGTTATAACGTATAACGTTATATAGTGTTACCATATAACGTATAACGTTATATAGTATTACCATATAACGTATAACGTTATATAGTACTACGTTATATAGTATTACGTTATAACGTCTAACGTTATATAGTATTACCGTATAACGTATAACGTTATATAGTAGTACCATATAACGTATAACGTTATATAGTATTACGTTATGACGTATAACGTTATATAGTATTACCATATAATGTATAACGTTATATAGTATTACCGTATAACGTAAAGCGTTATATAGTAATACGCTATAACGTATAACGTTATATAGTATTATGTTATAACGTATAACGTTATATAGTATTACCATATAACGTATAACGTTATATAGTATTACGTTATAACGTATAACCTTATATAGTATTACCATATAACGTATAACGTTATATAGTATTACCATATAACGTATAACGTTATATAGTATTACCGTATAACGTATAACGTTATATAGTATTACGTTATAACGTATAACGTTATATAGTAATGCGTTATAACGTATAACGTTATATTGTATTACCATATAACGTATAACGTTATATAGTAATACGTTATAACGTATAACGTTATATAGTGTTACCACATAACATATAACGTTATATAGTATTACGTTATAACGTATAACCTTATATAGTATTACCATATAATGTATAACGTTATATAGTATTACCATATAACGTATAACGCTATATAGTATTACCATATAACGTATAACGTTATATAGTATTACGTTATAACGTCTAACGTTATATAGTATTACGTTATATAGTATTACCATATAACGTATAACGTTATATAGTAATACGTTATAACGTATAACGTTATATAGTATTACCATATAACGTATAACGCTATATAGTATTACCATATAACGTATAACGTTATATAGTATTACGTTATATAGTATTACGTTATATAGTACTACCATACAACGTATAACGTTATATAGTAATACGTTATAACGTATAACGTTATATAGTATTACGTTATATAGTATTACGTTATAACGTCTAACGTTATATAGTATTACGTTATATAGTATTACCATATAACGTATAACGTTATAGAGTAATACGTTATAACGTATAACGTTATATAGTAGTACGTTATAACGTATTACGTTATATAGTAGTACGTTATAACGTATTACGTTATAAGGTATTACCGTATAACGTATAACGTTATATAGTATTACGTTATAACGTATAACGTTATATAGTATTACGTTATATAGTATTACGTTATAACGTCTAACGTTATATAGTATTACGTTATATAGTATTACCATATAACGTATAACGTTATATAGTAATACGTTATAACGTATAACGTTATATAGTAGTACGTTATAACGTATTACGTTATATAGTAGTACGTTATAACGTATTACGTTATAAGGTATTACCGTATAACGTATAACGTTATATAGTATTACGTTATAACGTATAACGTTATATAGTATTATGTTATACCGTATAACGTTATATAGTATTGCCATATAACGTATAACGTTATATAGTATTACGTTATAACGTATAACGTTATATAGTATTACCATATAACGTAAAACGTTATATAGTATTACGTTATAACGTATAACGTTATATAGTATTACCATATAACGTATAACGTTATATAGTATTACGTTATGACGTATAACGTTATATAGTATTACCATATAACGTATAACGTTATATAGTATTACCATATAACGTATAACGTTATATAGTATTACCGTATAACGTATAACGTTATATAGTATTACGTTATAACGTATAACGTTATATAATATTACGTTATACCGTATAACGTTATATAGTATTATGTTATAACGTATAACGTTATATAGTATTATGTTATACCGTATAACGTTATATAGTATTACCATATAACGTATAACGTTATATAGTATTACGTTATAACGTATAACGTTATATAGTAGTACGTTATAACGTATTACGTTATATAGTATTACCATATAACGTATAACGTTATATAGTATTACGTTATAACGTATAACGTTATATCGTATTACCATATAACGTAAAACGTTATATAGTATTACGTTATAACGTATAACGTTATATAGTATTACCATATAACGTATAACGTTATATAGTATTACGTTATGACGTATAACGTTATATAGTATTACCATATAACGTGTAACGTTATATAGTATTACGTTATAACGTATAACGTTATATAGTATTACGTTATAACGTATAACGTTATATAGTAATGCGTTATAACGTATAACGTTATTTAGTATTCCGTTATGACGTATAACGTTATATAGTAATGCGTTATAACGTATAACGTTATATAGTAATGCGTTATAACGCATAACGTTATATAGTAATGCGTTATAACATATAACGTTATATAGTATTATGTTATAACGTATAACGTTATATAGTATTACCATACAACGTATAACGTTATATAGTATTACGTTATAACGTATAACGTTATATAGTATTACCATATAACGTATAACGTTATATAGTAATACGCTATAACGTCTAACGTTATATAGTATTACGTTATAGCGTATAACGTTATATAGTATTACGTTATAACGTATAACGTTATAGAGTGTTACCATATAACGTATAACCTATTATAGTATTACGTTATTACGTATAACGTTATATAGTAATACGTTATAACGTATAACGTTATATAGTGTTACCATATAACGTATAACGTTATATAGTATTACCATATAACGTATAACGTTATATAGTATTACGTTATATAGTATTACGTTATAACGTCTAACGTTATATAGTATTAGCGTATAACGTATAACGTTATATAGTAGTACCATATAACGTATAACGTTATATAGTATTACGTTATGACGTATAACGTTATATAGTATTACCATATAATGTATAACGTTATATAGTATTACCGTATAACGTAAAGCGTTATATAGTAATACGCTATAACGTATAACGTTATATAGAATTATGTTATAACGTATAACGTTATATAGTATTACCATATAACGTATAACGTTATATAGTATTACGTTATAACGTAGAACGTTATATAGTATTACCGTATAACGTATAACGTTATATAGTAATACGTTATAACGTATAACGTTATATAGTATTACGTTATAACGTATAACGTTATATAGTATTACGTTATGTAGTATTACCATATAACGTATAACGTTATATTGTATTACCATATAACGTATAACGTTATATAGTAATACGTTATAACGTATAACGTTATATAGTGTTACCATATAACGTATAACGTTATATAGTATTACCATATAACGTATAACGTTATATAGTATTACCGTATAACGTATAACGTTATATAGTAGTACCATATAACGTATAACGTTATATAGTATTACGTTATAACGTATAACGTTATATAGTATTACCATATAATGTATAACGTTATATAGTATTACCGTATAACGTAAAACGTTATATAGTAATACGCTATAACGTATAACGTTATATAGTATTACCATATAACGTATAACGTTATAAGGTATTACCGTATAACGTATAACGTTATATAGTATTACGTTATAACGTATAACGTTATATAGTATTATGTTATACCGTATAACGTTATATCGTATTACCATATAACGTATAACGTTATATAGTATTACCGTATAACGTATAACGTTATATAGTATTACGTTATAACGTATAACGTTATATAATATTACGTTATACCGTATAACGTTATATAGTATTATGTTATAACGTATAACGTTATATAGTATTACCATATAACGTATAACGTTATATAGTATTACGTTATAACGTATAACGTTATATAGTATTACCATATAACGTATAACGTTATATAGTATTACGTTATAACGTATAACGTTATAGAGTGTTACCATATAACGTATAACGTATTATAGTATTACGTTATTACGTATAACGTTATATAGTAATGCGTTATAACGTATAACGTTATATAGTATTACGTTATAACGTATAACGTTATATAGTATTACCGTATAACGTATAACGTTATATAGTATTACCGTATAACGTATAACGTTATATAGTATTACCATATAACGTATAACGTTATATAGTATTACCATATAACGTATAACGTTATATAGTATTACCATATAACGTATAACGTTATATAGTATTACCATATAACGTATAACGTTATATAGTAATGCGTTATAACGTATAACGTTATATAGTATTACGTTATGACGTATAACGTTATATAGTATTACCATATAACGTATAACGTTATATAGTAATGCGTTATAACGTATAACGTTATATAGTATTACGTTATGACGTATAACGTTATATAGTAATGCGTTATAACGTATAACGTTATATAGTAATGCGTTATAACGCATAACGTTATAGAGTGTTACCATATAACGTATAACGTTTTATAGTATTACGTTATTACGTATAACGTTATATAGTAATACGTTATAACGTATAACGTTATATAGAATTACGTTATAACGTATAACGTTATAGAGTGTTACCATATAACGTATAACGTTATATAGTAATACGTTATAACGTATAACGTTATATAGTATTACGTTATATAGTATTACGTTATAACGTCTAACGTTATATAGTATTACGTTATATAGTATTACCATATAACGTATAACGTTATATAGTAATACGTTATAACGTATAACGTTATATAGTAATACGTTATAACGTATAACGTTATATAGTATTACCATATAACGTATAACGCTATATAGTATTACCATATAACGTATAACGTTATATAGTATTACGTTATATAGTATTACGTTATATAGTATTACCATATAACGTATAACGTTATATAGTATTATGTTATACCGTATAACGTTATATCGTATTACCATATAACGTATAACGTTATATAGTATTACCGTATAACGTATAACGTTATATAGTATTACGTTATAACGTATAACGTTATATAATATTACTTTATACCGTATGACGTTATATCGTATTACCATATAACGTATAACGTTATATAGTATTACCGTATAACGTATAACGTTATATAGTATTACGTTATAACGTATAACGTTATATAATATTACGTTATACCGTATAACGTTATATAGTATTATGTTATAACGTATAACGTTATATAGTATTACCATATAACGTATAACGTTATATAGTATTACGTTATAACGTATAACGTTATATAGTATTACCATATAACGTATAACGTTATATAGTATTACGTTATAACGTATAACGTTATAGAGTGTTACCATATAACGTATAACGTATTATAGTATTACGTTATTACGTATAACGTTATATAGTAATGCGTTATAACGTATAACGTTATATAGTATTACGTTATAACGTATAACGTTATATAGTATTACGGTATAACGTATAACGTTATATAGTATTACCGTATAACGTATAACGTTATATAGTATTACCATATAACGTATAACGTTATATAGTATTACCATATAACGTATAACGTTATATAGTATTACCATATAACGTATAACGTTATATAGTATTACCATATAACGTATAACGTTATATAGTAATGCGTTATAACGTATAACGTTATATAGTATTACGTTATGACGCATAACGTTATATAGTATTACCATATAACGTATAACGTTATATAGTAATGCGTTATAACGTATAACGTTATATAGTATTACGTTATGACGTATAACGTTATATAGTAATGCGTTATAACGTATAACGTTATATAGTAATGCGTTATAACGCATAACGTTATAGAGTGTTACCATATAACGTATAACGTTTTATAGTATTACGTTATTACGTATAACGTTATATAGTAATACGTTATAACGTATAACGTTATATAGAATTACGTTATAACGTATAACGTTATAGAGTGTTACCATATAACGTATAACGTTATATAGTAATACGTTATAACGTATAACGTTATATAGTATTACGTTATATAGTATTACGTTATAACGTCTAACGTTATATAGTATTACGTTATATAGTATTACCATATAACGTATAACGTTATATAGTAATACGTTATAACGTATAACGTTATATAGTAATACGTTATAACGTATAACGTTATATAGTATTACCATATAACGTATAACGCTATATAGTATTACCATATAACGTATAACGTTATATAGTATTACGTTATATAGTATTACGTTATATAGTATTACCATATAACGTATAACGTTATATAGTAATACGTTATAACGTATAACGTTATATAGTGTTACCACATAACGTATAACGTTATATAGTATTACCATATAACGTATAACGTTATATAGTATTACCATATAACGTATAACGTTATATAGTATTACCATATAACGTATAACGTTATATAGTATTACCATATAACGTATAACGTTATATAGTATTACCATATAACGTATAACGTTATATAGTATTACCATATAATGTATAACGTTATATAGTATTACCGTATAACGTAAAACGTTATATAGTAATACGCTATAACGTATAACGTTATATAGTATTACCATATAACGTATAACGTTATAAGGTATTACCGTATAACGTATAACGTTATATAGTATTACGTTATAACGTATAACGTTATATAGTATTATGTTATACCGTATAACGTTATATCGTATTACCATATAACGTATAACGTTATATAGTATTACCGTATAACGTATAACGTTATATAGTATTACGTTATAACGTATAACGTTATATAATATTACGTTATACCGTATAACGTTATATAGTATTATGTTATAACGTATAACGTTATATAGTATTACCATATAACGTATAACGTTATATAGTATTACGTTATAACGTATAACGTTATATAGTATTACCATATAACGTATAACGTTATATAGTATTACCGTATAACGTATAACGTTATATAGTAGTACCATATAACGTATAACGTTATATAGTATTACGTTATAACGTATAACGTTATATAGTATTACCATATAATGTATAACGTTATATAGTATTACCGTATAACGTAAAACGTTATATAGTAATACGCTATAACGTATAACGTTATATAGTATTACCATATAACGTATAACGTTATAAGGTATTACCGTATAACGTATAACGTTATATAGTATTACGTTATAACGTATAACGTTATATAGTATTATGTTATACCGTATAACGTTATATCGTATTACCATATAACGTATAACGTTATATAGTATTACCGTATAACGTATAACGTTATATAGTATTACGTTATAACGTATAACGTTATATAATATTACGTTATACCGTATAACGTTATATAGTATTATGTTATAACGTATAACGTTATATAGTATTACCATATAACGTATAACGTTATATAGTATTACGTTATAACGTATAACGTTATATAGTATTACCATATAACGTATAACGTTATATAGTATTACGTTATAACGTATAACGTTATAGAGTGTTACCATATAACGTATAACGTATTATAGTATTACGTTATTACGTATAACGTTATATAGTAATGCGTTATAACGTATAACGTTATATAGTATTACGTTATAACGTATAACGTTATATAGTATTACCGTATAACGTATAACGTTATATAGTATTACCGTATAACGTATAACGTTATATAGTATTACCATATAACGTATAACGTTATATAGTATTACCATATAACGTATAACGTTATATAGTATTACCATATAACGTATAACGTTATATAGTAATGCGTTATAACGTATAACGTTATATAGTATTACGTTATGACGTATAACGTTATATAGTATTACCATATAACGTATAACGTTATATAGTAATGCGTTATAACGTATAACGTTATATAGTATTACGTTATGACGTATAACGTTATATAGTAATGCGTTATAACGTATAACGTTATATAGTAATGCGTTATAACGCATAACGTTATAGAGTGTTACCATATAACGTATAACGTTTTATAGTATTACGTTATTACGTATAACGTTATATAGTAATACGTTATAACGTATAACGTTATATAGAATTACGTTATAACGTATAACGTTATAGAGTGTTACCATATAACGTATAACGTTATATAGTAATACGTTATGACGTATAACGTTATATAGTATTACGTTATATAGTATTACGTTATAACGTCTAACGTTATATAGTATTACGTTATATAGTATTACCATATAACGTATAACGTTATATAGTAATACGTTATAACGTATAACGTTATATAGTAATACGTTATAACGTATAACGTTATATAGTATTACCATATAACGTATAACGCTATATAGTATTACCATATAACGTACAACGTTATATAGTATTACGTTATATAGTATTACGTTATATAGTATTACCATATAACGTATAACGTTATATAGTATTATGTTATACCGTATAACGTTATATCGTATTACCATATAACGTATAACGTTATATAGTATTACCGTATAACGTATAACGTTATATAGTATTACGTTATAACGTATAACGTTATATAATATTACTTTATACCGTATGACGTTATATCGTATTACCATATAACGTATAACGTTATATAGTATTACCGTATAACGTATAACGTTATATAGTATTACGTTATAACGTATAACGTTATATAATATTACGTTATACCGTATAACGTTATATAGTATTATGTTATAACGTATAACGTTATATAGTATTACCATATAACGTATAACGTTATATAGTATTACGTTATAACGTATAACGTTATATAGTATTACCATATAACGTATAACGTTATATAGTAATACGTTATAACGTATAACGTTATATAGTGTTACCACATAACGTATAACGTTATATAGTATTACCATATAACGTATAACGTTATATAGTATTACCATATAACGTATAACGTTATATAGTATTACCATATAACGTATAACGTTATATAGTATTACCATATAACGTATAACGTTATATAGTATTACCATATAACGTATAACGTTATATAGTATTACCATATAATGTATAACGTTATATAGTATTACCGTATAACGTAAAACGTTATATAGTAATACGCTATAACGTATAACGTTATATAGTATTACCATATAACGTATAACGTTATAAGGTATTACCGTATAACGTATAACGTTATATAGTATTACGTTATAACGTATAACGTTATATAGTATTATGTTATACCGTATAACGTTATATCGTATTACCATATAACGTATAACGTTATATAGTATTACCGTATAACGTATAACGTTATATAGTATTACGTTATAACGTATAACGTTATATAATATTACGTTATACCGTATAACGTTATATAGTATTATGTTATAACGTATAACGTTATATAGTATTACCATATAACGTATAACGTTATATAGTATTACGTTATAACGTATAACGTTATATAGTATTACCATATAACGTATAACGTTATATAGTATTACGTTATAACGTATAACGTTATAGAGTGTTACCATATAACGTATAACGTATTATAGTATTACGTTATTACGTATAACGTTATATAGTAATGCGTTATAACGTATAACGTTATATAGTATTACGTTATAACGTATAACGTTATATAGTATTACCGTATAACGTATAACGTTATATAGTATTACCGTATAACGTATAACGTTATATAGTATTACCATATAACGTATAACGTTATATAGTATTACCATATAACGTATAACGTTATATAGTATTACCATATAACGTATAACGTTATATAGTATTACCATATAACGTATAACGTTATATAGTAATGCGTTATAACGTATAACGTTATATAGTATTACGTTATGACGTATAACGTTATATAGTATTACCATATAACGTATAACGTTATATAGTAATGCGTTATAACGTATAACGTTATATAGTATTACGTTATGACGTATAACGTTATATAGTAATGCGTTATAACGTATAACGTTATATAGTAATGCGTTATAACGCATAACGTTATAGAGTGTTACCATATAACGTATAACGTTTTATAGTATTACGTTATTACGTATAACGTTATATAGTAATACGTTATAACGTATAACGTTATATAGAATTACGTTATAACGTATAACGTTATAGAGTGTTACCATATAACGTATAACGTTATATAGTAATACGTTATAACGTATAACGTTATATAGTATTACGTTATATAGTATTACGTTATAACGTCTAACGTTATATAGTATTACGTTATATAGTATTACCATATAACGTATAACGTTATATAGTAATACGTTATAACGTATAACGTTATATAGTAATACGTTATAACGTATAACGTTATATAGTATTACCATATAACGTATAACGCTATATAGTATTACCATATAACGTATAACGTTATATAGTATTACGTTATATAGTATTACGTTATATAGTATTACCATATAACGTATAACGTTATATAGTATTATGTTATACCGTATAACGTTATATCGTATTACCATATAACGTATAACGTTATATAGTATTACCGTATAACGTATAACGTTATATAGTATTACGTTATAACGTATAACGTTATATAATATTACTTTATACCGTATGACGTTATATCGTATTACCATATAACGTATAACGTTATATAGTATTACCGTATAACGTATAACGTTATATAGTATTACGTTATAACGTATAACGTTATATAATATTACGTTATACCGTATAACGTTATATAGTATTATGTTATAACGTATAACGTTATATAGTATTACCGTATAACGTATAACGTTATATAGTATTACGTTATAACGTATAACGTTATATAATATTACGTTATACCGTATAACGTTATATAGTATTATGTTATAACGTATAACGTTATATAGTATTACCATATAACGTATAACGTTATATAGTATTACGTTATAACGTATAACGTTATATAGTATTACCATATAACGTATAACGTTATATAGTATTACGTTATAACGTATAACGTTATAGAGTGTTACCATATAACGTATAACGTATTATAGTATTACGTTATTACGTATAACGTTATATAGTAATGCGTTATAACGTATAACGTTATATAGTATTACGTTATAACGTATAACGTTATATAGTATTACGGTATAACGTATAACGTTATATAGTATTACCGTATAACGTATAACGTTATATAGTATTACCATATAACGTATAACGTTATATAGTATTACCATATAACGTATAACGTTATATAGTATTACCATATAACGTATAACGTTATATAGTATTACCATATAACGTATAACGTTATATAGTAATGCGTTATAACGTATAACGTTATATAGTATTACGTTATGACGCATAACGTTATATAGTATTACCATATAACGTATAACGTTATATAGTAATGCGTTATAACGTATAACGTTATATAGTATTACGTTATGACGTATAACGTTATATAGTAATGCGTTATAACGTATAACGTTATATAGTAATGCGTTATAACGCATAACGTTATAGAGTGTTACCATATAACGTATAACGTTTTATAGTATTACGTTATTACGTATAACGTTATATAGTAATACGTTATAACGTATAACGTTATATAGAATTACGTTATAACGTATAACGTTATAGAGTGTTACCATATAACGTATAACGTTATATAGTAATACGTTATAACGTATAACGTTATATAGTATTACGTTATATAGTATTACGTTATAACGTCTAACGTTATATAGTATTACGTTATATAGTATTACCATATAACGTATAACGTTATATAGTAATACGTTATAACGTATAACGTTATATAGTAATACGTTATAACGTATAACGTTATATAGTATTACCATATAACGTATAACGCTATATAGTATTACCATATAACGTATAACGTTATATAGTATTACGTTATATAGTATTACGTTATATAGTATTACCATATAACGTATAACGTTATATAGTAATACGTTATAACGTATAACGTTATATAGTGTTACCACATAACGTATAACGTTATATAGTATTACCATATAACGTATAACGTTATATAGTATTACCATATAACGTATAACGTTATAAGGTATTACCGTATAACGTATAACGTTATATAGTATTACGTTATAACGTATAACGTTATATTATATTACGTTATACCGTATAACGTTATATAGTATTATGTTATAACGTATAACGTTATATAGTATTACCGTATAACGTATAACGTTATATAGTAGTACCATATAACGTATAACGTTATATAGTATTACGTTATGACGTATAACGTTATATAGTATTACCATATAATGTATAACGTTATATAGTATTACCGTATAACGTAAAACGTTATATAGTAATACGCTATAACGTATAACGATATATAGAATTATGTTATAACGTATAACGTTATATAGTATTACCATATAACGTATAACGTTATATAGTATTACGTTATAACGTATAACATTATATAGTATTACTATATAACGTATAACGTTATATAGTATTACCATATAACGTATAACGTTATATAGTATTACCATATAACGTATAACGTTATATAGTATTACCGTATAACGTATAACGTTATATAGTATTACGTTATAACGTATAACGTTATATAGTAATGCGTTATAACGTATAACGTTATATAGTATTACGTTATGACGTATAACGTTATATAGTAATGCGTTATAACGTATAACGTTATATAGTAATGCGTTATAACGTATAACGTTATATAGTAATGCGTTATAACGCATAACGTTATATAGTAATGCGTTATAACATATAACGTTATATAGTATTATGTTATAACGTATAACGTTATATAGTATTACCATATAACGTATAACGTTATATAGTATTACGTTATAACGTATAACGTTATATAGTATTACCATATAACGTATAACGTTATATAGTATTACCATATAACGTATAACGTTATATAGTATTACCGTATAACGTATAACGTTATATAGTATTACGTTATAACGTATAACGTTATATAGTAATGCGTTATAACGTATAACGTTATATTGTATTACCATATAACGTATAACGTTATATAGTAATACGTTATAACGTATAACGTTATATAGTGTTACCACATAACGTATAACGTTATATAGTATTACCATATAACGTATAACGTTATATAGTATTACGTTATATAGTATTACGTTATAACGTCTAACGTTATATAGTATTAAAGTATAACGTATAACGTTATATAGTAGTACCATATAACGTATAACGTTATATAGTATTACGTTATAACGCATAACGTTATATAGTAATGCGTTATAACATATAACGTTATATAGTATTATGTTATAACGTATAACGTTATACAGTATTACCATATAACGTATAACGTTATATAGTATTACCGTATAACGTATAACGTTATATAGTATTACGTTATAACGTATAACGTTATATAGTAATGCGTTATAACGTATAACGTTATATAGTATTACGTTATGACGTATAACGTTATATAGTAATGCGTTATAACGTATAACGTTATATAGTAATGCGTTATAACGTATAACGTTATATAGTAATGCGTTATAACGCATAACGTTATATAGTAATGCGTTATAACATATAACGTTATATAGTATTATGTTATAACGTATAACGTTATATAGTATTACCATATAACGTATAACGTTATATAGTATTACGTTATAACGTATAACGTTATATAGTATTACCATATAACGTATAACGTTATATAGTATTACCATATAACGTATAACGTTATATAGTATTACCGTATAACGTATAACGTTATATAGTATTACGTTATAACGTATAACGTTATATAGTAATGCGTTATAACGTATAACGTTATATTGTATTACCATATAACGTATAACGTTATATAGTGTTACCACATAACGTATAACGTTATATAGTATTACCATATAACGTATAACGTTATATAGTATTACGTTATATAGTATTACGTTATAACGTCTAACGTTATATAGTATTAAAGTATAACGTATAACGTTATATAGTAGTACCATATAACGTATAACGTTATATAGTATTACGTTATAACGCATAACGTTATATAGTAATGCGTTATAACATATAACGTTATATAGTATTATGTTATAACGTATAACGTTATATAGTATTACCATATAACGTATAACGTTATATAGTATTACCGTATAACGTATAACGTTATATAGTATTACGTTATAACGTATAACGTTATATAGAATTACGTTATAACGTATAACGTTATATAATATTACGTTATAACGTCTAACGTTATATAGTATTACGTTATAACTTATAACGTTATATAGTATTACCGAATAACGTATAACGTTATATAGTATTACGTTATAACGTATAACGTTATATAGTAATGCGTTATAACGTATAACGTTATATTGTATTACCATATAACGTATAACGTTATATAGTAATACGTTATAACGTATAACGTTATATAGTGTTACCACATAACGTATAACGTTATATAGTATTACCATATAACGTATAACGTTATATAATATTACGTTATATAGTATTACGTTATAACGTCTAACGTTATATAGTATTAAAGTATAACGTATAACGTTATATAGTAGTACCATATAACGTATAACGTTATATAGTATTACGTTATAACGCATAACGTTATATAGTAATGCGTTATAACATATAACGTTATATAGTATTATGTTATAACGTATAACGTTATACAGTATTACCATATAACGTATAACGTTATATAGTATTACCGTATAACGTATAACGTTATATAGTATTACGTTATAACGTATAACGTTATATAGTAATGCGTTATAACGTATAACGTTATATAGTATTACGTTATGACGTATAACGTTATATAGTAATGCGTTATAACGTATAACGTTATATAGTAATGCGTTATAACGTATAACGTTATATAGTAATGCGTTATAACGCATAACGTTATATAGTAATGCGTTATAACATATAACGTTATATAGTATTATGTTATAACGTATAACGTTATATAGTATTACCATATAACGTATAACGTTATATAGTATTACGTTATAACGTATAACGTTATATAGTATTACCATATAACGTATAACGTTATATAGTATTACCATATAACGTATAACGTTATATAGTATTACCGTATAACGTATAACGTTATATAGTATTACGTTATAACGTATAACGTTATATAGTAATGCGTTATAACGTATAACGTTATATTGTATTACCATATAACGTATAACGTTATATAGTGTTACCACATAACGTATAACGTTATATAGTATTACCATATAACGTATAACGTTATATAGTATTACGTTATATAGTATTACGTTATAACGTCTAACGTTATATAGTATTAAAGTATAACGTATAACGTTATATAGTAGTACCATATAACGTATAACGTTATATAGTATTACGTTATAACGCATAACGTTATATAGTAATGCGTTATAACATATAACGTTATATAGTATTATGTTATAACGTATAACGTTATATAGTATTACCATATAACGTATAACGTTATATAGTATTACCGTATAACGTATAACGTTATATAGTATTACGTTATAACGTATAACGTTATATAGAATTACGTTATAACGTATAACGTTATATAATATTACGTTATAACGTCTAACGTTATATAGTATTACGTTATAACTTATAACGTTATATAGTATTACCGAATAACGTATAACGTTATATAGTATTACCATATAACGTATAACGTTATATAGTATTACCATATAACGTATAACGTTATATAGTATTACCGTATAACGTATAACGTTATATAGTATTACGTTATAACGTATAACGTTATATAATATTACGTTATACCGTATAACGTTATATAGTATTACCATATAACGTATAACGTTATATAGTATTACGTTATAACGTATAACGTTATATAATATTACGTTATACCGTATAACGTTATATAGTATTACCATATAACGTATAACGTTATATAGTATTACGTTATAACGTCTAACGTTATATAGTATTACCATATAACGTATAACGTTATATAGTATTACGTTATGACGTATAACGTTATATAGTATTACCGTATAACGTATAACGTTATATAGTATTACCATATAACGTATAACGTTATATAGTATTACCATATAACGTATAACGTTATATAGTATTACCGTATAACGTATAACGTTATATAGTATTACCATATAACGTATAACGTTATATAGTATTACCGTATAACGTATAACGTTATATAGTATTACGTTATATAGTATTACGTTATATAGTATTACGTTATATAGTATTACGTTATAACGTCTAACGTTATATAGTATTACGTTATATAGTATTACCATATAACGTATAACGTTATATAGTATTACCATATAACGTATAACGTTATATAGTATTACCGTATAACGTATAACGTTATATAGTATTACGTTATAACGTATAACGTTATATAGTAATGCGTTATAACGTATAACGTTATATTGTATTACCATATAACGTATAACGTTATATAGTAATACGTTATAACGTATAACGTTATATAGTGTTACCACATAACGTATAACGTTATATAGTATTACCATATAACGTATAACGTTATATAGTATTACGTTATATAGTATTACGTTATAACGTCTAACGTTATATAGTATTAAAGTATAACGTATAACGTTATATAGTAGTACCATATAACGTATAACGTTATATAGTATTACGTTATAACGCATAACGTTATATAGTAATGCGTTATAACATATAACGTTATATAGTATTATGTTATAACGTATAACGTTATACAGTATTACCATATAACGTATAACGTTATATAGTATTACCGTATAACGTATAACGTTATATAGTATTACGTTATAACGTATAACGTTATATAGTAATGCGTTATAACGTATAACGTTATATAGTATTACGTTATGACGTATAACGTTATATAGTAATGCGTTATAACGTATAACGTTATATAGTAATGCGTTATAACGTATAACGTTATATAGTAATGCGTTATAACGCATAACGTTATATAGTAATGCGTTATAACATATAACGTTATATAGTATTATGTTATAACGTATAACGTTATATAGTATTACCATATAACGTATAACGTTATATAGTATTACGTTATAACGTATAACGTTATATAGTATTACCATATAACGTATAACGTTATATAGTATTACCATATAACGTATAACGTTATATAGTATTACCGTATAACGTATAACGTTATATAGTATTACGTTATAACGTATAACGTTATATAGTAATGCGTTATAACGTATAACGTTATATTGTATTACCATATAACGTATAACGTTATATAGTGTTACCACATAACGTATAACGTTATATAGTATTACCATATAACGTATAACGTTATATAGTATTACGTTATATAGTATTACGTTATAACGTCTAACGTTATATAGTATTAAAGTATAACGTATAACGTTATATAGTAGTACCATATAACGTATAACGTTATATAGTATTACGTTATAACGCATAACGTTATATAGTAATGCGTTATAACATATAACGTTATATAGTATTATGTTATAACGTATAACGTTATATAGTATTACCATATAACGTATAACGTTATATAGTATTACCGTATAACGTATAACGTTATATAGTATTACGTTATAACGTATAACGTTATATAGAATTACGTTATAACGTATAACGTTATATAGTGTTATGTTATAACGTATTACGTTATATAGTATTACGTTATAACGTATAACGTTATATAATATTACGTTATAACGTCTAACGTTATATAGTATTACGTTATAACTTATAACGTTATATAGTATTACCGAATAACGTATAACGTTATATAGTATTACCATATAACGTATAACGTTATATAGTATTACCATATAACGTATAACGTTATATAGTATTACCGTATAACGTATAACGTTATATAGTATTACGTTATAACGTATAACGTTATATAATATTACGTTATACCGTATAACGTTATATAGTATTACCATATAACGTATAACGTTATATAGTATTACGTTATAACGTATAACGTTATATAATATTACGTTATACCGTATAACGTTATATAGTATTACCATATAACGTATAACGTTATATAGTATTACGTTATAACGTCTAACGTTATATAGTATTACCGTATAACGTATAACGTTATATAGTATTACGTTATAACGTCTAACGTTATATAGTATTACCGTATAACGTATAACGTTATATAGTATTACCATATAACGTATAACGTTATATAGTATTACCGTATAACGTATAACGTTATATAGTATTACGTTATATAGTATTACGTTATATAGTATTACGTTATATAGTATTACGTTATAACGTCTAACGTTATATAGTATTACGTTATATAGTATTACCATATAACGTATAACGTTATATAGTATTACCATATAACGTATAACGTTATAAGGTATTACCGTATAACGTATAACGTTATATAGTATTACGTTATAACGTATAACGTTATATAGTATTATGTTATACCGTATAACGTTATATAGTATTACGTTATAACTTATAACGTTATATAGTATTACCGAATAACGTATAACGTTATATAGTATTACCATATAACGTATAACGTTATATAGTATTACCATATAACGTATAACGTTATATAGTATTACCGTATAACGTATAACGTTATATAGTATTACGTTATAACGTATAACGTTATATAATATTACGTTATACCGTATAACGTTATATAGTATTACCATATAACGTATAACGTTATATAGTATTACGTTATAACGTATAACGTTATATAATATTACGTTATACCGTATAACGTTATATAGTATTACCATATAACGTATAACGTTATATAGTATTACGTTATAACGTATAACGTTATATAATATTACGTTATACCGTATAACGTTATATAGTATTACGTTATAACGTATAACGTTATATAGTATTACGTTATAACGTCTAACGTTATATAGTATTACCGTATAACGTATAACGTTATATAGTATTACGTTATAACGTATAACGTTATATAGTAATGCGTTATAACGTATAACGTTATATAGTATTACGTTATGACGTATAACGTTATATAGTAATGCGTTATAACGTATAACGTTATATAGTAATGCGTTATAACGTATAACGTTATATAGTAATGCGTTATAACGCATAACGTTATATAGTAATGCGTTATAACATATAACGTTATATAGTATTATGTTATAACGTATAACGTTATATAGTATTACCATATAACGTATAACGTTATATAGTATTACGTTATAACGTATAACGTTATATAGTATTACCATATAACGTATAACGTTATATAGTATTACCATATAACGTATAACGTTATATAGTATTACCGTATAACGTATAACGTTATATAGTATTACGTTATAACGTATAACGTTATATAGTAATGCGTTATAACGTATAACGTTATATTGTATTACCATATAACGTATAACGTTATATAGTAATACGTTATAACGTATAACGTTATATAGTGTTACCACATAACGTATAACGTTATATAGTATTACCATATAACGTATAACGTTATATAGTATTACGTTATATAGTATTACGTTATAACGTCTAACGTTATATAGTATTAAAGTATAACGTATAACGTTATATAGTAGTACCATATAACGTATAACGTTATATAGTATTACGTTATAACGCATAACGTTATATAGTAATGCGTTATAACATATAACGTTATATAGTATTATGTTATAACGTATAACGTTATACAGTATTACCATATAACGTATAACGTTATATAGTATTACCGTATAACGTATAACGTTATATAGTATTACGTTATAACGTATAACGTTATATAGTAATGCGTTATAACGTATAACGTTATATAGTATTACGTTATGACGTATAACGTTATATAGTAATGCGTTATAACGTATAACGTTATATAGTAATGCGTTATAACGTCTAACGTTATATAGTATTACGTTATAACTTATAACGTTATATAGTATTACCGAATAACGTATAACGTTATATAGTATTACCATATAACGTATAACGTTATATAGTATTACCATATAACGTATAACGTTATATAGTGTTACCACATAACGTATAACGTTATATAGTATTACCATATAACGTATAACGTTATATAGTATTACGTTATATAGTATTACGTTATAACGTCTAACGTTATATAGTATTAAAGTATAACGTATAACGTTATATAGTAGTACCATATAACGTATAACGTTATATAGTATTACGTTATAACGCATAACGTTATATAGTAATGCGTTATAACATATAACGTTATATAGTATTATGTTATAACGTATAACGTTATATAGTATTACCATATAACGTATAACGTTATATAGTATTACCATATAACGTATAACGTTATATAGTATTACGTTATAACGTATAACGTTATATAGTATTACCATATAACGTATAACGTTATATAGTATTACCATATAACGTATAACGTTATATAGTATTACCGTATAACGTATAACGTTATATAGTATTACGTTATAACGTATAACGTTATATAGTAATGCGTTATAACGTATAACGTTATATTGTATTACCATATAACGTATAACGTTATATAGTGTTACCACATAACGTATAACGTTATATAGTATTACCATATAACGTATAACGTTATATAGTATTACGTTATATAGTATTACGTTATAACGTCTAACGTTATATAGTATTAAAGTATAACGTATAACGTTATATAGTAGTACCATATAACGTATAACGTTATATAGTATTACGTTATAACGCATAACGTTATATAGTAATGCGTTATAACATATAACGTTATATAGTATTATGTTATAACGTATAACGTTATATAGTATTACCATATAACGTATAACGTTATATAGTATTACCGTATAACGTATAACGTTATATAGTATTACGTTATAACGTATAACGTTATATAGAATTACGTTATAACGTATAACGTTATATAGTGTTATGTTATAACGTATTACGTTATATAGTATTACGTTATAACGTATAACGTTATATAATATTACGTTATAACGTCTAACGTTATATAGTATTACGTTATAACTTATAACGTTATATAGTATTACCGAATAACGTATAACGTTATATAGTATTACCATATAACGTATAACGTTATATAGTATTACCATATAACGTATAACGTTATATAGTATTACCGTATAACGTATAACGTTATATAGTATTACGTTATAACGTATAACGTTATATAATATTACGTTATACCGTATAACGTTATATAGTATTACCATATAACGTATAACGTTATATAGTATTACGTTATAACGTATAACGTTATATAATATTACGTTATACCGTATAACGTTATATAGTATTACCATATAACGTATAACGTTATATAGTATTACGTTATAACGTCTAACGTTATATAGTATTACCATATAACGTATAACGTTATATAGTATTACGTTATGACGTATAACGTTATATAGTATTACCGTATAACGTATAACGTTATATAGTATTACCATATAACGTATAACGTTATATAGTATTACCATATAACGTATAACGTTATATAGTATTACCGTATAACGTATAACGTTATATAGTATTACCATATAACGTATAACGTTATATAGTATTACCGTATAACGTATAACGTTATATAGTATTACGTTATATAGTATTACGTTATATAGTATTACGTTATATAGTATTACGTTATAACGTCTAACGTTATATAGTATTACGTTATATAGTATTACCATATAACGTATAACGTTATATAGTATTACCATATAACGTATAACGTTATAAGGTATTACCGTATAACGTATAACGTTATAAGGTATTACCGTATAACGTATAACGTTATATAGTATTACGTTATAACGTATAACGTTATATAGTATTATGTTATACCGTATAACGTTATATAGTATTACCGTATAACGTATAACGTTATATAGTATTACCGTATAACGTATAACGTTATATAGTATTACCATATAACGTATAACGTTATATAGTATTACGTTATGACGTATAACGTTATATAGTATTACCGTATAACGTATAACCTTATATAGTAATACGTTATAACGTATAACGTTATATAGTATTACCATATAACGTATAACGTTATATAGTATTACGTTATAACGTATAACATTATATAGTCTTACCATATAACGTATAACGTTATATAGTATTACCGTATAACGTATAACGTTATATAGTAATACGTTATAACGTATAACGTTATATAGTATTACGTTATAACGTATAACGGTATATAGTATTACGTTATGTAGTATTACCATATAACGTATAACGTTATATTGTATTACCATATAACGTATAACGTTATATAGTAATACGTTATAACGTATAACGTTATATAGTGTTACCATATAACGTATAACGTTATATAGTATTACCATATAACGTATAACGTTATATAGTATTACCGTATAACGTATAACGTTATATAGTAATACGTTATAACGTATAACGTTATATAGTATTACGT
This sequence comes from Bombus flavifrons, assembly GCF_040668555.2. Lineage (NCBI taxonomy): Eukaryota > Metazoa > Arthropoda > Insecta > Hymenoptera > Apidae > Bombus > Bombus flavifrons. The sequence continues at coordinate 174,926 of NW_027184779.1, read as the reverse complement.
TATAACGTATAACGTTATATAGTATTACGTTATAACGTATAACGTTATATAGTATTACGTTATGTAGTATTACCATATAACGTATAACGTTATATTGTATTACCATATAACGTATAACGTTATATAGTAATACGTTATAACGTATAACGTTATATAGTGCTACCATATAACGTATAACGTTATATAGTATTACCATATAACGTATAACGTTATATAGTATTACGTTATATAGTATTACGTTATAACGTCTAACGTTATATAGTATTACCGTATAACGTATAACGTTATATAGTAGTACCATATAACGTATAACGTTATATAGTATTACGTTATGACGTATAACGTTATATAGTATTACCATATAATGTATAACGTTATATAGTATTACCGTATAACGTAAAACGTTATATAGTAATACGCTATAACGTATAACGTTATATAGAATTATGTTATAACGTATAACGTTATATAGTATTACCATATAACGTATAACGTTATATAGTATTACGTTATAACGTATAACATTATATAGTATTACCATATAACGTATAACGTTATATAGTATTATGTTATAACGTATAACGTTATATAGTATTACCATATAACGTATAACGTTATATAGTATTACGTTATAACGTAGAACGTTATATAGTATTACCGTATAACGTATAACGTATAACGTTATATAGTAATACGTTATGTAGTATTACCATATAACGTATAACGTTATATTGTATTACCATATAACGTATAACGTTATATAGTAATACGTTATAACGTATAACATTATATAGTATTACCATATAACGTATAACGTTATATAGTATTATGTTATAACGTATAACGTTATATAGTATTACCATATAACGTATAACGTTATATAGTATTACGTTATAACGTAGAACGTTATATAGTATTACCGTATAACGTATAACGTTATATAGTAATACGTTTTGTAGTATTACCATATAACGTATAACGTTATATTGTATTACCATATAACGTATAACGTTATATAGTAATACGTTATAACGTATAACGTTATATAGTGTTACCATATAACGTATAACGTTATATAGTAATACGTTATAACGTATAACGTTATATAGTATTACCATATAACGTATAACGTTATATAGTATTACCAAATAACGTATAACGTTATATAGTATTACCGTATAACGTATAACGTTATATAGTAATACGTTATAACGTATAACGTTATATAGTATTACGTTATAACGTATAACGTTATATAGTATTACGTTATAACGTATAACGTTATATAGTATTACGTTATGTAGTATTACCATATAACGTATAACGTTATATAGTATTATGTTATAACGTATAACGTTATATAGTATTACCGTATAACGTATAACGTTATATAGTATTACCGTATAACGTATAACGTTATATAGTATTACCATATAACGTATAACGTTATATAGTATTACCGTATAACGTATAACGTTATATAGTATTACGTTATATAGTATTACGTTATATAGTATTACGTTATAACGTATAACGTTATATAGTATTACGTTATAACGTATAACGTTATATAGTATTACGTTATGTAGTATTACCGTATAACGTATAACGTTATATAGTATTACCATATAACGTATAACGTTATATAGTATTACCATATAACGTATAACGTTATATAGTATTACCGTATAACGTATAACGTTATATAGTATTACCATATAACGTATAACGTTATATAGTATTACCGTATAACGTATAACGTTATATAGTATTACGTTATATAGTATTACGTTATATAGTATTACGTTATAACGTCTAACGTTATATAGTATTACGTTATATAGTATTACCATATAACGTATAACGTTATATAGTATTACCATATAACGTATAACGTTATAAGGTATTACCGTATAACGTATAACGTTATATAGTATTACGTTATAACGTATAACGTTATATAGTATTATGTTATACCGTATAACGTTATATAGTATTACCGTATAACGTATAACGTTATATAGTATTACCGTATAACGTATAACCTTATATAGTAATACGTTATAACGTATAACGTTATATAGTATTACCATATAACGTATAACGTTATATAGTATTACGTTATAACGTATAACATTATATAGTCTTACCATATAACGTATAACGTTATATAGTATTACCGTATAACGTATAACGTTATATAGTAATACGTTATAACGTATAACGTTATATAGTATTACGTTATAACGTATAACGGTATATAGTATTACGTTATGTAGTATTACCATATAACGTATAACGTTATATTGTATTACCATATAACGCATAACGTTATATAGTAATACGTTATAACGTATAACGTTATATAGTGTTACCATATAACGTATAACGTTATATAGTATTACCATATAACGTATAACGTTATATAGTATTACGTTATATAGTATTACGTTATAACGTCTAACGTTATATAGTATTACCGTATAACGTATAACGTTATATAGTAGTACCATATAACGTATAACGTTATATAGTATTACGTTATGACGTATAACGTTATATAGTATTACCATATAATGTATAACGTTATATAGTATTACCGTATAACGTAAAACGTTATATAGTAATACGCTGTAACGTATAACGTTATATAGAATTATGTTATAACGTATAACGTTATATAGTATTACCATATAACGTATAACGTTATATAGTATTACGTTATAACGTATAACATTATATAGTATTACCATATAACGTATAACGTTATATAGTATTATGTTATAACGTATAACGTTATATAGTATTACGTTATAACGTATAACATTATATAGTATTACCATATAACGTATAACGTTATATAGTATTATGTTATAACGTATAACGTTATATAGTATTACCGTATAACGTATAACGTTATATAGTATTACCGTATAACGTATAACGTTATATAGTATTACCATATAACGTATAACGTTATATAGTATTACCGTATAACGTATAACGTTATATAGTAATACGTTATAACGTATAACGTTATATAGTATTACGTTATAACGTATAACGTTATATAGTATTACGTTATAACGTATAACGTTATATAGTATTACGTTATGTAGTATTACCATATAACGTATAACGTTATATTGTATTACCATATAACGTATAACGTTATATAGTAATACGTTATAACGTATAACGTTATATAGTGTTACCATATAACGTATAACGTTATATAGTATTACCATATAACGTATAACGTTATATAGTATTACGTTATATAGTATTACGTTATAACGTCTAACGTTATATAGTATTACCGTATAACGTATAACGTTATATAGTAGTACCATATAACGTATAACGTTATATAGTATTACGTTATGACGTATAACGTTATATAGTATTACCATATAATGTATAACGTTATATAGTATTACCGTATAACGTAAAACGTTATATAGTAATACGCTATAACGTATAACGTTATATAGAATTATGTTATAACGTATAACGTTATATAGTATTACCATATAACGTATAACGTTATATAGTATTACGTTATAACGTATAACATTATATAGTATTACCATATAACGTATAACGTTATATAGTATTATGTTATAACGTATAACGTTATATAGTATTACCATATAACGTATAACGTTATATAGTATTACGTTATAACGTAGAACGTTATATAGTATTACCGTATAACGTATAACGTATAACGTTATATAGTAATACGTTATGTAGTATTACCATATAACGTATAACGTTATATTGTATTACCATATAACGTATAACGTTATATAGTAATACGTTATAACGTATAACATTATATAGTATTACCATATAACGTATAACGTTATATAGTATTATGTTATAACGTATAACGTTATATAGTATTACCATATAACGTATAACGTTATATAGTATTACGTTATAACGTAGAACGTTATATAGTATTACCGTATAACGTATAACGTTATATAGTAATACGTTTTGTAGTATTACCATATAACGTATAACGTTATATTGTATTACCATATAACGTATAACGTTATATAGTAATACGTTATAACGTATAACGTTATATAGTGTTACCATATAACGTATAACGTTATATAGTATTACCGTATAACGTATAACGTTATATAGTATTACCATATAACGTATAACGTTATATAGTATTACCGTATAACGTATAACGTTATATAGTATTACGTTATATAGTATTACGTTATAACGTCTAACGTTATATAGTATTACGTTATACAGTATTACCATATAACGTATAACGTTATATAGTATTACCATATAACGTATAACGTTATAAGGTATTACCGTATAACGTATAACGTTATATAGTATTACGTTATAACGTATAACGTTATATAGTAATATGTTATACCGTATAACGTTATATAGTATTACCGTATCACGTATAACGTTATATAGTATTACCGTATAACGTATAACGTCATATAGTATTACCATATAACGTATAACGTTATATAGTATTACGTTATGACGTATAACGTTATATAGTATTACCGTATAACGTATAACCTTATATAGTAATACGTTATAACGTATAACGTTATATAGTATTACCATATAACGTATAACGTTATATAGTATTACGTTATAACGTATAACATTATATAGTCTTACCATATAACGTATAACGTTATATAGTATTACCGTATAACGTATAACGTTATATAGTAATACGTTATAACGTATAACGTTATATAGTATTTCGTTATAACGTATAACGTTATATAGTATTACGTTATGTAGTATTACCATATAACGTATAACGTTATATTGTATTACCATATAACGTATAAAGTTATATAGTAATACGTTATAACGTATAACGTTATATAGTGTTACCATATAACGTATAACGTTATATAGTATTACGTTATATAGTATTACGTTATAACGTCTAACGTTATATAGTATTACCGTATAACGTATAACGTTATATAGTAGTACATTATAACGTAATACTATATAACGTTATACGTTATATGGTAATACTATATAACGTTATACGTTATAACGTATTACTATATAACGTATAACGTTATATAGTATTACGTTATAACGTATAACGTTATATAATATTACGTTATACCGTATAACGTTATATAGTATTATGTTATAACGTATAACGTTATATAGTATTACCATATAACGTATAACGTTATATAGTATTACGTTATAACGTATAACGTTATATAGTATTACCATATAACGTATAACGTTATATAGTATTACGTTATAACGTATAACGTTATAGAGTGTTACCATATAACGTATAACGTATTATAGTATTACGTTATTACGTATAACGTTATATAGTAATGCGTTATAACGTATAACGTTATATAGTATTACGTTATAACGTATAACGTTATATAGTAATGCGTTATAACGTATAACGTTATATAGTAATGCGTTATAACGCATAACGTTATATAGTACTGCGTTACAACATATAACGTTATATAGTATTATGTTATAACGTATAACGTTATATAGTATTACCATATAACGTATAACGTTATATAGTATTACGTTATAACGTATAACGTTATATAGAATTACCATATAACGTATAACGTTATATAGTATTACGTTATGACGTATAACGTTATATAGTATTACCGTATAACGTATAACGTTATATAGTATTACCGTATAACGTATAACGTTATATAGTATTACCATATAACGTATAACGTTATATAGTATTACCATATAACGTATAACGTTATATAGTAATGCGTTATAACGTATAATGTTATATAGTATTACGTTATGACGTATAACGTTATATAGTAATGCGTTATAACGTATAACGTTATATAGTAATGCGTTATAACGCATAACGTTATAGAGTGTTACCATATAACGTATAACGTTTTATAGTATTACGTTATTACGTATAACGTTATATAGTAATACGTTATAACGTATAACGTTATATAGAATTACGTTATAACGTAAAACGTTATAGAGTGTTACCATATAACGTATAACGTTATATAGTAATACGTTATAACGTATAACGTTATATAGTATTACGTTATATAGTATTACGTTATAACGTCTAACGTTATATAGTATTACGTTATATAGTATTACCATATAACGTATAACGTTATATAGTAATACGTTATAACGTATAACGTTATATAGTATTACCATATAACGTATAACGCTATATAGTATTACCATATAACGTATAACGTTATATAGTATTACGTTATATAGTATTACGTTATATAGTATTACCATATAACGTATAACGTTATATAGTAATACGTTATAACGTATAACGTTATATAGTATTACGTTATATAGTATTACGCTATAACGTCTAACGTTATATAGTATTACGTTATATAGTATTACCATATAACGTATAACGTTATATAGTAATACGTTATAACGTATAACGTTATATAGTATTACCATATAACGTATAACGCTATATAGTATTACCATATAACGTATAACGTTATATAGTAATACGTTATAACGTATAACGTTATATAGTATTACCATATAACGTATAACGCTATATAGTAATACGTTATAACGTATAACGTTATATAGTATTACCATATAACGTATAACGCTATATAGTATTACCATATAACGTATAACGTTATATAGTAATACGTTATAACGTATAACGTTATATAGTGTTACCATATAACGTATAACGTTATATAGTATTACCATATAACGTATAACGTTATATAGTATTACGTTATAACGTATAACGTTATATAGTATTACCATATAACGTATAACGTTATATAGTAATACGTTATAACGTATAACGTTATATAGTATTACGTTATATAGTATTACGTTATAACGTCTAACGTTATATAGTATTACCATATAACGTATAACGTTATATAGTAGTACGTTATAACGTATTACGTTATATAGTAGTACGTTATAACGTATTACGTTATATAGTAGTACGTTATAACGTATTACGTTATATAGCATTACGTTATAACGTATAACGTTATATAGTATTACCATATAACGTATAACGTTATATAGTATTACGTTATATAGTATTACGTTATAACGTCTAACGTTATATAGTATTACGTTATATAGTATTACCATATAACGTATAACGTTATATAGTAATACGTTATAACGTATAACGTTATATAGTATTATGTTATACCGTATAACGTTATATAGTATTACCATATAACGTATAACGTTATATAGTATTACCATATAACGTATAACGTTCTAAGGTATTACCGTATAACGTATAACGTTATATAGTATTACGTTATAACGTATAACGTTATATAGTATTATGTTATACCGTATAACGTTATATAGTATTACCATATAACGTATAACGTTATATAGTATTACCGTATAACGTATAACGTTATATAGTATTACGTTATAACGTATAACGTTATATAGTATTACCATATAACGTATAACGTTATATAGTATTATGTTATAACGTATAACGTTATATAGTATTACCATATAACGTATAACGTTATATAGTATTACGTTATAACGTAGAACGTTATATAGTATTACCGTATAACGTATAACGTTATATAGTAATACTTTATGTAGTATTACCATATAACGTATAACGTTATATTGTATTACCATATAACGTATAACGTTATATAGTAATACGTTATAACGTATAACGTTATATAGTGTTACCATATAACGTATAACGTTATATAGTAATCCGTTATAACGTATAACGTTATATAGTATTACCATATAACGTATAACGTTATATAGTATTACGTTATATAGTATTACGTTATAACGTCTAACGTTATATAGTATTACGTTATATAGTATTACCATATAACGTATAACGTTATATATTATTACGTTATAACGTATAACGTTATATAGTATTACCGTATAACGTACAACGTTATATAGTATTACCGTATAACGTATAACGTTATATAGTATTACCATATAACGTACAACGTTATATAGTATTACCGTATAACGTATAACGTTATATAGTATTACCATATAACGTATAACGTTATATAGTATTACGTTATAACGTATAACGTTATATAATATTACGTTATACCGTATAACGTTATATAGTATTATGTTATAACGTATAACGTTATATAGTATTACCATATAACGTATAACGTTATATAGTATTACGTTATAACGTATAACGTTATATAATATTACGTTATACCGTATAACGTTATATAGTATTATGTTATAACGTATAACGTTATATAGTATTACCATATAACGTATAACGTTATATAGTATTACGTTATAACTTCTAACGTTATATAGTATTACCGTATAACGTCTAACGTTATATAGTATTACCGTATAACGTATAACGTTATATAGTAGTACCATATAACGTATAACGTTATATAGTATTACGTTATGACGTATAACGTTATATAGTATTACCATATAACGTATAACGTTATATAGTATTACGTTATAACGTATAACGTTATATAGTATTACCATATAACGTATAACGTTATATAGTATTACGTTATAACGTATAACGTTATAGAGTGTTACCATATAACGTATAACGTATTATAGTATTACGTTATTACGTATAACGTTATATAGTAATGCGTTATAACGTATAACGTTATATAGTATTACGTTATAACGTATAACGTTATATAGTATTATGTTATACCGTATAACGTTATATAGTATTACGTTATAACGTCTAACGTTATATAGTATTACGTTATATAGTATTACCATATAACGTATAACGTTATATAGTAATACGTTATAACGTATAACGTTATATAGTATTACCATATAACGTATAACGCTATATAGTATTACCATATAACGTATAACGTTATATAGTAATACGTTATAACGTATAACGTTATATAGTGTTACCATATAACGTATAACGTTATATAGTATTACCATATAACGTATAACGTTATATAGTATTACGTTATAACGTATAACGTTATATAGTATTACCATATAACGTATAACGTTATATAGTAATACGTTATAACGTATAACGTTATATAGTATTACCATATAACGTATAACGCTATATAGTATTACCATATAACGTATAACGTTATATAGTATTACGTTATATAGTATTACGTTATATAGTACTACCATATAACGTATAACGTTATATAGTAATACGTTATAACGTATAACGTTATATAGTATTACGTTATATAGTATTACGTTATAACGTCTAACGTTATATAGTATTACGTTATATAGTATTACCATATAACGTATAACGTTATATAGTAATACGTTATAACGTATAACGTTATATAGTAGTACGTTATAACGTATTACGTTATATAGTAGTACGTTATAACGTATTACGTTATATAGTATTACGTTATAACGTATAACGTTATATAGTATTACCATATAACGTATAACGTTATATAGTATTACGTTATATAGTATTACGTTATAACGTCTAACGTTATATAGTATTACGTTATATAGTATTACCATATAACGTATAACGTTATATAGTAATACGTTATAACGTATAACGTTATATAGTAGTACGTTATAACGTATTACGTTATATAGTAGTACGTTATAACGTATTACGTTATATAGTATTACGTTATAACGTATAACGTTATATAGTATTACCATATAACGTATAACGTTATATAGTATTACGTTATATAGTATTACGTTATAACGTCTAACGTTATATAGTATTACGTTATATAGTATTACCATATAACGTATAACGTTATATAGTAATACGTTATAACGTATAACGTTATATAATATTACGTTATACCGTATAACGTTATATAGTATTATGTTATAACGTATAACGTTATATAGTATTACCATATAACGTATAACGTTATATAGTATTACGTTATAACGTATAACGTTATATAATATTACGTTATACCGTATAACGTTATATAGTATTATGTTATAACGTATAACGTTATATAGTATTACCATATAACGTATAACGTTATATAGTATTACGTTATAACGTCTAACGTTATATAGTATTACCGTATAACGTATAACGTTATATAGTAGTACCATATAACGTATAACGTTATATAGTATTACGTTATGACGTATAACGTTATATAGTATTACCATATAACGTATAACGTTATATAGTATTACGTTATAACGTATAACGTTATATAGTATTACCATATAACGTATAACGTTATATAGTATTACGTTATAACGTATAACGTTATATAATATTACGTTATACCGTATAACGTTATATAGTATTATGTTATAACGTATAACGTTATATAGTATTACCATATAACGTATAACGTTATATAGTATTACGTTATAACGTAGAACGTTATATAGTATTACCGTATAACGTATAACGTTATATAGTAATACTTTATGTAGTATTACCATATAACGTATAACGTTATATTGTATTACCATATAACGTATAACGTTATATAGTAATACGTTATAACGTATAACGTTATATAGTGTTACCATATAACGTATAACGTTATATAGTAATCCGTTATAACGTATAACGTTATATAGTATTACCATATAACGTATAACGTTATATAGTATTACGTTATATAGTATTACGTTATAACGTCTAACGTTATATAGTATTACGTTATATAGTATTACCATATAACGTATAACGTTATATATTATTACGTTATAACGTATAACGTTATATAGTATTACCGTATAACGTACAACGTTATATAGTATTACCGTATAACGTATAACGTTATATAGTATTACCATATAACGTACAACGTTATATAGTATTACCGTATAACGTATAACGTTATATAGTATTACCATATAACGTATAACGTTATATAGTATTACGTTATAACGTATAACGTTATATAATATTACGTTATACCGTATAACGTTATATAGTATTATGTTATAACGTATAACGTTATATAGTATTACCATATAACGTATAACGTTATATAGTATTACGTTATAACGTATAACGTTATATAATATTACGTTATACCGTATAACGTTATATAGTATTATGTTATAACGTATAACGTTATATAGTATTACCATATAACGTATAACGTTATATAGTATTACGTTATAACGTCTAACGTTATATAGTATTACCGTATAACGTCTAACGTTATATAGTATTACCGTATAACGTATAACGTTATATAGTAGTACCATATAACGTATAACGTTATATAGTATTACGTTATGACGTATAACGTTATATAGTATTACCATATAACGTATAACGTTATATAGTATTACGTTATAACGTATAACGTTATATAGTATTACCATATAACGTATAACGTTATATAGTATTACGTTATAACGTATAACGTTATAGAGTGTTACCATCTAACGTATAACGTATTATAGTATTACGTTATTACGTATAACGTTATATAGTAATGCGTTATAACGTATAACGTTATATAGTATTACGTTATAACGTATAACGTTATATAGTATTATGTTATACCGTATAACGTTATATAGTATTACGTTATAACGTCTAACGTTATATAGTATTACGTTATATAGTATTACCATATAACGTATAACGTTATATATTATTACGTTATAACGTATAACGTTATATAGTATTACCGTATAACGTACAACGTTATATAGTATTACCGTATAACGTATAACGTTATATAGTATTACCATATAACGTACAACGTTATATAGTATTACCGTATAACGTATAACGTTATATAGTATTACCATATAACGTATAACGTTATATAGTATTACGTTATAACGTATAACGTTATATAATATTACGTTATACCGTATAACGTTATATAGTATTATGTTATAACGTATAACGTTATATAGTATTACCATATAACGTATAACGTTATATAGTATTACGTTATAACGTATAACGTTATATAATATTACGTTATACCGTATAACGTTATATAGTATTATGTTATAACGTATAACGTTATATAGTATTACCATATAACGTATAACGTTATATAGTATTACGTTATAACGTCTAACGTTATATAGTATTACCGTATAACGTCTAACGTTATATAGTATTACCGTATAACGTATAACGTTATATAGTAGTACCATATAACGTATAACGTTATATAGTATTACGTTATGACGTATAACGTTATATAGTATTACCATATAACGTATAACGTTATATAGTATTACGTTATAACGTATAACGTTATATAGTATTACCATATAACGTATAACGTTATATAGTATTACGTTATAACGTATAACGTTATAGAGTGTTACCATATAACGTATAACGTATTATAGTATTACGTTATTACGTATAACGTTATATAGTAATGCGTTATAACGTATAACGTTATATAGTATTACGTTATAACGTATAACGTTATATAGTATTATGTTATACCGTATAACGTTATATAGTATTACGTTATAACGTCTAACGTTATATAGTATTACGTTATATAGTATTACCATATAACGTATAACGTTATATAGTAATACGTTATAACGTATAACGTTATATAGTATTACCATATAACGTATAACGCTATATAGTATTACCATATAACGTATAACGTTATATAGTAATACGTTATAACGTATAACGTTATATAGTGTTACCATATAACGTATAACGTTATATAGTATTACCATATAACGTATAACGTTATATAGTATTACGTTATAACGTATAACGTTATATAGTATTACCATATAACGTATAACGTTATATAGTAATACGTTATAACGTATAACGTTATATAGTATTACCATATAACGTATAACGCTATATAGTATTACCATATAACGTATAACGTTATATAGTATTACGTTATATAGTATTACGTTATATAGTACTACCATATAACGTATAACGTTATATAGTAATACGTTATAACGTATAACGTTATATAGTATTACGTTATATAGTATTACGTTATAACGTCTAACGTTATATAGTATTACGTTATATAGTATTACCATATAACGTATAACGTTATATAGTAATACGTTATAACGTATAACGTTATATAGTAGTACGTTATAACGTATTACGTTATATAGTAGTACGTTATAACGTATTACGTTATATAGTATTACGTTATAACGTATAACGTTATATAGTATTACCATATAACGTATAACGTTATATAGTATTACGTTATATAGTATTACGTTATAACGTCTAACGTTATATAGTATTACGTTATATAGTATTACCATATAACGTATAACGTTATATAGTAATACGTTATAACGTATAACGTTATATAGTAGTACGTTATAACGTATTACGTTATATAGTAGTACGTTATAACGTATTACGTTATATAGTATTACGTTATAACGTATAACGTTATATAGTATTACCATATAACGTATAACGTTATATAGTATTACGTTATATAGTATTACGTTATAACGTCTAACGTTATATAGTATTACGTTATATAGTATTACCATATAACGTATAACGTTATATAGTAATACGTTATAACGTATAACGTTATATAATATTACGTTATACCGTATAACGTTATATAGTATTATGTTATAACGTATAACGTTATATAGTATTACCATATAACGTATAACGTTATATAGTATTACGTTATAACGTATAACGTTATATAATATTACGTTATACCGTATAACGTTATATAGTATTATGTTATAACGTATAACGTTATATAGTATTACCATATAACGTATAACGTTATATAGTATTACGTTATAACGTCTAACGTTATATAGTATTACCGTATAACGTATAACGTTATATAGTAGTACCATATAACGTATAACGTTATATAGTATTACGTTATGACGTATAACGTTATATAGTATTACCATATAACGTATAACGTTATATAGTATTACGTTATAACGTATAACGTTATATAGTATTACCATATAACGTATAACGTTATATAGTATTACGTTATAACGTATAACGTTATAGAGTGTTACCATATAACGTATAACGTATTATAGTATTACGTTATTACGTATAACGTTATATAGTAATGCGTTATAACGTATAACGTTATATAGTATTACGTTATAACGTATAACGTTATATAGTATTATGTTATACCGTATAACGTTATATAGTATTACGTTATAACGTCTAACGTTATATAGTATTACGTTATATAGTATTACCATATAACGTATAACGTTATATAGTAATACGTTATAACGTATAACGTTATATAGTATTACCATATAACGTATAACGCTATATAGTATTAGCATATAACGTATAACGTTATATAGTAATACGTTATAACGTATAACGTTATATAGTGTTACCATATAACGTATAACGTTATATAGTATTACCATATAACGTATAACGTTATATAGTATTACGTTATAACGTATAACGTTATATAGTATTACCATATAACGTATAACGTTATATAGTAATACGTTATAACGTATAACGTTATATAGTATTACCATATAACGTATAACGCTATATAGTATTACCATATAACGTATAACGTTATATAGTATTACGTTATATAGTATTACGTTATATAGTACTACCATATAACGTATAACGTTATATAGTAATACGTTATAACGTATAACGTTATATAGTATTACGTTATATAGTATTACGTTATAACGTCTAACGTTATATAGTATTACGTTATATAGTATTACCATATAACGTATAACGTTATATAGTAATACGTTATAACGTATAACGTTATATAGTAGTACGTTATAACGTATTACGTTATATAGTAGTACGTTATAACGTATTACGTTATATAGTATTACGTTATAACGTATAACGTTATATAGTATTACCATATAACGTATAACGTTATATAGTATTACGTTATATAGTATTACGTTATAACGTCTAACGTTATATAGTATTACGTTATATAGTATTACCATATAACGTATAACGTTATATAGTAATACGTTATAACGTATAACGTTATATAGTATTATGTTATACCGTATAACGTTATATAGTATTACCATATACCGTATAACGTTATATAGTATTACCATATAACGTATAACGTTATATAGTATTACCGTATAACGTATAACGTTATATAGTATTACGTTATAACGTATAACGTTATATAGTATTACCATATAACGTATAACGTTATATAGTATTATGTTATAACGTATAACGTTATATAGTATTACCATATAACGTATAACGTTATATAGTATTACGTTATAACGTAGAACGTTATATAGTATTACCGTATAACGTATAACGTTATATAGTGATACTTTATGTAATATTACCATATAACGTATAACGTTATATTGTATTACCATATAACGTATAACGTTATATGGTAATACGTTATAACGTATATCGTTATATAGTGTTACCATATAACGTATAACGTTATATAGTAATCCGTTATAACGTATAACGTTATATAGTATTACCATATAACGTATAACGTTATATAGTATTACGTTATATAGTATTACGTTATAACGTCTAACGTTATATAGTATTACCATATAACGTATAACGTTATATAGTATTACGTTATGACATATAACGTTATATAGTATTACCGTATAACGTATAACGTTATATAGTAATACGTTATAACGTATAACGTTATATAGTGTTACCATATAACGTATAACGTTATATAGTATTACCATATAACGTTATATAGTATTACCATATAACGTATAACGTTATATAGTATTACGTTATAACGTCTAACGTTATATAGTATTACCGTATAACGTATAACGTTATATAGTAATACGTTATAACGTATAACGTTATATAGTATTACCATATAACGTATAACGTTATATAGTATTACGTTATATAGTATTACGTTATAACGTCTAACGTTATATAGTATTACCATATAACGTATAACGTTATATAGTATTACGTTATGACATATAACGTTATATAGTATTACCGTATAACGTATAACGTTATATAGTAATACGTTATAACGTATAACGTTATATAGTGTTACCATATAACGTATAACGTTATATAGTATTACCATATAACGTATAACGTTATATAGTATTACGTTATATAGTATTACGTTATAACGTCTAACGTTATATAGTATTACCGTATAACGTATAACGTTATATAGTAATACGTTATAACGTATAACGTTATATAGTATTACCATATAACGTATAACGTTATATAGTATTACGTTATATAGTATTACGTTATAACGTCTAACGTTATATAGTATTACGTTATATAGTATTACCATATAACGTATAACGTTATATATTATTACGTTATAACGTATAACGTTATATAGTATTACCGTATAACGTACAACGTTATATAGTATTACCGTATAACGTATAACGTTATATAGTATTACCATATAACGTATAACGTTATATAGTATTACCATATAACGTATAACGTTATATAGTATTACCGTATAACGTATAACGTTATGTAGTATTACGTTATAACGTATAACGTTATATAATATTACGTTATACCGTATAACGTTATATAGTATTATGTTATAACGTATAACGTTATATAGTATTACCATATAACGTATAACGTTATATAGTATTACGTTATAACGTATAACGTTATATAGCATTACCATATAACGTATAACGTTATATAGTATTACGTTATAACGTATAACGTTATATAGTATTACCATATAACGTATAACGTTATATAGTATTACGTTATGACGTATAACGTTATATAGTATTACCGTATAACGTATAACGTTATATAGTATTACGTTATGACGTATAACGTTATATAGTATTACCGTATAACGTATAACGTTATTTAGTATTACCATATAACGTATAACGTTATATAGTATTACCATATAACGTATAACGTTATATAGTATTACCGTATAACGTATAACGTTATATAGTATTCGGTATAACGTATAACGTTATATAGTATTACGTTATAACGTATAACGTTATATAATATTACGTTATACCGTATAACGTTATATAGTATTATGTTATAACGTATAACGTTATATAGTATTACCATATAACGTATAACGTTATATAGTATTACGTTATAACGTATAACGTTATATAATATTACGTTATACCGTATAACGTTATATAGTATTATGTTATAACGTATAACGTTATATAGTATTACCATATAACGTATAACGTTATATAGTAGTACCATATAACGTATAACGTTATATAGTATTACGTTATGACGTATAACGTTATATAGTATTACCATATAACGTATAACGTTATATAGTAATGCGTTATAACGCATAACGTTATATAGTACTGCGTTACAACATATAACGTTATATAGTATTATGTTATAACGTATAACGTTATATAGTATTACTATATAACGTATAACGTTATATAGTATTACGTTATAACGTATAACGTTATATAGTATTACCATATAACGTATAACGTTATATAGTATTACGTTATGACGTATAACGTTATATAGTATTACCGTATAACGTATAACGTTATATAGTATTACCGTATAACGTATAACGTTATATAGTATTACCATATAACGTATAACGTTATATAGTATTACCATATAACGTATAACGTTATATAGTAATGCGTTATAACGTATAATGTTATATAGTATTACGTTATGACGTATAACGTTATATAGTTTTACGTTATAACGTATAACGTTATATAGTATTATGTTATACCGTATAACGTTATATAGTATTACCATATAACGTATAACGTATTATAGTATTACGTTATTACGTATAACGTTATATAGTAATGCGTTATAACGTATAACGTTATATAGTATTACGTTATAACGTATAACGTTATATAGTAATGCGTTATAACGTATAACGTTATATAGTAATGCGTTATAACGCATAACGTTATATAGTACTGCGTTACAACATATAACGTTATATAGTATTATGTTATAACGTATAACGTTATATAGTATTACCATATAACGTATAACGTTATATAGTATTACGTTATAACGTATAACGTTATATAGTATTACCATATAACGTATAACGTTATATAGTATTACGTTATGACGTATAACGTTATATAGTATTACCGTATAACGTATAACGTTATATAGTATTACCGTATAACGTATAACGTTATATAGTATTACCATATAACGTATAACGTTATATAGTATTACCATATAACGTATAACGTTATATAGTAATGCGTTATAACGTATAATGTTATATAGTATTACGTTATGACGTATAACGTTATATAGTTTTACGTTATAACGTATAACGTTATATAATATTACGTTATACCGTATAACGTTATATAGTATTATGTTATAACGTATAACGTTATATAGTATTACCATATAACGTATAACGTTATATAGTAGTACCATATAACGTATAACGTTATATAGTATTACGTTATGACGTATAACGTTATATAGTATTACCATATAACGTATAACGTTATATAGTAATGCGTTATAACGCATAACGTTATATAGTACTGCGTTACAACATATAACGTTATATAGTATTATGTTATAACGTATAACGTTATATAGTATTACCATATAACGTATAACGTTATATAGTATTACGTTATAACGTATAACGTTATATAGTATTACCATATAACGTATAACGTTATATAGTATTACGTTATGACGTATAACGTTATATAGTATTACCGTATAACGTATAACGTTATATAGTATTACCGTATAACGTATAACGTTATATAGTATTACCATATAACGTATAACGTTATATAGTATTACCATATAACGTATAACGTTATATAGTAATGCGTTATAACGTATAATGTTATATAGTATTACGTTATGACGTATAACGTTATATAGTTTTACGTTATAACGTATAACGTTATATAGTATTATGTTATACCGTATAACGTTATATAGTATTACCATATAACGTATAACGTATTATAGTATTACGTTATTACGTATAACGTTATATAGTAATGCGTTATAACGTATAACGTTATATAGTATTACGTTATAACGTATAACGTTATATAGTAATGCGTTATAACGTATAACGTTATATAGTAATGCGTTATAACGCATAACGTTATATAGTACTGCGTTACAACATATAACGTTATATAGTATTATGTTATAACGTATAACGTTATATAGTATTACCATATAACGTATAACGTTATATAGTATTACGTTATAACGTATAACGTTATATAGTATTACCATATAACGTATAACGTTATATAGTATTACGTTATGACGTATAACGTTATATAGTATTACCGTATAACGTATAACGTTATATAGTATTACCGTATAACGTATAACGTTATATAGTATTACCATATAACGTATAACGTTATATAGTATTACCATATAACGTATAACGTTATATAGTAATGCGTTATAACGTATAATGTTATATAGTATTACGTTATGACGTATAACGTTATATAGTTTTACGTTATAACGTATAACGTTATATAGTATTATGTTATACCGTATAACGTTATATAGTATTACCATATAACGTATAACGTTATATAGTATTACCGTATAACGTATAACGTTATATAGTATTACGTTATAACGTATAACGTTATATAGTATTACCATATAACGTATAACGTTATATAGTATTATGTTATAACGTATAACGTTATATAGTATTACCATATAACGTATAACGTTATATAGTATTACGTTATAACGTAGAACGTTATATAGTATTACCGTATAACGTATAACGTTATATAGTAATACTTTATGTAGTATTACCATATAACGTATAACGTTATATTGTATTACCATATAACGTATAACGTTATATAGTAATACGTTATAACGTATAACGTTATATAGTGTTACCATATAACGTATAACGTTATATAGTAATCCGTTATAACGTATAACGTTATATAGTATTACCATATAACGTATAACGTTATATAGTATTACGTTATAACGTATAACGTTATATAGTATTACCATATAACGTATAACGTTATATAGTATTACGTTATGACGTATAACGTTATATAGTATTACCGTATAACGTATAACGTTATATATTATTACGTTATAACGTATAACGTTATATAGTATTACCGTATAACGTACAACGTTATATAGTGTTACCATATAACGTATAACGTTATATAGTAATCCGTTATAACGTATAACGTTATATAGTATTACGTTATGACGTATAACGTTATATAGTATTACCGTATAACGTATAACGTTATATAGTATTACCATATAACGTATAACGTTATATAGTATTACCATATAACGTATAACGTTATATAGTATTACCGTATAACGTATAACGTTATATAGTATTCGGTATAACGTATAACGTTATATAGTATTACGTTATAACGTATAACGTTATATAATATTACGTTATACCGTATAACGTTATATAGTATTATGTTATAACGTATAACGTTATATAGTATTACCATATAACGTATAACGTTATATAGTATTACGTTATAACGTATAACGTTATATAATATTACGTTATACCGTATAACGTTATATAGTATTATGTTATAACGTATAACGTTATATAGTATTACCATATAACGTATAACGTTATATAGTATTACGTTATAACGTCTAACGTTATATAGTATTACCGTATAACGTATAACGTTATATAGTAGTACCATATAACGTATAACGTTATATAGTATTACGTTATGACGTATAACGTTATATAGTATTACCATATAACGTATAACGTTATATAGTATTACGTTATAACGTATAATGTTATATAGTATTACCATATAACGTATAACGTTATATAGTATTACGTTATAACGTAGAACGTTATATAGTATTACCGTATAACGTATAACGTTATATAGTAATACTTTATGTAGTATTACCATATAACGTATAACGTTATATTGTATTACCATATAACGTATAACGTTATATAGTAATACGTTATAACGTATAACGTTATATAGTGTTACCATATAACGTATAACGTTATATAGTAATCCGTTATAACGTATAACGTTATATAGTATTACCATATAACGTATAACGTTATATAGTATTACGTTATAACGTATAACGTTATATAGTATTACCATATAACGTATAACGTTATATAGTATTACGTTATGACGTATAACGTTATATAGTATTACCGTATAACGTATAACGTTATATATTATTACGTTATAACGTATAACGTTATATAGTATTACCGTATAACGTACAACGTTATATAGTGTTACCATATAACGTATAACGTTATATAGTAATCCGTTATAACGTATAACGTTATATAGTATTACGTTATGACGTATAACGTTATATAGTATTACCGTATAACGTATAACGTTATATAGTATTACCATATAACGTATAACGTTATATAGTATTACCATATAACGTATAACGTTATATAGTATTACCGTATAACGTATAACGTTATATAGTATTCGGTATAACGTATAACGTTATATAGTATTACGTTATAACGTATAACGTTATATAATATTACGTTATACCGTATAACGTTATATAGTATTATGTTATAACGTATAACGTTATATAGTATTACCATATAACGTATAACGTTATATAGTATTACGTTATAACGTATAACGTTATATAATATTACGTTATACCGTATAACGTTATATAGTATTATGTTATAACGTATAACGTTATATAGTATTACCATATAACGTATAACGTTATATAGTAGTACCATATAACGTATAACGTTATATAGTATTACGTTATGACGTATAACGTTATATAGTATTACCATATAACGTATAACGTTATTTAGTAATGCGTTATAACGCATAACGTTATATAGTACTGCGTTACAACATATAACGTTATATAGTATTATGTTATAACGTATAACGTTATATAGTATTACCATATAACGTATAACGTTATATAGTATTACGTTATAACGTATAACGTTATATAGTATTACCATATAACGTATAACGTTATATAGTATTACGTTATGACGTATAACGTTATATAGTATTACCGTATAACGTATAACGTTATATAGTATTACCGTATAACGTATAACGTTATATAGTATTACCATATAACGTATAACGTTATATAGTATTACCATATAACGTATAACGTTATATAGTAATGCGTTATAACGTATAATGTTATATAGTATTACGTTATGACGTATAACGTTATATAGTTTTACGTTATAACGTATAACGTTATATAGTATTATGTTATACCGTATAACGTTATATAGTATTACCATATAACGTATAACGTATTATAGTATTACGTTATTACGTATAACGTTATATAGTAATGCGTTATAACGTATAACGTTATATAGTATTACGTTATAACGTATAACGTTATATAGTAATGCGTTATAACGTATAACGTTATATAGTAATGCGTTATAACGCATAACGTTATATAGTACTGCGTTACAACATATAACGTTATATAGTATTATGTTATAACGTATAACGTTATATAGTATTACCATATAACGTATAACGTTATATAGTATTACGTTATAACGTATAACGTTATATAGTATTACCATATAACGTATAACGTTATATAGTATTACGTTATGACGTATAACGTTATATAGTATTACCGTATAACGTATAACGTTATATAGTATTACCGTATAACGTATAACGTTATATAGTATTACCATATAACGTATAACGTTATATAGTATTACCATATAACGTATAACGTTATATAGTAATGCGTTATAACGTATAATGTTATATAGTATTACGTTATGACGTATAACGTTATATAGTTTTACGTTATAACGTATAACGTTATATAGTATTATGTTATACCGTATAACGTTATATAGTATTACCATATAACGTATAACGTTATATAGTATTACCGTATAACGTATAACGTTATATAGTATTACGTTATAACGTATAACGTTATATAGTATTACCATATAACGTATAACGTTATATAGTATTATGTTATAACGTATAACGTTATATAGTATTACCATATAACGTATAACGTTATATAGTATTACGTTATAACGTAGAACGTTATATAGTATTACCGTATAACGTATAACGTTATATAGTAATACTTTATGTAGTATTACCATATAACGTATAACGTTATATTGTATTACCATATAACGTATAACGTTATATAGTAATACGTTATAACGTATAACGTTATATAGTGTTACCATATAACGTATAACGTTATATAGTAATCCGTTATAACGTATAACGTTATATAGTATTACCATATAACGTATAACGTTATATAGTATTACGTTATAACGTATAACGTTATATAGTATTACCATATAACGTATAACGTTATATAGTATTACGTTATGACGTATAACGTTATATAGTATTACCGTATAACGTATAACGTTATATATTATTACGTTATAACGTATAACGTTATATAGTATTACCGTATAACGTACAACGTTATATAGTGTTACCATATAACGTATAACGTTATATAGTAATCCGTTATAACGTATAACGTTATATAGTATTACGTTATGACGTATAACGTTATATAGTATTACCGTATAACGTATAACGTTATATAGTATTACCATATAACGTATAACGTTATATAGTATTACCATATAACGTATAACGTTATATAGTATTACCGTATAACGTATAACGTTATATAGTATTCGGTATAACGTATAACGTTATATAGTATTACGTTATAACGTATAACGTTATATAATATTACGTTATACCGTATAACGTTATATAGTATTATGTTATAACGTATAACGTTATATAGTATTACCATATAACGTATAACGTTATATAGTATTACGTTATAACGTATAACGTTATATAATATTACGTTATACCGTATAACGTTATATAGTATTATGTTATAACGTATAACGTTATATAGTATTACCATATAACGTATAACGTTATATAGTATTACGTTATAACGTCTAACGTTATATAGTATTACCGTATAACGTATAACGTTATATAGTAGTACCATATAACGTATAACGTTATATAGTATTACGTTATGACGTATAACGTTATATAGTATTACCATATAACGTAT
Organism: Bombus flavifrons; assembly: GCF_040668555.2. Lineage (NCBI taxonomy): Eukaryota > Metazoa > Arthropoda > Insecta > Hymenoptera > Apidae > Bombus > Bombus flavifrons. Next base: position 150,733 of record NW_027184779.1, on the reverse strand, counting down.
AACGTTATATAGTATTACGTTATAACGTATAATGTTATATAGTATTACCATATAACGTATAACGTTATATAGTATTACGTTATAACGTATAACGTTATATAGTAATGCGTTATAACGTATAACGTTATATAGTAATGCGTTATAACGCATAACGTTATATAGTACTGCGTTACAACATATAACGTTATATAGTATTATGTTATAACGTATAACGTTATATAGTATTACCATATAACGTATAACGTTATATAGTATTACGTTATAACGTATAACGTTATATAGTATTACCATATAACGTATAACGTTATATAGTATTACGTTATGACGTATAACGTTATATAGTATTACCGTATAACGTATAACGTTATATAGTATTACCGTATAACGTATAACGTTATATAGTAATGCGTTATAACGTATAATGTTATATAGTATTACGTTATGACGTATAACGTTATATAGTAATGCGTTATAACGTATAACGTTATATAGTAATGCGTTATAACGCATAACGTTATAGAGTGTTACCATATAACGTATAACGTTTTATAGTATTACGTTATTACGTATAACGTTATATAGTAATACGTTATAACGTATAACGTTATATAGAATTACGTTATAACGTAAAACGTTATAGAGTGTTACCATATAACGTATAACGTTATATAGTAATACGTTATAACGTATAACGTTATATAGTATTACGTTATATAGTATTACGTTATAACGTCTAACGTTATATAGTATTACGTTATAACGTATAACGTTATATAGTATTACGTTATATAGTATTACGTTATAACGTCTAACGTTATATAGTATTACGTTATATAGTATTACCATATAACGTATAACGTTATATATTATTACGTTATAACGTATAACGTTATATAGTATTACCGTATAACGTACAACGTTATATAGTATTACCGTATAACGTATAACGTTATATAGTATTACCATATAACGTACAACGTTATATAGTATTACCGTATAACGTATAACGTTATATAGTATTACCATATAACGTATAACGTTATATAGTATTACGTTATAACGTATAACGTTATATAATATTACGTTATACCGTATAACGTTATATAGTATTATGTTATAACGTATAACGTTATATAGTATTACCATATAACGTATAACGTTATATAGTATTACGTTATAACGTATAACGTTATATAATATTACGTTATACCGTATAACGTTATATAGTATTATGTTATAACGTATAACGTTATATAGTATTACCATATAACGTATAACGTTATATAGTATTACGTTATAACGTCTAACGTTATATAGTATTACCGTATAACGTCTAACGTTATATAGTATTACCGTATAACGTATAACGTTATATAGTAGTACCATATAACGTATAACGTTATATAGTATTACGTTATGACGTATAACGTTATATAGTATTACCATATAACGTATAACGTTATATAGTATTACGTTATAACGTATAACGTTATATAGTATTACCATATAACGTATAACGTTATATAGTATTACGTTATAACGTATAACGTTATAGAGTGTTACCATATAACGTATAACGTATTATAGTATTACGTTATTACGTATAACGTAATATAGTAATGCGTTATAACGTATAACGTTATATAGTATTACGTTATAACGTATAACGTTATATAGTATTATGTTATACCGTATAACGTTATATAGTATTACGTTATAACGTCTAACGTTATATAGTATTACGTTATATAGTATTACCATATAACGTATAACGTTATATAGTAATACGTTATAACGTATAACGTTATATAGTATTACCATATAACGTATAACGCTATATAGTATTACCATATAACGTATAACGTTATATAGTAATACGTTATAACGTATAACGTTATATAGTGTTACCATATAACGTATAACGTTAAATAGTATTACCATATAACGTATAACGTTATATAGTATTACGTTATAACGTATAACGTTATATAGTATTACCATATAACGTATAACGTTATATAGTAATACGTTATAACGTATAACGTTATATAGTATTACCATATAACGTATAACGCTATATAGTATTACCATATAACGTATAACGTTATATAGTATTACGTTATATAGTATTACGTTATATAGTACTACCATATAACGTATAACGTTATATAGTAATACGTTATAACGTATAACGTTATATAGTATTACGTTATATAGTATTACGTTATAACGTCTAACGTTATATAGTATTACGTTATATAGTATTACCATATAACGTATAACGTTATATAGTAATACGTTATAACGTATAACGTTATATAGTAGTACGTTATAACGTATTACGTTATATAGTAGTACGTTATAACGTATTACGTTATATAGTATTACGTTATAACGTATAACGTTATATAGTATTACCATATAACGTATAACGTTATATAGTATTACGTTATATAGTATTACGTTATAACGTCTAACGTTATATAGTATTACGTTATATAGTATTACCATATAACGTATAACGTTATATAGTAATACGTTATAACGTATAACGTTATATAGTATTATGTTATACCGTATAACGTTATATAGTATTACCATATAACGTATAACGTTATATAGTATTACCATATAACGTATAACGTTATAAGGTATTACCGTATAACGTATAACGTTATATAGTATTACCATATAACGTACAACGTTATATAGTATTACCGTATAACGTATAACGTTATATAGTATTACCATATAACGTATAACGTTATATAGTATTACGTTATAACGTATAACGTTATATAATATTACGTTATACCGTATAACGTTATATAGTATTATGTTATAACGTATAACGTTATATAGTATTACCATATAACGTATAACGTTATATAGTATTACGTTATAACGTATAACGTTATATAATATTACGTTATACCGTATAACGTTATATAGTATTATGTTATAACGTATAACGTTATATAGTATTACCATATAACGTATAACGTTATATAGTATTACGTTATAACGTCTAACGTTATATAGTATTACCGTATAACGTATAACGTTATATAGTAGTACCATATAACGTATAACGTTATATGGTATTACGTTATGACGTATAACGTTATATAGTATTACCATATAACGTATAACGTTATATAGTATTACGTTATAACGTATAACGTTATATAGTATTACCATATAACGTATAACGTTATATAGTATTACGTTATAACGTATAACGTTATAGAGTGTTACCATATAACGTATAACGTATTATAGTATTACGTTATTACGTATAACGTTATATAGTAATGCGTTATAACGTATAACGTTATATAGTATTACGTTATAACGTATAACGTTATATAGTATTATGTTATACCGTATAACGTTATATAGTATTACGTTATAACGTCTAACGTTATATAGTATTACGTTATATAGTATTACCATATAACGTATAACGTTATATAGTAATACGTTATAACGTATAACGTTATATAGTATTACCATATAACGTATAACGCTATATAGTATTAGCATATAACGTATAACGTTATATAGTAATACGTTATAACGTATAACGTTATATAGTGTTACCATATAACGTATAACGTTATATAGTATTACCATATAACGTATAACGTTATATAGTATTACGTTATAACGTATAACGTTATATAGTATTACCATATAACGTATAACGTTATATAGTAATACGTTATAACGTATAACGTTATATAGTATTACCATATAACGTATAACGCTATATAGTATTACCATATAACGTATAACGTTATATAGTATTACGTTATATAGTATTACGTTATATAGTACTACCATATAACGTATAACGTTATATAGTAATACGTTATAACGTATAACGTTATATAGTATTACGTTATATAGTATTACGTTATAACGTCTAACGTTATATAGTATTACGTTATATAGTATTACCATATAACGTATAACGTTATATAGTATTACGTTATAACGTCTAACGTTATATAGTATTACGTTATATAGTATTACCATATAACGTATAACGTTATATAGTAATACGTTATAACGTATAACGTTATATAGTATTATGTTATACCGTATAACGTTATATAGTATTACCATATACCGTATAACGTTATATAGTATTACCATATAACGTATAACGTTATATAGTATTACCGTATAACGTATAACGTTATATAGTATTACGTTATAACGTATAACGTTATATAGTATTACCATATAACGTATAACGTTATATAGTATTATGTTATAACGTATAACGTTATATAGTATTACCATATAACGTATAACGTTATATAGTATTACGTTATAACGTAGAACGTTATATAGTATTACCGTATAACGTATAACGTTATATAGTGATACTTTATGTAATATTACCATATAACGTATAACGTTATATTGTATTACCATATAACGTATAACGTTATATGGTAATACGTTATAACGTATAACGTTATATAGTGTTACCATATAACGTATAACGTTATATAGTAATCCGTTATAACGTATAACGTTATATAGTATTACCATATAACGTATAACGTTATATAGTATTACGTTATATAGTATTACGTTATAACGTCTAACGTTATATAGTATTACCATATAACGTATAACGTTATATAGTATTACGTTATGACATATAACGTTATATAGTATTACCGTATAACGTATAACGTTATATAGTAATACGTTATAACGTATAACGTTATATAGTGTTACCATATAACGTATAACGTTATATAGTATTACCATATAACGTATAACGTTATATAGTATTACGTTATATAGTATTACGTTATAACGTCTAACGTTATATAGTATTACCGTATAACGTATAACGTTATATAGTAATACGTTATAACGTATAACGTTATATAGTATTACCATATAACGTATAACGTTATATAGTATTACGTTATATAGTATTACGTTATAACGTCTAACGTTATATAGTATTACGTTATATAGTATTACCATATAACGTATAACGTTATATATTATTACGTTATAACGTATAACGTTATATAGTATTACCGTATAACGTACAACGTTATATAGTATTACCGTATATCGTATAACGTTATATAGTATTACCATATAACGTATAACGTTATATAGTATTACCATATAACGTATAACGTTATATAGTATTACCGTATAACGTATAACGTTATGTAGTATTACGTTATAACGTATAACGTTATATAATATTACGTTATACCGTATAACGTTATATAGTATTATGTTATAACGTATAACGTTATATAGTATTACCATATAACGTATAACGTTATATAGTATTACGTTATAACGTATAACGTTATATAGTATTACCATATAACGTGTAACGTTATATAGTATTACGTTATAACGTATAACGTTATATAGTATTACCATATAACGTATAACGTTATATAGTATTACGTTATGACGTATAACGTTATATAGTATTACCGTATAACGTATAACGTTATATAGTATTACGTTATGACGTATAACGTTATATAGTATTACCGTATAACGTATAACGTTATTTAGTATTACCATATAACGTATAACGTTATATAGTATTACCATATAACGTATAACGTTATATAGTATTACCGTATAACGTATAACGTTATATAGTATTCGGTATAACGTATAACGTTATATAGTATTACGTTATAACGTATAACGTTATATAATATTACGTTATACCGTATAACGTTATATAGTATTATGTTATAACGTATAACGTTATATAGTATTACCATATAACGTATAACGTTATATAGTATTACGTTATAACGTATAACGTTATATAATATTACGTTATACCGTATAACGTTATATAGTATTATGTTATAACGTATAACGTTATATAGTATTACCATATAACGTATAACGTTATATAGTAGTACCATATAACGTATAACGTTATATAGTATTACGTTATGACGTATAACGTTATATAGTATTACCATATAACGTATAACGTTATATAGTAATGCGTTATAACGCATAACGTTATATAGTACTGCGTTACAACATATAACGTTATATAGTATTATGTTATAACGTATAACGTTATATAGTATTACCATATAACGTATAACGTTATATAGTATTACGTTATAACGTATAACGTTATATAGTATTACCATATAACGTATAACGTTATATAGTATTACGTTATGACGTATAACGTTATATAGTATTACCGTATAACGTATAACGTTATATAGTATTACCGTATAACGTATAACGTTATATAGTATTACCATATAACGTATAACGTTATATAGTATTACCATATAACGTATAACGTTATATAGTAATGCGTTATAACGTATAATGTTATATAGTATTACGTTATGACGTATAACGTTATATAGTTTTACGTTATAACGTATAACGTTATATAGTATTATGTTATACCGTATAACGTTATATAGTATTACCATATAACGTATAACGTATTATAGTATTACGTTATTACGTATAACGTTATATAGTAATGCGTTATAACGTATAACGTTATATAGTATTACGTTATAACGTATAACGTTATATAGTAATGCGTTATAACGTATAACGTTATATAGTAATGCGTTATAACGCATAACGTTATATAGTACTGCGTTACAACATATAACGTTATATAGTATTATGTTATAACGTATAACGTTATATAGTATTACCATATAACGTATAACGTTATATAGTATTACGTTATAACGTATAACGTTATATAGTATTACCATATAACGTATAACGTTATATAGTATTACGTTATGACGTATAACGTTATATAGTATTACCGTATAACGTATAACGTTATATAGTATTACCGTATAACGTATAACGTTATATAGTATTACCATATAACGTATAACGTTATATAGTATTACCATATAACGTATAACGTTATATAGTAATGCGTTATAACGTATAATGTTATATAGTATTACGTTATGACGTATAACGTTATATAGTTTTACGTTATAACGTATAACGTTATATAGTATTATGTTATACCGTATAACGTTATATAGTATTACCATATAACGTATAACGTTATATAGTATTACCGTATAACGTATAACGTTATATAGTATTACGTTATAACGTATAACGTTATATAGTATTACCATATAACGTATAACGTTATATAGTATTATGTTATAACGTATAACGTTATATAGTATTACCATATAACGTATAACGTTATATAGTATTACGTTATAACGTAGAACGTTATATAGTATTACCGTATAACGTATAACGTTATATAGTAATACTTTATGTAGTATTACCATATAACGTATAACGTTATATTGTATTACCATATAACGTATAACGTTATATAGTAATACGTTATAACGTATAACGTTATATAGTGTTACCATATAACGTATAACGTTATATAGTAATCCGTTATAACGTATAACGTTATATAGTATTACCATATAACGTATAACGTTATATAGTATTACGTTATAACGTATAACGTTATATAGTATTACCATATAACGTATAACGTTATATAGTATTACGTTATGACGTATAACGTTATATAGTATTACCGTATAACGTATAACGTTATATATTATTACGTTATAACGTATAACGTTATATAGTATTACCGTATGACGTACAACGTTATATAGTGTTACCATATAACGTATAACGTTATATAGTAATCCGTTATAACGTATAACGTTATATAGTATTACGTTATGACGTATAACGTTATATAGTATTACCGTATAACGTATAACGTTATATAGTATTACCATATAACGTATAACGTTATATAGTATTACCATATAACGTATAACGTTATATAGTATTACCGTATAACGTATAACGTTATATAGTATTCGGTATAACGTATAACGTTATATAGTATTACGTTATAACGTATAACGTTATATAATATTACGTTATACCGTATAACGTTATATAGTATTATGTTATAACGTATAACGTTATATAGTATTACCATATAACGTATAACGTTATATAGTATTACGTTATAACGTATAACGTTATATAATATTACGTTATACCGTATAACGTTATATAGTATTATGTTATAACGTATAACGTTATATAGTATTACCATATAACGTATAACGTTATATAGTATTACGTTATAACGTCTAACGTTATATAGTATTACCGTATAACGTATAACGTTATATAGTAGTACCATATAACGTATAACGTTATATAGTATTACGTTATGACGTATAACGTTATATAGTATTACCATATAACGTATAACGTTATATAGTATTACGTTATAACGTATAACGTTATATAGTATTACCATATAACGTATAACGTTATATAGTATTACGTTATAACGTATAACGTTATATAGTAATGCGTTATAACGTATAACGTTATATAGTAATGCGTTATAACGCATAACGTTATATAGTACTGCGTTACAACATATAACGTTATATAGTATTATGTTATAACGTATAACGTTATATAGTATTACCATATAACGTATAACGTTATATAGTATTACGTTATAACGTATAACGTTATATAGTATTACCATATAACGTATAACGTTATATAGTATTACGTTATGACGTATAACGTTATATAGTATTACCGTATAACGTATAACGTTATATAGTATTACCGTATAACGTATAACGTTATATAGTAATGCGTTATAACGTATAATGTTATATAGTATTACGTTATGACGTATAACGTTATATAGTAATGCGTTATAACGTATAACGTTATATAGTAATGCGTTATAACGCATAACGTTATAGAGTGTTACCATATAACGTATAACGTTTTATAGTATTACGTTATTACGTATAACGTTATATAGTAATACGTTATAACGTATAACGTTATATAGAATTACGTTATAACGTAAAACGTTATAGAGTGTTACCATATAACGTATAACGTTATATAGTAATACGTTATAACGTATAACGTTATATAGTATTACGTTATATAGTATTACGTTATAACGTCTAACGTTATATAGTATTACGTTATATAGTATTACCATATAACGTATAACGTTATATAGTAATACGTTATAACGTATAACGTTATATAGTATTACCATATAACGTATAACGCTATATAGTATTACCATATAACGTATAACGTTATATAGTATTACGTTATATAGTATTACGTTATATAGTATTACCATATAACGTATAACGTCATATAGTAATACGTTATAACGTATAACGTTATATAGTATTACGTTATATAGTATTACGCTATAACGTCTAACGTTATATAGTATTACGTTATATAGTATTACCATATAACGTATAACGTTATATAGTAATACGTTATAACGTATAACGTTATATAGTACTATGTTATACCGTATAACGTTATATAGTATTACCGTATAACGTATAACGTTATATAGTAATACGTTATAACGTATAACGTTATATAGTTTTACCATATAACGTATAACGTTATATAGTATTACCATATAACGTATAACGTTATATAGTATTACGTTATATAGTATTACGTTATATAGTATTACGTTATAACGTATAACGTTATATAGTAGTACGTTATAACGTATTACGTTATATAGTAGTACGTTATAACGTATAACGTTATATAGTATTACCATATAACGTATAACGTTATATAGTATTACGTTATATAGTATTACGTTATAACGTCTAACGTTATATAGTATTACCGTATAACGTATAACGTTATATAGTATTACGTTATATAGTATTACGTTATAACGTATAACATTATATAGTCTTACCATATAACGTATAACGTTATATAGTATTACGTTATAACGTATAACGTTATATAGTATTACCATATAACGTATAACGTTATATAGTATTACGTTATAACGTATAACGTTATATAGTATTACCATATAACGTATAACGTTATATAGTATTACGTTATGACGTATAACGTTATATAGTATTACCATATAACGTATAACGTTATAAGGTATTACCGTATAACGTATAACGTTATATAGTATTACGTTATAACGTATAACGTTATATAGTATTATGTTATACCGTATAACGTTATATAGTATTACGTTATAACGTCTAACGTTATATAGTATTACCGTATAACGTATAACGTTATATAGTAGTACCATATAACGTATAACGTTATATAGTATTACGTTATGACGTATAACGTTATATAGTATTACCATATAACGTATAACGTTATATAGTATTACGTTATAACGTATAACGATATATAGTATTACCATATAACGTATAACGCTATATAGTATTAGCATATAACGTATAACGTTATATAGTAATACGTTATAACGTATAACGTTATATAGTGTTACCATATAACGTATAACGTTATATAGTATTACCATATAACGTATAACGTTATATAGTATTACGTTATAACGTATAACGTTATATAGTATTATGTTATACCGTATAACGTTATATAGTATTACGTTATAACGTCTAACGTTATATAGTATTACCGTATAACGTATAACGTTATATAGTAGTACCATATAACGTATAACGTTATATAGTATTACGTTATGACGTATAACGTTATATAGTATTACCATATAACGTATAACGTTATATAGTATTACGTTATAACGTATAACGTTATATAGTATTACCATATAACGTATAACGCTATATAGTATTAGCATATAACGTATAACGTTATATAGTAATACGTTATAACGTATAACGTTATATAGTGTTACCATATAACGTATAACGTTATATAGTATTACCATATAACGTATAACGTTATATAGTATTACGTTATAACGTATAACGTTATATAGTATTACCATATAACGTATAACGTTATATAGTAATACGTTATAACGTATAACGTTATATAGTATTACCATATAACGTATAACGCTATATAGTATTACCATATAACGTATAACGTTATATAGTATTACGTTATATAGTATTACGTTATATAGTACTACCATATAACGTATAACGTTATATAGTAATACGTTATAACGTATAACGTTATATAGTATTACGTTATATAGTATTACGTTATAACGTCTAACGTTATATAGTATTACGTTATATAGTATTACCATATAACGTATAACGTTATATAGTAATACGTTATAACGTATAACGTTATATAGTAGTACGTTATAACGTATTACGTTATATAGTAGTACGTTATAACGTATTACGTTATATAGTATTACGTTATAACGTATAACGTTATATAGTATTACCATATAACGTATAACGTTATATAGTATTACGTTATATAGTATTACGTTATAACGTCTAACGTTATATAGTATTACGTTATATAGTATTACCATATAACGTATAACGTTATATAGTAATACGTTATAACGTATAACGTTATATAGTATTATGTTATACCGTATAACGTTATATAGTATTACCATATAACGTATAACGTTATATAGTATTACCATATAACGTATAACGTTATAAGGTATTACCGTATAACGTATAACGTTATATAGTTTTACGTTATAACGTATAACGTTATATAGTATTACCATATAACGTATAACGTTATATAGTATTATGTTATAACGTATAACGTTATATAGTATTACCATATAACGTATAACGTTATATAGTAATACGTTATAACGTATAACGTTATATAGTATTACCATATAACGTATAACGCTATATAGTATTACCATATAACGTATAACGTTATATAGTATTACGTTATATAGTATTACGTTATATAGTACTACCATATAACGTATAACGTTATATAGTAATACGTTATAACGTATAACGTTATATAGTATTACGTTATATAGTATTACGTTATAACGTCTAACGTTATATAGTATTACGTTATATAGTATTACCATATAACGTATAACGTTATATAGTAATACGTTATAACGTATAACGTTATATAGTAGTACGTTATAACGTATTACGTTATATAGTAGTACGTTATAACGTATTACGTTATATAGTATTACGTTATAACGTATAACGTTATATAGTATTACCATATAACGTATAACGTTATATAGTATTACGTTATATAGTATTACGTTATAACGTCTAACGTTATATAGTATTACGTTATATAGTATTACCATATAACGTATAACGTTATATAGTAATACGTTATAACGTATAACGTTATATAGTATTATGTTATACCGTATAACGTTATATAGTATTACCATATACCGTATAACGTTATATAGTATTACCATATAACGTATAACGTTATATAGTATTACCGTATAACGTATAACGTTATATAGTATTACGTTATAACGTATAACGTTATATAGTATTACCATATAACGTATAACGTTATATAGTATTATGTTATAACGTATAACGTTATATAGTATTACCATATAACGTATAACGTTATATAGTATTACGTTATAACGTAGAACGTTATATAGTATTACCGTATAACGTATAACGTTATTTAGTATTACCATATAACGTATAACGTTATATAGTATTACCATATAACGTATAACGTTATATAGTATTACCGTATAACGTATAACGTTATATAGTATTCGGTATAACGTATAACGTTATATAGTATTACGTTATAACGTATAACGTTATATAATATTACGTTATACCGTATAACGTTATATAGTATTATGTTATAACGTATAACGTTATATAGTATTACCATATAACGTATAACGTTATATAGTATTACGTTATAACGTATAACGTTATATAATATTACGTTATACCGTATAACGTTATATAGTATTATGTTATAACGTATAACGTTATATAGTATTACCATATAACGTATAACGTTATATAGTAGTACCATATAACGTATAACGTTATATAGTATTACGTTATGACGTATAACGTTATATAGTATTACCATATAACGTATAACGTTATATAGTAATGCGTTATAACGCATAACGTTATATAGTACTGCGTTACAACATATAACGTTATATAGTATTATGTTATAACGTATAACGTTATATAGTATTACCATATAACGTATAACGTTATATAGTATTACGTTATAACTTATAACGTTATATAGTATTACCATATAACGTATAACGTTATATAGTATTACGTTATGACGTATAACGTTATATAGTATTACCGTATAACGTATAACGTTATATAGTATTACCGTATAACGTATAACGTTATATAGTATTACCATATAACGTATAACGTTATATAGTATTACCATATAACGTATAACGTTATATAGTAATGCGTTATAACGTATAATGTTATATAGTATTACGTTATGACGTATAACGTTATATAGTTTTACGTTATAACGTATAACGTTATATAGTATTATGTTATACCGTATAACGTTATATAGTATTAACATATAACGTATAACGTATTATAGTATTACGTTATTACGTATAACGTTATATAGTAATGCGTTATAACGTATAACGTTATATAGTATTACGTTATAACGTATAACGTTATATAGTAATGCGTTATAACGTATAACGTTATATAGTAATGCGTTATAACGCATAACGTTATATAGTACTGCGTTACAACATATAACGTTATATAGTATTATGTTATAACGTATAACGTTATATAGTATTACCATATAACGTATAACGTTATATAGTATTACGTTATAACGTATAACGTTATATAGTATTACCATATAACGTATAACGTTATATAGTATTACGTTATGACGTATAACGTTATATAGTATTACCGTATAACGTATAACGTTATATAGTATTACCGTATAACGTATAACGTTATATAGTATTACCATATAACGTATAACGTTATATAGTATTACCATATAACGTATAACGTTATATAGTAATGCGTTATAACGTATAATGTTATATAGTATTACGTTATGACGTATAACGTTATATAGTTTTACGTTATAACGTATAACGTTATATAGTATTATGTTATACCGTATAACGTTATATAGTATTACCATATAACGTATAACGTTATATAGTATTACCGTATAACGTATAACGTTATATAGTATTACGTTATAACGTATAACGTTATATAGAATTACGTTATAACGTAAAACGTTATAGAGTGTTACCATATAACGTATAACGTTATATAGTATTACCATATAACGTATAACGTTATATAGTATTACGTTATGACGTATAACGTTATATAGTATTACCGTATAACGTATAACGTTATATAGTATTACCGTATAACGTATAACGTTATATAGTAATGCGTTATAACGTATAATGTTATATAGTATTACGTTATGACGTATAACGTTATATAGTAATGCGTTATAACGTATAACGTTATATAGTAATGCGTTATAACGCATAACGTTATAGAGTGTTACCATATAACGTATAACGTTTTATAGTATTACGTTATTACGTATAACGTTATATAGTAATACGTTATAACGTATAACGTTATATAGAATTACGTTATAACGTAAAACGTTATAGAGTGTTACCATATAACGTATAACGTTATATAGTAATACGTTATAACGTATAACGTTATATAGTATTACGTTATATAGTATTACGTTATAACGTCTAACGTTATATAGTATTACGTTATATAGTATTACCATATAACGTATAACGTTATATAGTAATACGTTATAACGTATAACGTTATATAGTATTACCATATAACGTATAACGCTATATAGTATTACCATATAACGTATAACGTTATATAGTATTACGTTATATAGTATTACGTTATATAGTATTACCATATAACGTATAACGTCATATAGTAATACGTTATAACGTATAACGTTATATAGTATTACGTTATATAGTATTACGCTATAACGTCTAACGTTATATAGTATTACGTTATATAGTATTACCATATAACGTATAACGTTATATAGTAATACGTTATAACGTATAACGTTATATAGTATTATGTTATACCGTATAACGTTATATAGTATTACCGTATAACGTATAACGTTATATAGTAATACGTTATAACGTATAACGTTATATAGTTTTACCATATAACGTATAACGTTATATAGTATTACCATATAACGTATAACGTTATATAGTATTACGTTATATAGTATTACGTTATATAGTATTACGTTATAACGTATAACGTTATATAGTAGTACGTTATAACGTATTACGTTATATAGTAGTACGTTATAACGTATAACGTTATATAGTATTACCATATAACGTATAACGTTATATAGTATTACGTTATATAGTATTACGTTATAACGTCTAACGTTATATAGTATTACCGTATAACGTATAACGTTATATAGTATTACGTTATATAGTATTACGTTATAACGTATAACATTATATAGTCTTACCATATAACGTATAACGTTATATAGTATTACGTTATAACGTATAACGTTATATAGTATTACCATATAACGTATAACGTTATATAGTATTACGTTATAACGTATAACGTTATATAGTATTACCATATAACGTATAACGTTATATAGTATTACGTTATGACGTATAACGTTATATAGTATTACCATATAACGTATAACGTTATAAGGTATTACCGTATAACGTATAACGTTATATAGTATTACGTTATAACGTATAACGTTATATAGTATTATGTTATACCGTATAACGTTATATAGTATTACGTTATAACGTCTAACGTTATATAGTATTACCGTATAACGTATAACGTTATATAGTAGTACCATATAACGTATAACGTTATATAGTATTACGTTATGACGTATAACGTTATATAGTATTACCATATAACGTATAACGTTATATAGTATTACGTTATAACGTATAACGTTATATAGTATTACCATATAACGTATAACGCTATATAGTATTAGCATATAACGTATAACGTTATATAGTAATACGTTATAACGTATAACGTTATATAGTGTTACCATATAACGTATAACGTTATATAGTATTACCATATAACGTATAACGTTATATAGTATTACGTTATAACGTATAACGTTATATAGTATTATGTTATACCGTATAACGTTATATAGTATTACGTTATAACGTCTAACGTTATATAGTATTACCGTATAACGTATAACGTTATATAGTAGTACCATATAACGTATAACGTTATATAGTATTACGTTATGACGTATAACGTTATATAGTATTACCATATAACGTATAACGTTATATAGTATTACGTTATAACGTATAACGTTATATAGTATTACCATATAACGTATAACGCTATATAGTATTAGCATATAACGTATAACGTTATATAGTAATACGTTATAACGTATAACGTTATATAGTGTTACCATATAACGTATAACGTTATATAGTATTACCATATAACGTATAACGTTATATAGTATTACGTTATAACGTATAACGTTATATAGTATTACCATATAACGTATAACGTTATATAGTAATACGTTATAACGTATAACGTTATATAGTATTACCATATAACGTATAACGCTATATAGTATTACCATATAACGTATAACGTTATATAGTATTACGTTATATAGTATTACGTTATATAGTACTACCATATAACGTATAACGTTATATAGTAATACGTTATAACGTATAACGTTATATAGTATTACGTTATATAGTATTACGTTATAACGTCTAACGTTATATAGTATTACGTTATATAGTATTACCATATAACGTATAACGTTATATAGTAATACGTTATAACGTATAACGTTATATAGTAGTACGTTATAACGTATTACGTTATATAGTAGTACGTTATAACGTATTACGTTATATAGTATTACGTTATAACGTATAACGTTATATAGTATTACCATATAACGTATAACGTTATATAGTATTACGTTATATAGTATTACGTTATAACGTCTAACGTTATATAGTATTACGTTATATAGTATTACCATATAACGTATAACGTTATATAGTAATACGTTATAACGTATAACGTTATATAGTATTATGTTATACCGTATAACGTTATATAGTATTACCATATAACGTATAACGTTATATAGTATTACCATATAACGTATAACGTTATAAGGTATTACCGTATAACGTATAACGTTATATAGTTTTACGTTATAACGTATAACGTTATATAGTATTACCATATAACGTATAACGTTATATAGTATTATGTTATAACGTATAACGTTATATAGTATTACCATATAACGTATAACGTTATATAGTATTACGTTATAACGTAGAACGTTATATAGTATTACCGTATAACGTATAACGTTATATAGTAATACTTTATGTAATATTACCATATAACGTATAACGTTATATTGTATTACCATATAACGTATAACGTTATATGGTAATACGTTATAACGTATAACGTTATATAGTGTTACCATATAACGTATAACGTTATATAGTAATCCGTTATAACGTATAACGTTATATAGTATTACCATATAACGTATAACGTTATATAGTATTACGTTATATAGTATTACGTTATAACGTCTAACGTTATATAGTATTACCATATAACGTATAACGTTATATAGTATTACGTTATGACATATAACGTTATATAGTATTACCGTATAACGTATAACGTTATATAGTAATACGTTATAACGTATAACGTTATATAGTGTTACCATATAACGTATAACGTTATATAGTATTACCATATAACGTATAACGTTATATAGTATTACGTTATATAGTATTACGTTATAACGTCTAACGTTATATAGTATTACCGTATAACGTATAACGTTATATAGTAATACGTTATAACGTATAACTTTATATAGTATTACCATATAACGTATAACGTTATATAGTATTACGTTATATAGTATTACGTTATAACGTCTAACGTTATATAGTATTACGTTATATAGTATTACCATATAACGTATAACGTTATATATTATTACGTTATAACGTATAACGTTATATAGTATTACCGTATAACGTACAACGTTATATAGTATTACCGTATAACGTATAACGTTATATAGTATTACGTTATATAGTATTACGTTATAACGTCTAACGTTATATAGTATTACGTTATATAGTATTACCATATAACGTATAACGTTACATAGTAGTACGTTATAACGTATAACGTTATGTAGTATTACGTTATAACGTATAACGTTATATAATATTACGTTATACCGTATAACGTTATATAGTATTATGTTATAACGTATAACGTTATATAGTATTACCATATAACGTATAACGTTATATAGTATTACGTTATAACGTATAACGTTATATAGTATTACCATATAACGTATAACGTTATATAGTAATACGTTATAACGTATAACTTTATATAGTATTACCATATAACGTATAACGTTATATAGTATTACGTTATATAGTATTACGTTATAACGTCTAACGTTATATAGTATTACGTTATATAGTATTACCATATAACGTATAACGTTATATAGTATTACGTTATGACGTATAACATTATATAGTATTACCGTATAACGTATAACGTTATATAGTATTACGTTATGACGTATAACGTTATATAGTATTACCGTATAACGTATAACGTTATATAGTATTACCATATAACGTATAACGTTATATAGTATTACCATATAACGTATAACGTTATATAGTATTACCGTATAACGTATAACGTTATATAGTATTCGGTATAACGTATAACGTTATATAGTATTACGTTATAACGTATAACGTTATATAGTATTACCATATAACGTATAACGTTATATAGTATTACGTTATAACGTATAACGTTATATAGTATTACCATATAACGTATAACGTTATATAGTATTACGTTATAACGTATAACGTTATAGAGTGTTACCATATAACGTATAACGTTATATAGTATTACCATATAACGTATAACGTTATATAGTATTATGTTATAACGTATAACGTTATATAGTATTACCATATAACGTATAACGTTATATAGTATTACGTTATAACGTAGAACGTTATATAGTATTACCGTATAACGTATAACGTTATATAGTAATACTTTATGTAGTATTACCATATAACGTATAACGTTATATTGTATTACCATATAACGTATAACGTTATATAGTAATACGTTATAACGTATAACGTTATATGGTGTTACCATATAACGTATAACGTTATATAGTAATCCGTTATAACGTATAACGTTATATAGTATTACCATATAACGTATAACGTTATATAGTATTACCGTATAACGTATAACGTTATATAGTATTCGGTATAACGTATAACGTTATATAGTATTACGTTATAACGTATAACGTTATATAGTATTACCATATAACGTATAACGTTATATAGTATTACGTTATAACGTATAACGTTATATAGTATTACCATATAACGTATAACGTTATATAGTATTACGTTATAACGTATAACGTTATATAGTATTACCATATAACGTATAACGTTATATAGTATTACGTTATGACGTATAACATTATATAGTATTACCGTATAACGTATAACGTTATATAGTATTACGTTATGACGTATAACGTTATATAGTATTACCGTATAACGTATAACGTTATATAGTATTACCATATAACGTATAACGTTATATAGTATTACCATATAACGTATAACGTTATATAGTATTACCGTATAACGTATAACGTTATATAGTATTCGGTATAACGTATAACGTTATATAGTATTACGTTATAACGTATAACGTTATATAGTATTACCATATAACGTATAACGTTATATAGTATTACGTTATAACGTATAACGTTATATAGTATTACCATATAACGTATAACGTTATATAGTATTACGTTATAACGTATAACGTTATAGAGTGTTACCATATAACGTATAACGTTATATAGTATTACCATATAACGTATAACGTTATATAGTATTATGTTATAACGTATAACGTTATATAGTATTACCATATAACGTATAACGTTATATAGTATTACGTTATAACGTAGAACGTTATATAGTATTACCGTATAACGTATAACGTTATATAGTAATACTTTATGTAGTATTACCATATAACGTATAACGTTATATTGTATTACCATATAACGTATAACGTTATATAGTAATACGTTATAACGTATAACGTTATATGGTGTTACCATATAACGTATAACGTTATATAGTAATCCGTTATAACGTATAACGTTATATAGTATTACCATATAACGTATAACGTTATATAGTATTACCGTATAACGTATAACGTTATATAGTATTCGGTATAACGTATAACGTTATATAGTATTACGTTATAACGTATAACGTTATATAATATTACGTTATACCGTATAACGTTATATAGTATTATGTTATAACGTATAACGTTATATAGTATTACCATATAACGTATAACGTTATATAGTATTACGTTATAACGTATAACGTTATATAATATTACGTTATACCGTATAACGTTATATAGTATTATGTTATAACGTATAACGTTATATAGTATTACCATATAACGTATAACGTTATATAGTATTACGTTATAACGTCTAACGTTATATAGTATTACCGTATAACGTATAACGTTATATAGTAGTACCATATAACGTATAACGTTATATAGTATTACGTTATGACGTATAACGTTATATAGTATTACCATATAACGTATAACGTTATATAGTATTACGTTATAACGTATAACGTTATAGAGTGTTACCATATAACGTATAACGTATTATAGTATTACGTTATTACGTATAACGTTATATAGTAATGCGTTATAACGTATAACGTTATATAGTATTACGTTATAACGTATAACGTTATATAGTAATGCGTTATAACGTATAACGTTATATAGTAATGCGTTATAACGCATAACGTTATATAGTACTGCGTTACAACATATAACGTTATATAGTATTATGTTATAACGTATAACGTTATATAGTATTACCATATAACGTATAACGTTATATAGTATTACGTTATAACGTATAACGTTATATAGTATTACCATATAACGTATAACGTTATATAGTATTACGTTATGACGTATAACGTTATATAGTATTACCGTATAACGTATAACGTTATATAGTATTACCGTATAACGTATAACGTTATATAGTATTACCATATAACGTATAACGTTATATAGTATTACCATATAACGTATAACGTTATATAGTAATGCGTTATAACGTATAATGTTATATAGTATTACGTTATGACGTATAACGTTATATAGTTTTACGTTATAACGTATAACGTTATATAGTATTATGTTATACCGTATAACGTTATATAGTATTACCATATAACGTATAACGTTATATAGTATTACCGTATAACGTATAACGTTATATAGTATTACGTTATAACGTATAACGTTATATAGTATTACCATATAACGTATAACGTTATATAGTATTATGTTATAACGTATAACGTTATATAGTATTACCATATAACGTATAACGTTATATAGTATTACGTTATAACGTAGAACGTTATATAGTATTACCGTATAACGTATAACGTTATATAGTCATACTTTATGTAGTATTACCATATAACGTATAACGTTATATTGTATTACCATATAACGTATAACGTTATATAGTAATACGTTATAACGTATAACGTTATATAGTGTTACCATATAACGTATAACGTTATATAGTAATCCGTTATAACGTATAACGTTATATAGTATTACCATATAACGTATAACGTTATATAGTATTACGTTATAACGTATAACGTTATATAGTATTACCATATAACGTATAACGTTATATAGTATTACGTTATGACGTATAACGTTATATAGTATTACCGTATAACGTATAACGTTATATATTATTACGTTATAACGTATAACGTTATATAGTATTACCGTATAACGTACAACGTTATATAGTGTTACCATATAACGTATAACGTTATATAGTAATCCGTTATAACGTATAACGTTATATAGTATTACGTTATGACGTATAACGTTATATAGTATTACCGTATAACGTATAACGTTATATAGTATTACCATATAACGTATAACATTATATAGTATTACCATATAACGTATAACGTTATATAGTATTACCGTATAACGTATAACGTTATATAGTATTCGGTATAACGTATAACGTTATATAGTATTACGTTATAACGTATAACGTTATATAATATTACGTTATACCGTATAACGTTATATAGTATTATGTTATAACGTATAACGTTATATAGTATTACCATATAACGTATAACGTTATATAGTATTACGTTATAACGTATAACGTTATATAATATTACGTTATACCGTATAACGTTATATAGTATTATGTTATAACGTATAACGTTATATAGTATTACCATATAACGTATAACGTTATATAGTATTACGTTATAACGTCTAACGTTATATAGTATTACCGTATAACGTATAACGTTATATAGTAGTACCATATAACGTATAACGTTATATAGTATTACGTTATGACGTATAACGTTATATAGTATTACCATATAACGTATAACGTTATATAGTATTACGTTATAACGTATAACGTTATATAGTATTACCATATAACGTATAACGTTATATAGTATTACGTTATAACGTATAACGTTATATAGTAATGCGTTATAACGTATAACGTTATATAGTAATGCGTTATAACGCATAACGTTATATAGTACTGCGTTACAACATATAACGTTATATAGTATTATGTTATAACGTATAACGTTATATAGTATTACCATATAACGTATAACGTTATATAGTATTACGTTATAACGTATAACGTTATATAGTATTACCATATAACGTATAACGTTATATAGTATTACGTTATGACGTATAACGTTATATAGTATTACCGTATAACGTATAACGTTATATAGTATTACCGTATAACGTATAACGTTATATAGTAATGCGTTATAACGTATAATGTTATATAGTATTACGTTATGACGTATAACGTTATATAGTAATGCGTTATAACGTATAACGTTATATAGTAATGCGTTATAACGCATAACGTTATAGAGTGTTACCATATAACGTATAACGTTTTATAGTATTACGTTATTACGTATAACGTTATATAGTAATACGTTATAACGTATAACGTTATATAGAATTACGTTATAACGTAAAACGTTATAGAGTGTTACCATATAACGTATAACGTTATATAGTAATACGTTATAACGTATAACGTTATATAGTATTACGTTATATAGTATTACGTTATAACGTCTAACGTTATATAGTATTACCGTATAACGTATAACGTTATATAGTATTACGTTATATAGTATTACGTTATAACGTATAACATTATATAGTCTTACCATATAACGTATAACGTTATATAGTATTACGTTATAACGTATAACGTTATAAAGTATTACCATATAACGTATAACGTTATATAGTATTACGTTATAACGTATAACGTTATATAGTATTACCATATAACGTATAACGTTATATAGTATTACGTTATGACGTATAACGTTATATAGTATTACCATATAACGTATAACGTTATAAGGTATTACCGTATAACGTATAACGTTATATAGTATTACGTTATAACGTATAACGTTATATAGTATTATGTTATACCGTATAACGTTATATAGTATTACGTTATAACGTCTAACGTTATATAGTATTACGTTATATAGTATTACCATATAACGTATAACGTTATATAGTAATACGTTATAACGTATAACGTTATATAGTATTACCATATAACGTATAACGCTATATAGTATTACCATATAACGTATAACGTTATATAGTATTACGTTATATAGTATTACGTTATATAGTACTACCATATAACGTATAACGTTATATAGTAATACGTTATAACGTATAACGTTATATAGTATTACGTTATATAGTATTACCATATAACGTATAACGTTATATAGTAATAAGTTATAACGTATAACGTTATATAGTAGTACGTTATAACGTATTACGTTATATAGTAGTACGTTATAACGTATTACGTTATATAGTATTACGTTATAACGTATAACGTTATATAGTATTACCATATAACGTATAACGTTATATAGTATTACGTTATATAGTATTACGTTATAACGTCTAACGTTATATAGTATTACGTTATATAGTATTACCATATAACGTATAACGTTATATAGTAATACGTTATAACGTATAACGTTATATAGTATTATGTTATACCGTATAACGTTATATAGTATTACCATATAACGTATAACGTTATATAGTATTACCATATAACGTATAACGTTATAAGGTATTACCGTATAACGTATAACGTTATATAGTATTACGTTATAACGTATAACGTTATATAGTATTATGTTATACCGTATAACGTTATATAGTATTACCATATAACGTATAACGTTATATAGTATTACCGTATAACGTATAACGTTATATAGTATTACGTTATAACGTATAACGTTATATAATATTACGTTATACCGTATAACGTTATATAGTATTATGATATAACGTATAACGTTATAGAGTGTTACCATATAACGTATAACGTTATATAGTAATACGTTATAACGTATAACGTTATATAGTATTACGTTATATAGTATTACGTTATAACGTCTAACGTTATATAGTATTACGTTATATAGTATTACCATATAACGTATAACGTTATATAGTAATACGTTATAACGTATAACGTTATATAGTATTACCATATAACGTATAACGCTATATAGTATTACCATATAACGTATAACGTTATATAGTATTACGTTATATAGTATTACGTTATATAGTATTACCATATAACGTATAACGTTATATAGTAATACGTTATAACGTATAACGTTATATAGTATTACGTTATATAGTATTACGTTATAACGTCTAACGTTATATAGTATTACGTTATATAGTATTACCATATAACGTATAACGTTATATAGTAATACGTTATAACGTATAACGTTATATAGTATTATGTTATACCGTATAACGTTATATAGTATTACCGTATAACGTATAACGTTATATAGTAATACGTTATAACGTATAACGTTATATAGTATTACCATATAACGTATAACGTTATATAGTATTACCATATAACGTATAACGTTATATAGTAATACGTTATATAGTATTACGTTATATAGTATTACGTTATAACGTATAACATTATATAGTCTTACCATATAACGTATAACGTTATATAGTATTATGTTATAACGTATAACGTTATATAGTATTACCATATAACGTATAACGTTATATAGTATTACGTTATAACGTAGAACGTTATATAGTATTACCGTATAACGTATAACGTTATATAGTAATACGTTATAACGTATAACGTTATATAGTATTACGTTATAACGTATAACGTTATATAGTATTACGTTATGTAGTATTACCGTATAACCTATAACGTTATATTGTATTACCATATAACGTATAACGTTATATAGTATTATGTTATAACGTATAACGTTATATAGTATTACCATATAACGTATAACGTTATATAGTATTACGTTATAACGTAGAACGTTATATAGTATTACCGTATAACGTATAACGTTATATAGTATTACGTTATAACGTATAACGTTATATAGTATTACGTTATGTAGTATTACCGTATAACCTATAACGTTATATTGTATTACCATATAACGTATAACGTTATATAGTATTACGTTATAACGTATAACGTTATATAGTAATACGTTATAACGTATAACGTTATATAGTATTACCATATAACGTATAACGTTATATAGTATTACCATATAACGTATAACGTTATATAGTATTACCATATAACGTATAACGTTATATAGTATTACGTTATAACGTCTAACGTTATATAGTATTACGTTATAACGTATAACGTTATATAGTAGTACGTTATAACGTATAACGTTATATAGTATTACGTTATATAGTATTACGTTATGACGTATAACGTTATATAGTATTACCATATAACGTATAACGTTATATAGTATTACCATATAACGTATAACGTTATATAGTATTACCGTATAACGTATAACGTTATATAGTATTACGTTATAACGTATAACGTTATATAATATTACGTTATACCGTATAACGTTATATAGTATTATGTTATAACGTATAACGTTATATAGTATTACCATATAACGTGTAACGTTATATAGTATTACGTTATAACGTATAACGTTATATAGTATTACGTTATAACGTATAACGTTATATAGTAATGCGTTATAACGTATAACGTTATTTAGTATTCCGTTATGACGTATAACGTTATATAGTAATACGTTATAACGTATAACGTTATATAGTAATGCGTTATAACGCATAACGTTATATAGTAATGCGTTATAACGTATAACGTTATATAGTATTATGTTATACCGTATAACGTTATATAGTATTACCGTATAACGTATAACGTTATATAGTAATACGTTATAACGTATAACGTTATATAGTATTACCATATAACGTATAACGTTATATAATATTACCATATAACGTATAACGTTATATAGTATTACGTTATAACGTCTAACGTTATATAGTATTACGTTATATAGTATTACCATATAACGTATAACGTTATATAGTAATACGTTATAACGTATAACGTTATATAGTATTACCATATAACGTATAACGCTATATAGTATTACCATATAACGTATAACGTTATATAGTATTACGTTATATAGTATTACGTTATATAGTACTACCATACAACGTATAACGTTATATAGTAATACGTTATAACGTATAACGTTATATAGTATTACGTTATGACGTATAACGTTATATAGTATTACCATATAAGGTATAACGTTATATAGTAATACGTTATAACGTCTAACGTTATATAGTATTACGTTATAGCGTATAACGTTATATAGTATTACGTTATAACGTATAACGTTATAGAGTGTTACCATATAACGTATAACGTATTATAGTATTACGTTATTACGTATAACGTTATATAGTACTACGTTATAACGTATAACGTTATATAGTGTTGCCATATAACGTATAACGTTATATAGTATTACCATATAACGTATAACGTTATATAGTATTACGTTATGACGTATAACGTTATATAGTATTACCATATAATGTATAACGTTATATAGTATTACCGTATAACGTAAAGCGTTATATAGTAATACGCTATAACGTATAACGTTATATAGAATTATGTTATAACGTATAACGTTATATAGTATTACCATATAACGTATAACGTTATATAGTATTACGTTATAACGTAGAACGTTATATAGTATTACCGTATAACGTATAACGTTATATAGTAATACGTTATAACGTATAACGTTATATAGTATTACGTTATAACGTATAACGTTATATAGTATTACGTTATGTAGTATTACCATATAACGTATAACGTTATATTGTATTACCATATAACGTATAACGTTATATAGTAATACGTTATAACGTATAACGTTATATAGTAATACGTTATAACGTATAACGTTATATAGTGTTACCATATAACGTATAACGTTATATAGTATTACCATATAACGTATAACGTTATATAGTATTACGTTATAACGAATAACGTTATACAGTATTACCATATAACGTATAACGTTATATAGTATTACGTTATAACGAATAACGTTATACAGTATTACCATATAACGTATAACGTTATATAGTATTACGATATGACGTATAACGTTATATAGTATTACCGTATCACGTATAACGTTATATAGTATTACGTTATAACGTATAACGTTATATAGTAATGCGTTATAACGTATAACGTTATATAGTATTACGTTATGAAGTATAACGTTATATAGTAATACGTTATAACGTATAACGTTATATAGTATTATGTTATACCGTATAACGTTATATAGTATTACCATATAACGTATAACGCTATATAGTATTACCATATAACGTATAACGTTATATAGTATTACGTTATAACGTATAACGTTATATAGTAGTACGTTATAACGTATAACGTTATATAGTATTACGTTATATAGTATTACGTTATGACGTATAACGTTATATAGTATTACCATATAACGTATAACGTTATATAGTATTACCATATAACGTATAACGTTATATAGTATTACCGTATAACGTATAACGTTATATAGTATTACGTTATAACGTATAACGTTATATAATATTACGTTATACCGTATAACGTTATATAGTATTATGTTATAACGTATAACGTTATATAGTATTACCATATAACGTGTAACGTTATATAGTATTACGTTATAACGTATAACGTTATATAGTATTACGTTATAACGTTTAACGTTATATAGTAATGCGTTATAACGTATAACGTTATTTAGTATTCCGTTATGACGTATAACGTTATATAGTAATGCGTTATAACGTATGACGTTATATAGTAATGCGTTATAACGCATAACGTTATATAGTATTACCATATAACGTATAACGTTATATAGTATTACCATATAACGTATAACGTTATATAGTATTACGTTATAACGTCTAACGTTATATAGTATTACGTTATAACGTATAACGTTATATAGTATTACCATATAACGTATAACGTTATATAATATTACCATATAACGTATAACGTTATATAGTATTACGTTATAACGTATAACGTTATATAGTATTACGTTATAACGTATAACGTTATATAGTAATGCGTTATAACGTATAACGTTATTTAGTATTCCGTTATACCGTATAACGTTATATAGTATTACCGTATAACGTATAACGTTATATAGTAATACGTTATAACGTATAACGTTATATAGTATTACCATATAACGTATAACGTTATATAGTATTACGTTATAACGTCTAACGTTATATAGTATTACGTTATAACGTATAACGTTATATAGTATTACCATATAACGTATAACGTTATATAATATTACCATATAACGTATAACGTTATATAGTATTACGTTATAACGTCTAACGTTATATAGTATTACGTTATATAGTATTACCATATAACGTATAACGTTATATAGTAATACGTTATAACGTATAACGTTATATAGTATTACCATATAACGTATAACGCTATATAGTATTACCATATAACGTATAACGTTATATAGTATTACGTTATATAGTATTACGTTATATAGTACTACCATACAACGTATAACGTTATATAGTAATACGTTATAACGTATAACGTTATATAGTATTACGTTATATAGTATTACGTTATGACGTATAACGTTATATAGTATTACCATATAACGTATAACGTTATATAGTAATACGTTATAACGTCTAACGTTATATAGTATTACGTTATAGCGTATAACGTTATATAGTATTACGTTATAACGTATAACGTTATAGAGTGTTACCATATAACGTATAACGTATTATAGTATTACGTTATTACGTATAACGTTATATAGTACTACGTTATAACGTATAACGTTATATAGTGTTACCATATAACGTATAACGTTATATAGTATTACCATATAACGTATAACGTTATATAGTATTACGTTATGACGTATAACGTTATATAGTATTACCATATAATGTATAACGTTATATAGTATTACCGTATAACGTAAAGCGTTATATAGTAATACGCTATAACGTATAACGTTATATAGAATTATGTTATAACGTATAACGTTATATAGTATTACCATATAACGTATAACGTTATATAGTATTACGTTATAACGTAGAACGTTATATAGTATTACCGTATAACGTATAACGTTATATAGTAATACGTTATAACGTATAACGTTATATAGTATTACGTTATAACGTATAACGTTATATAGTATTACGTTATGTAGTATTACCATATAACGTATAACGTTATATTGTATTACCATATAACGTATAACGTTATATAGTAATACGTTATAACGTATAACGTTATATAGTAATACGTTATAACGTATAACGTTATATAGTGTTACCATATAACGTATAACGTTATATAGTATTACGTTATAACGTATAACGTTATATAGTATTACCATATAACGTATAACGTTATATAGTATTACGTTATGACGTATAACGTTATATAGTAATACGTTATAACGTATAACGTTATATAGTATTACCATATAACGTATAACGCTATATAGTATTACCATATAACGTATAACGTTATATAGTATTACGTTATATAGTATTACGTTATATAGTACTACCATATAACGTATAACGTTATATAGTAATACGTTATAACGTATAACGTTATATAGTATTACGTTATATAGTATTACCATATAACGTATAACGTTATATAGTAATAAGTTATAACGTATAACGTTATATAGTAGTACGTTATAACGTATTACGTTATATAGTAGTACGTTATAACGTATTACGTTATATAGTATTACGTTATAACGTATAACGTTATATAGTATTACCATATAACGTATAACGTTATATAGTATTACGTTATATAGTATTACGTTATAACGTCTAACGTTATATAGTATTACGTTATATAGTATTACCATATAACGTATAACGTTATATAGTAATACGTTATAACGTATAACGTTATATAGTATTATGTTATACCGTATAACGTTATATAGTATTACCATATAACGTATAACGTTATATAGTATTACCATATAACGTATAACGTTATAAGGTATTACCGTATAACGTATAACGTTATATAGTATTACGTTATAACGTATAACGTTATATAGTATTATGTTATACCGTATAACGTTATATAGTATTACCATATAACGTATAACGTTATATAGTATTACCGTATAACGTATAACGTTATATAGTATTACGTTATAACGTATAACGTTATATAATATTACGTTATACCGTATAACGTTATATAGTATTATGATATAACGTATAACGTTATAGAGTGTTACCATATAACGTATAACGTTATATAGTAATACGTTATAACGTATAACGTTTTATAGTATTACGTTATATAGTATTACGTTATAACGTCTAACGTTATATAGTATTACGTTATATAGTATTACCATATAACGTATAACGTTATATAGTAATACGTTATAACGTATAACGTTATATAGTATTACCATATAACGTATAACGCTATATAGTATTACCATATAACGTATAACGTTATATAGTATTACGTTATATAGTATTACGTTATATAGTATTACCATATAACGTATAACGTTATATAGTAATACGTTATAACGTATAACGTTATATAGTATTACGTTATATAGTATTACGTTATAACGTCTAACGTTATATAGTATTACGTTATATAGTATTACCATATAACGTATAACGTTATATAGTAATACGTTATAACGTATAACGTTATATAGTATTATGTTATACCGTATAACGTTATATAGTATTACCGTATAACGTATAACGTTATATAGTAATACGTTATAACGTATAACGTTATATAGTATTACCATATAACGTATAACGTTATATAGTATTACCATATAACGTATAACGTTATATAGTATTACGTTATATAGTATTACGTTATATAGTATTACGTTATAACGTATAACATTATATAGTCTTACCATATAACGTATAACGTTATATAGTATTATGTTATAACGTATAACGTTATATAGTATTACCATATAACGTATAACGTTATATAGTATTACGTTATAACGTAGAACGTTATATAGTATTACCGTATAACGTATAACGTTATATAGTAATACGTTATAACGTATAACGTTATATAGTATTACGTTATAACGTATAACGTTATATAGTATTACGTTATGTAGTATTACCGTATAACCTATAACGTTATATTGTATTACCATATAACGTATAACGTTATATAGTATTATGTTATAACGTATAACGTTATATAGTATTACCATATAACGTATAACGTTATATAGTATTACGTTATAACGTAGAACGTTATATAGTATTACCGTATAACGTATAACGTTATATAGTATTACGTTATAACGTATAACGTTATATAGTATTACGTTATGTAGTATTACCGTATAACCTATAACGTTATATTGTATTACCATATAACGTATAACGTTATATAGTATTACGTTATAACGTATAACGTTATATAGTAATACGTTATAACGTATAACGTTATATAGTATTACCATATAACGTATAACGTTATATAGTATTACCATATAACGTATAACGTTATATAGTATTACCATATAACGTATAACGTTATATAGTATTACGTTATAACGTCTAACGTTATATAGTATTACGTTATAACGTATAACGTTATATAGTAGTACGTTATAACGTATAACGTTATATAGTATTACGTTATATAGTATTACGTTATGACGTATAACGTTATATAGTATTACCATATAACGTATAACGTTATATAGTATTACCATATAACGTATAACGTTATATAGTATTACCGTATAACGTATAACGTTATATAGTATTACGTTATAACGTATAACGTTATATAATATTACGTTATACCGTATAACGTTATATAGTATTATGTTATAACGTATAACGTTATATAGTATTACCATATAACGTGTAACGTTATATAGTATTACGTTATAACGTATAACGTTATATAGTATTACGTTATAACGTATAACGTTATATAGTAATGCGTTATAACGTATAACGTTATTTAGTATTCCGTTATGACGTATAACGTTATATAGTAATACGTTATAACGTATAACGTTATATAGTAATGCGTTATAACGCATAACGTTATATAGTAATGCGTTATAACGTATAACGTTATATAGTATTATGTTATACCGTATAACGTTATATAGTATTACCGTATAACGTATAACGTTATATAGTAATACGTTATAACGTATAACGTTATATAGTATTACCATATAACGTATAACGTTATATAATATTACCATATAACGTATAACGTTATATAGTATTACGTTATAACGTCTAACGTTATATAGTATTACGTTATATAGTATTACCATATAACGTATAACGTTATATAGTAATACGTTATAACGTATAACGTTATATAGTATTACCATATAACGTATAACGCTATATAGTATTACCATATAACGTATAACGTTATATAGTATTACGTTATATAGTATTACGTTATATAGTACTACCATACAACGTATAACGTTATATAGTAATACGTTATAACGTATAACGTTATATAGTATTACGTTATGACGTATAACGTTATATAGTATTACCATATAACGTATAACGTTATATAGTAATACGTTATAACGTCTAACGTTATATAGTATTACGTTATAGCGTATAACGTTATATAGTATTACGTTATAACGTATAACGTTATAGAGTGTTACCATATAACGTATAACGTATTATAGTATTACGTTATTACGTATAACGTTATATAGTACTACGTTATAACGTATAACGTTATATAGTGTTGCCATATAACGTATAACGTTATATAGTATTACCATATAACGTATAACGTTATATAGTATTACGTTATGACGTATAACGTTATATAGTATTACCATATAATGTATAACGTTATATAGTATTACCGTATAACGTAAAGCGTTATATAGTAATACGCTATAACGTATAACGTTATATAGAATTATGTTATAACGTATAACGTTATATAGTATTACCATATAACGTATAACGTTATATAGTATTACGTTATAACGTAGAACGTTATATAGTATTACCGTATAACGTATAACGTTATATAGTAATACGTTATAACGTATAACGTTATATAGTATTACGTTATAACGTATAACGTTATATAGTATTACGTTATGTAGTATTACCATATAACGTATAACGTTATATTGTATTACCATATAACGTATAACGTTATATAGTAATACGTTATAACGTATAACGTTATATAGTAATACGTTATAACGTATAACGTTATATAGTGTTACCATATAACGTATAACGTTATATAGTATTACCATATAACGTATAACGTTATATAGTATTACGTTATAACGAATAACGTTATACAGTATTACCATATAACGTATAACGTTATATAGTATTACGTTATAACGAATAACGTTATACAGTATTACCATATAACGTATAACGTTATATAGTATTACGATATGACGTATAACGTTATATAGTATTACCGTATAACGTATAACGTTATATAGTATTACGTTATAACGTATAACGTTATATAGTAATGCGTTATAACGTATAACGTTATATAGTATTACGTTATGAAGTATAACGTTATATAGTAATACGTTATAACGTATAACGTTATATAGTATTATGTTATACCGTATAACGTTATATAGTATTACCATATAACGTATAACGCTATATAGTATTACCATATAACGTATAACGTTATATAGTATTACGTTATAACGTGTAACGTTATATAGTAGTACGTTATAACGTATAACGTTATATAGTATTACGTTATATAGTATTACGTTATGACGTATAACGTTATATAGTATTACCATATAACGTATAACGTTATATAGTATTACCATATAACGTATAACGTTATATAGTATTACCGTATAACGTATAACGTTATATAGTATTACGTTATAACGTATAACGTTATATAATATTACGTTATACCGTATAACGTTATATAGTATTATGTTATAACGTATAACGTTATATAGTATTACCATATAACGTGTAACGTTATATAGTATTACGTTATAACGTATAACGTTATATAGTATTACGTTATAACGTTTAACGTTATATAGTAATGCGTTATAACGTATAACGTTATTTAGTATTCCGTTATGACGTATAACGTTATATAGTAATGCGTTATAACGTATAACGTTATATAGTAATGCGTTATAACGCATAACGTTATATAGTATTACCATATAACGTATAACGTTATATAGTATTACCATATAACGTATAACGTTATATAGTATTACGTTATAACGTCTAACGTTATATAGTATTACGTTATAACGTATAACGTTATATAGTATTACCATATAACGTATAACGTTATATAATATTACCATATAACGTATAACGTTATATAGTATTACGTTATAACGTATAACGTTATATAGTATTACGTTATAACGTATAACGTTATATAGTAATGCGTTATAACGTATAACGTTATTTAGTATTCCGTTATACCGTATAACGTTATATAGTATTACCGTATAACGTATAACGTTATATAGTAATACGTTATAACGTATAACGTTATATAGTATTACCATATAACGTATAACGTTATATAGTATTACCATATAACGTATAACGTTATATAGTATTACGTTATAACGTCTAACGTTATATAGTATTACGTTATAACGTATAACGTTATATAGTATTACCATATAACGTATAACGTTATATAATATTACCATATAACGTATAACGTTATATAGTATTACGTTATAACGTCTAACGTTATATAGTATTACGTTATATAGTATTACCATATAACGTATAACGTTATATAGTAATACGTTATAACGTATAACGTTATATAGTATTACCATATAACGTATAACGCTATATAGTATTACCATATAACGTATAACGTTATATAGTATTACGTTATATAGTATTACGTTATATAGTACTACCATACAACGTATAACGTTATATAGTAATACGTTATAACGTATAACGTTATATAGTATTACGTTATATAGTATTACGTTATGACGTATAACGTTATATAGTATTACCATATAACGTATAACGTTATATAGTAATACGTTATAACGTCTAACGTTATATAGTATTACGTTATAGCGTATAACGTTATATAGTATTACGTTATAACGTATAACGTTATAGAGTGTTACCATATAACGTATAACGTATTATAGTATTACGTTATTACGTATAACGTTATATAGTACTACGTTATAACGTATAACGTTATATAGTGTTACCATATAACGTATAACGTTATATAGTATTACCATATAACGTATAACGTTATATAGTATTACGTTATGACGTATAACGTTATATAGTATTACCATATAATGTATAACGTTATATAGTATTACCGTATAACGTAAAGCGTTATATAGTAATACGCTATAACGTATAACGTTATATAGAATTATGTTATACGTATAACGTTATATAGTATTACCATATAACGTATAACGTTATATAGTATTACGTTATAACGTAGAACGTTATATAGTATTACCGTATAACGTATAACGTTATATAGTAATACGTTATAACGTATAACGTTATATAGTATTACGTTATAACGTATAACGTTATATAGTATTACGTTATGTAGTATTACCATATAACGTATAACGTTATATTGTATTACCATATAACGTATAACGTTATATAGTAATACGTTATAACGTATAACGTTATATAGTAATACGTTATAACGTATAACGTTATATAGTGTTACCATATAACGTATAACGTTATATAGTATTACCATATAACGTATAACGTTATATAGTATTACGTTATAACGAATAACGTTATACAGTATTACCATATAACGTATAACGTTATATAGTATTACGTTATAACGAATAACGTTATACAGTATTACCATATAACGTATAACGTTATATAGTATTACGATATGACGTATAACGTTATATAGTATTACCGTATAACGTATAACGTTATATAGTATTACGTAATAACGTATAACGTTATATAGTAATGCGTTATAACGTATAACGTTATATAGTATTACGTTATGAAGTATAACGTTATATAGTAATACGTTATAACGTATAACGTTATATAGTATTATGTTATACCGTATAACGTTATATAGTATTACCATATAACGTATAACGCTATATAGTATTACCATATAACGTATAACGTTATATAGTATTACGTTATAACGTATAACGTTATATAGTAGTACGTTATAACGTATAACGTTATATAGTATTACGTTATATAGTATTACGTTATGACGTATAACGTTATATAGTATTACCATATAACGTATAACGTTATATAGTATTACCATATAACGTATAACGTTATATAGTATTACCGTATAACGTATAACGTTATATAGTATTACGTTATAACGTATAACGTTATATAATATTACGTTATACCGTATAACGTTATATAGTATTATGTTATAACGTATAACGTTATATAGTATTACCATATAACGTGTAACGTTATATAGTATTACGTTATAACGTATAACGTTATATAGTATTACGTTATAACGTATAACGTTATATAGTAATGCGTTATAACGTATAACGTTATTTAGTATTCCGTTATGACGTATAACGTTATATAGTAATGCGTTATAACGTATAACGTTATATAGTAATGCGTTATAATGCATAACGTTATATAGTAATGCGTTATAACGTATAACGTTATATAGTATTATGTTATACCGTATAACGTTATATAGTATTACCGTATAACGTATAACGTTATATAGTAATACGTTATAACGTATAACGTTATATAGTATTACCATATAACGTATAACGTTATATAGTATTACCATATAACGTATAACGTTATATAGTATTACGTTATAACGTCTAACGTTATATAGTATTACGTTATATAGTATTACCATATAACGTATAACGTTATATAGTAATACGTTATAACGTATAACGTTATATAGTATTACCATATAACGTATAACGCTATATAGTATTACCATATAACGTATAACGTTATATAGTATTACGTTATATAGTATTACGTTATATAGTACTACCATACAACGTATAACGTATATAGTAATACGTTATAACGTATAACGTTATATAGTATTACGTTATATAGTATTACGTTATGACGTATAACGTTATATAGTATTACCATATAACGTATAACGTTATATAGTAATACGTTATAACGTCTAACGTTATATAGTATTACGTTATAGCGTATAACGTTATATAGTATTACGTTATAACGTATAACGTTATAGAGTGTTACCATATAACGTATACGTATTATAGTATTACGTTATTACGTATAACGTTATATAGTAATACGTTGTAACGTATAACGTTATATAGTGTTACCATATAACGTATAACGTTATATAGTATTACCATATAACGTATAACGTTATATAGTATTACGTTATGACGTATAACGTTATATAGTATTACCATATAATGTATAACGTTATATAGTATTACCGTATAACGTAAAGCGTTATATAGTAATACGCTATAACGTATAACGTTATATAGAATTATGTTATAACGTATAACGTTATATAGTATTACCATATAACGTATAACGTTATATAGTATTACGTTATAACGTAGAACGTTATATAGTATTACCGTATAACGTATAACGTTATATAGTAATACGTTATAACGTATAACGTTATATAGTATTACGTTATAACGTATAACGTTATATAGTAATGCGTTATAACGTATAACGTTATATAGTATTACGTTATAACGTATAACGTTATATAGTAATGCGTTATAACGTATAACGTTATATAGTATTACCATATAACGTATAACGTTATATAGTATTACGTTATGACGTATAACGTTATAGAGTGTTACCATATAACGTATAACGTATTATAGTATTACGTTATTACGTATAACGTTATATAGTAATACGTTATAACGTATAACGTTATATAGTAATACGTTATAACGTATAACGTTATATACTGTTACCATATAACGTATAACGTTATATACTGTTACCATATAACGTATAACGTTATATAGTAATACGTTATAACGTATAACGTTATATAGTAATGCGTTATAACGTATAACGTTATATAGTATTACGTTATAACGTATAACGTTATATAGTATTACAATATAAGGTATAACGTTATATAGTATTACCATATAACGTATAACGTTATATAGTATTACGTTATAACGTCTAACGTTATATAGTATTACGTTATATAGTATTACCATATAACGTATAACGTTATATAGTAATACGTTATAACGTATAACGTTATATAGTATTACCATATAACGTATAACGCTATATAGTATTACAATATAACGTATAACGTTATATAGTATTACGTTATATAGTATTACGTTATATAGTACTACCATATAACGTATAACGTTATATAGTAATACGTTATAACGTATAACGTTATGTAGTATTACGTTATATAGTATTACGTTATAACGTCTAACGTTATATAGTATTACGTTATATAGTATTACCATATAACGTATAACGTTATATAGTAATACGTTATAACGTATAACGTTATATAGTAGTACGTTATAACGTATTACGTTATATAGTAGTACTTTATAACGTATTACGTTATAAGGTATTACGTTATGACGTATAACGTTATATAGTATTACCATATAACGTATAACGTTATATAGTATTACCATATAACGTATAACGTTATATAGTATTACCGTATAACGTATAACGTTATATAGTATTACGTTATAACGTATAACGTTATATAATATTACGTTATACCGTATAACGTTATATAGTATTATGTTATAACCTTATAACGTTATATAGTATTATGTTATACCGTATAACGTTATATAGTATTACCATATAACGTATAACGTTATATAGTATTACGTTATAACGTATAACGTTATATAGTAGTACGTTATAACGTATTACGTTATATAGTATTACGTTATAACGTCTAACGTTATATAGTATTCCGTTATGACGTATAACGTTATATAGTAATGCGTTATAACGTATAACGTTATATAGTAATGCGTTATAACGCATAACGTTATATAGTAATGCGTTATAACATATAACGTTATATAGTATTATGTTATAACGTATAACGTTATATAGTATTACCATATAACGTATAACGTTATATAGTATTACGTTATAACGTATAACGTTATACAGTATTACCATATAACGTATAACGTTATATAGTAATACGTTATAACGTCTAACGTTATATAGTATTACGTTATAGCGTATAACGTTATATAGTATTACGTTATAACGTCTAACGTTATATAGTATTACGTTATATAGTATTACCATATAACGTATAACGTTATATAGTAATACGTTATAACGTATAATGTTATATAGTAGTACGTTATAACGTATTACGTTATATAGTAGTACGTTATAACGTATAACGTTATATAGTATTATGTTATACCGTATAACGTTATATAGTATTACCATATAACGTATAACGTTATATAGTATTACGTTATAACGTATAACGTTATATAGTAGTACGTTATAACGTATTACGTTATATAGTATTACGTTATAACGTCTAACGTTATATAGTATTACGTTATATAGTATTACCATATAACGTATAACGTTATATAGTAATACGTTATAACGTATAACGTTATATAGTAGTACGTTATAACGTATTACGTTATATAGTAGTACGTTATAACGTATTACGTTATATAGTAGTACGTTATAACGTATTACGTTATAAGATATTACGTTATGACGTATAACGTTATATAGTATTACCATATAACGTATAACGTTATATAGTATTACCATATAACGTATAACGTTATATAGTATTACCATATAACGTATAACGTTATATAGTATTACCGTATAACGTATAACGTTATGTAGTATTACGTTATAACGTATAACGTTATATAATATTACGTTATACCGTATAACGTTATATAGTATTATGTTATAACGTATAACGTTATATAGTATTACCATATAACGTGTAACGTTATATAGTATTACGTTATAACGTATAACGTTATATTGTATTACGTTATAACGTATAACGTTATATAGTAATGCGTTATAACGTATAACGTTATTTAGTATTCCGTTATGACGTATAACGTTATATAGTAATGCGTTATAACGTATAACGTTATATAGTAATGCGTTATAACGCATAACGTTATATAGTAATGCGTTATAACATATAACGTTATATAGTATTATGTTATAACGTATAACGTTATATAGTATTACCATATAACGTATAACGTTATATAGTATTACGTTATAACGTAAAACGTTATATAGTATTACCATATAACGTATAACGTTATATAGTAATACGTTATAACGTCTAACGTTATATAGTATTACGTTATAGCGTATAACGTTATATAGTATTACGTTATAACGTCTAACGTTATATAGTATTACGTTATAGCGTATAACGTTATATAGTATTACGTTATAACGTATAACGTTATATAGTATTACCATATAACGTATAACGTTATATAGTATTACCGTATAACGTATAACGTTATGTAGTATTACGTTATAACGTATAACGTTATATAATATTACGTTATACCGTATAACGTTATATAGTATTATGTTATAACGTATAACGTTATATAGTATTACCATATAACGTGTAACGTTATATAGTATTACGTTATAACGTATAACGTTATATTGTATTACGTTATAACGTATAACGTTATATAGTAATGCGTTATAACGTATAACGTTATTTAGTATTCCGTTATGACGTATAACGTTATATAGTAATGCGTTATAACGTATAACGTTATATAGTAATGCGTTATAACGCATAACGTTATATAGTAATGCGTTATAACATATAACGTTATATAGTATTATGTTATAACGTATAACGTTATATAGTATTACCATATAACGTATAACGTTATATAGTATTACGTTATAACGTAAAACGTTATATAGTATTACCATATAACGTATAACGTTATATAGTAATACGTTATAACGTCTAACGTTATATAGTATTACGTTATAGCGTATAACGTTATATAGTATTACGTTATAACGTATAACGTTATATAGTATTACCATATAACGTATAACGTTATATAGTATTACCATATAACGTATAACGTTATATAGTATTACCGTATAACGTATAACGTTATATAGTATTACGTTATAACGTATAACGTTATATAGTATTACCATATAACGTATAACGTTATATAGTATTACGTTATAACGTATAACGTTATATAGTATTACGTTATAACGTATTACGTTATATAGTAGTACGTTATAACGTATTACGTTATAAGGTATTACGTTATGACGTATAACGTTATATAGTATTACCATATAACGTATAACGTTATATAGTATTACCATATAACGTATAACGTTATATAGTATTACCGTATAACGTATAACGTTATATAGTATTACGTTATAACGTATAACGTTATATAGTATTACCATATAACGTATAACGTTATATAGTATTACGCTATGACGTATAACGTTATATAGTATTACCATATAACGTATAACGTTATATAGTATTACCATATAACGTATAACGTTATATAGTATTACCGTATAAAGTATAACGTTATGTAGTATTACGTTATAACGTATAACGTTATATAATATTACGTTATACCGTATAACGTTATATAGTATTATGTTATAACGTATAACGTTATATAGTATTACCATATAACGTGTAACGTTATATAGTATTACGTTATAACGTATAACGTTATATAGTATTACGTTATAACGTATAACGTTATATAGTAATGCGTTATAACGTATAACGTTATTTAGTATTCCGTTATGACGTATAACGTTATATAGTAATGCGTTATAACGTATAACGTTATATAGTAATGCGTTATAACGCATAACGTTATATAGTAATGCGTTATAACATATAACGTTATATAGTATTATGTTATAACGTATAACGTTATATAGTATTACCATATAACGTATAACGTTATATAGTATTACGTTATAACGTATAACGTTATATAGTATTACCATATAACGTATAACGTTATATAGTAATACGTTATAACGTCTAACGTTATATAGTATTACGTTATAGCGTATAACGTTATATAGTATTACGTTATAACGTATAACGTTATAGAGTGTTACCATATAACGTATAACGTATTATAGTATTACGTTATTACGTATAACGTTATATAGTAATACGTTATAACGTATAACGTTATATAGTATTACCATATAACGTATAACGCTATATAGTATTACCATATAACGTATAACGTTATATAGTATTACGTTATATAGTATTACGTTATATAGTACTACCATATAACGTATAACGTTATACAGTAATACGTTATAACGTATAACGTTATATAGTATTACGTTATATAGTATTACGTTATAACATATAACGTTATATAGTATTATGTTATACCGTATAACGTTATATAGTATTACCATATAACGTATAACGTTATATAGTATTACGTTATAACGTCTAACGTTATATAGTATTACGTTATATAGTATTACCATATAACGTATAACGTTATATAGTAATACGTTATAACGTGTAACGTTATATAGTAGTACGTTATAACGTATTACGTTATGTAGTAGTACGTTATAACGTATTACGTTATAAGGTATTACCGTATAACGTATAACGTTATATAGTATTACGTTATAACGTATAACGTTATATAGTATTATGTTATACCGTATAACGTTATATAGTATTACCATATAACGTATAACGTTATATAGTATTACGTTATAACGTATAACGTTATATAGTAATACGTTATAACGTATAACGTTATATAGTATTACGTTATATAGTATTACGTTATAACGTCTAACGTTATATAGTATTACGTTATATAGTCTTACCATATAAC
The DNA here is from genome assembly GCF_040668555.2 of Bombus flavifrons. NCBI lineage: Eukaryota > Metazoa > Arthropoda > Insecta > Hymenoptera > Apidae > Bombus > Bombus flavifrons. Next base: position 106,962 of record NW_027184779.1, on the reverse strand, counting down.
GTATAACGTTATATAGTAATACGTTATAACGTATAACGTCATATAATATTACGTTATACCGTATAACGTTATATAGTATTATGTTATAACGTATAACGTTATATAGTATTATGTTATACCGTATAACGTTATATAGTATTACCATATAACGTATAACGTTATATAGTATTACGTTATAACGTATAACGTTATATAGTAGTACGTTATAACGTATTACGTTATATAGTATTACCATATAACGTATAACGTTATATAGTATTACGTTATAACGTATAACGTTATATAGTATTACCATATAACGTAAAACGTTATATAGTATTACGTTATAACGTATAACGTTATATAGTATTACCATATAACGTATAACGTTATATAGTATTACGTTATGACGTATAACGTTATATAGTATTACCATATAACGTATAACGTTATATAGTATTACCATATAACGTATAACGTTATATAGTATTACCGTATAACGTATAACGTTATATAGTATTACGTTATAACGTATAACGTTATATAATATTACGTTATACCGTATAACGTTATATAGTATTATGTTATAACGTATAACGTTATATAGTATTACCATATAACGTGTAACGTTATATAGTATTACGTTATAACGTATAACGTTATATAGTATTACGTTATAACGTATAACGTTATATAGTAATGCGTTATAACGTATAACGTTATTTAGTATTCCGTTATGACGTATACCGTTATATAGTAATGCGTTATAACGTATAACGTTATATAGTAATGCGTTATAACGCATAACGTTATATAGTAATGCGTTATAACATATAACGTTATATAGTATTATGTTATAACGTATAACGTTATATAGTATTACCATATAACGTATAACGTTATATAGTATTACGTTATAACGTATAACGTTATATAGTATTACCATATAACGTATAACGTTATATAGTAATACGTTATAACGTCTAACGTTATATAGTATTACGTTATAGCGTATAACGTTATATAGTATTACGTTATAACGTATAACGTTATAGAGTGTTACCATATAACGTATAACGTATTATAGTATTACGTTATAACGTATAACATTATATAGTATTACCATATAACGTGTAACGTTATATAGTATTACGTTATAACGTATAACGTTATATAGTAATGCGTTATAACGTATAACGTTATTTAGTATTCCGTTATGACGTATAACGTTATATAGTAATGCGTTATAACGTATAACGTTATATAGTAATGCGTTATAACGCATAACGTTATATAGTAATGCGTTATAACATATAACGTTATATAGTATTATGTTATAACGTATAACGTTATATAGTATTACCATATAACGTATAACGTTATATAGTATTACGTTATAACGTATAACGTTATATAGTATTACCATATAACGTATAACGTTATATAGTAATACGTTATAACGTCTAACGTTATATAGTATTACGTTATAGCGTATAACGTTATATAGTATTACGTTATAACGTATAACGTTATATAGTAATGCGTTATAACGTATAACGTTATATAGTAATGCGTTATAACGCATAACGTTATATAGTAATGCGTTATAACATATAACGTTATATAGTATTATGTTATAACGTATAACGTTACATAGTATTACCATATAACGTATAACGTTATATAGTATTACCGTATAACGTATAACGTTATATAGTAGTACCATATAACGTATAACGTTATATAGTATTACGTTATGACGTATAACGTTATATAGTATTACCATATAATGTATAACGTTATATAGTATTACCGTATAACGTAAAGCGTTATATAGTAATACGCTATAACGTATAACGTTATATAGAATTATGTTATAACGTATAACGTTATATAGTATTACGTTATGTAGTATTACCATATAACGTATAACGTTATATTGTATTACCATATAACGTATAACGTTATATAGTAATACGTTATAACGTATAACGTTATATAGTGTTACCATATAACGTATAACGTTATATAGTATTACCATATAACGTGTAACGTTATATAGTATTACGTTATAACGTATAACGTTATATAGTATTACGTTATAACGTATAACGTTATATAGTAATGCGTTATAACGTATAACGTTATTTAGTATTCCGTTATGACGTATAACGTTATATAGTAATGCGTTATAACGTATAACGTTATATAGTAATGCGTTATAACGCATAACGTTATATAGTAATGCGTTATAACATATAACGTTATATAGTATTACGTTATAACGTCTAACGTTATATAGTATTACGTTATATAGTATTACCATATAACGTATAACGTTATATAGTAATACGTTATAACGTATAATGTTATATAGTAGTACGTTATAACGTATTACGTTATATAGTAGTACGTTATAACGTATAACGTTATATAGTATTATGTTATACCGTATAACGTTATATAGTATTACCATATAACGTATAACGTTATATAGTATTACGTTATAACGTATAACGTTATATAGTAGTACGTTATAACGTATTACGTTATATAGTATTACGTTATAACGTCTAACGTTATATAGTATTACGTTATATAGTATTACCATATAACGTATAACGTTATATAGTAATACGTTATAACGTATAACGTTATATAGTAGTACGTTATAACGTATTACGTTATATAGTAGTACGTTATAACGTATTACGTTATATAGTAGTACGTTATAACGTATTACGTTATAAGATATTACGTTATGACGTATAACGTTATATAGTATTACCATATAACGTATAACGTTATATAGTATTACCATATAACGTATAACGTTATATAGTATTACCATATAACGTATAACGTTATATAGTATTACCGTATAACGTATAACGTTATGTAGTATTACGTTATAACGTATAACGTTATATAATATTACGTTATACCGTATAACGTTATATAGTATTATGTTATAACGTATAACGTTATATAGTATTACCATATAACGTGTAACGTTATATAGTATTACGTTATAACGTATAACGTTATATTGTATTACGTTATAACGTATAACGTTATATAGTAATGCGTTATAACGTATAACGTTATTTAGTATTCCGTTATGACGTATAACGTTATATAGTAATGCGTTATAACGTATAACGTTATATAGTAATGCGTTATAACGCATAACGTTATATAGTAATGCGTTATAACATATAACGTTATATAGTATTATGTTATAACGTATAACGTTATATAGTATTACCATATAACGTATAACGTTATATAGTATTACGTTATAACGTAAAACGTTATATAGTATTACCATATAACGTATAACGTTATATAGTAATACGTTATAACGTCTAACGTTATATAGTATTACGTTATAGCGTATAACGTTATATAGTATTACGTTATAACGTCTAACGTTATATAGTATTACGTTATAGCGTATAACGTTATATAGTATTACGTTATAACGTATAACGTTATATAGTATTACCATATAACGTATAACGTTATATAGTATTACCGTATAACGTATAACGTTATGTAGTATTACGTTATAACGTATAACGTTATATAATATTACGTTATACCGTATAACGTTATATAGTATTATGTTATAACGTATAACGTTATATAGTATTACCATATAACGTGTAACGTTATATAGTATTACGTTATAACGTATAACGTTATATTGTATTACGTTATAACGTATAACGTTATATAGTAATGCGTTATAACGTATAACGTTATTTAGTATTCCGTTATGACGTATAACGTTATATAGTAATGCGTTATAACGTATAACGTTATATAGTAATGCGTTATAACGCATAACGTTATATAGTAATGCGTTATAACATATAACGTTATATAGTATTATGTTATAACGTATAACGTTATATAGTATTACCATATAACGTATAACGTTATATAGTATTACGTTATAACGTAAAACGTTATATAGTATTACCATATAACGTATAACGTTATATAGTAATACGTTATAACGTCTAACGTTATATAGTATTACGTTATAGCGTATAACGTTATATAGTATTACGTTATAACGTATAACGTTATATAGTATTACCATATAACGTATAACGTTATATAGTATTACCATATAACGTATAACGTTATATAGTATTACCGTATAACGTATAACGTTATATAGTATTACGTTATAACGTATAACGTTATATAGTATTACCATATAACGTATAACGTTATATAGTATTACGTTATAACGTATAACGTTATATAGTATTACGTTATATCGTATTACGTTATATAGTAGTACGTTATAACGTATTACGTTATAAGGTATTACGTTATGACGTATAACGTTATATAGTATTACCATATAACGTATAACGTTATATAGTATTACCATATAACGTATAACGTTATATAGTATTACCGTATAACGTATAACGTTATATAGTATTACGTTATAACGTATAACGTTATATAGTATTACCATATAACGTATAACGTTATATAGTATTACGCTATGACGTATAACGTTATATAGTATTACCATATAACGTATAACGTTATATAGTATTACCATATAACGTATAACGTTATATAGTATTACCGTATAACGTATAACGTTATGTAGTATTACGTTATAACGTATAACGTTATATAATATTACGTTATACCGTATAACGTTATATAGTATTATGTTATAACGTATAACGTTATATAGTATTACCATATAACGTGTAACGTTATATAGTATTACGTTATAACGTATAACGTTATATAGTATTACGTTATAACGTATAACGTTATATAGTAATGCGTTATAACGTATAACGTTATTTAGTATTCCGTTATGACGTATAACGTTATATAGTAATGCGTTATAACGCATAACGTTATATAGTAATGCGTTATAACATATAACGTTATATAGTATTATGTTATAACGTATAACGTTATATAGTATTACCATATAACGTATAACGTTATATAGTATTACCATATAACGTATAACGTTATATAGTATTACGTTATAACGTATAACGTTATATAGTATTACCATATAACGTATAACGTTATATAGTAATACGTTATAACGTCTAACGTTATATAGTATTACGTTATAGCGTATAACGTTATATAGTATTACGTTATAACGTATAACGTTATAGAGTGTTACCATATAACGTATAACGTATTATAGTATTACGTTATTACGTATAACGTTATATAGTAATACGTTATAACGTATAACGTTATATAGTATTACCATATAACGTATAACGCTATATAGTATTACCATATAACGTATAACGTTATATAGTATTACGTTATATAGTATTACGTTATATAGTACTACCATATAACGTATAACGTTATACAGTAATACGTTATAACGTATAACGTTATATAGTATTACGTTATATAGTATTACGTTATAACATATAACGTTATATAGTATTATGTTATACCGTATAACGTTATATAGTATTACCATATAACGTATAACGTTATATAGTATTACGTTATAACGTCTAACGTTATATAGTATTACGTTATATAGTATTACCATATAACGTATAACGTTATATAGTAATACGTTATAACGTGTAACGTTATATAGTAGTACGTTATAACGTATTACGTTATGTAGTAGTACGTTATAACGTATTACGTTATAAGGTATTACCGTATAACGTATAACGTTATATAGTATTACGTTATAACGTATAACGTTATATAGTATTATGTTATACCGTATAACGTTATATAGTATTACCATATAACGTATAACGTTATATAGTATTACGTTATAACGTATAACGTTATATAGTAATACGTTATAACGTATAACGTTATATAGTATTACGTTATATAGTATTACGTTATAACGTCTAACGTTATATAGTATTACGTTATATAGTATTACCATATAACGTATAACGTTATATAGTAATACGTTATAACGTATAACGTCATATAATATTACGTTATACCGTATAACGTTATATAGTATTATGTTATAACGTATAACGTTATATAGTATTATGTTATACCGTATAACGTTATATAGTATTACCATATAACGTATAACGTTATATAGTATTACGTTATAACGTATAACGTTATATAGTAGTACGTTATAACGTATTACGTTATATAGTATTACCATATAACGTATAACGTTATATAGTATTACGTTATAACGTATAACGTTATATAGTATTACCATATAACGTAAAACGTTATATAGTATTACGTTATAACGTATAACGTTATATAGTATTACCATATAACGTATAACGTTATATAGTATTACGTTATGACGTATAACGTTATATAGTATTACCATATAACGTATAACGTTATATAGTATTACCATATAACGTATAACGTTATATAGTATTACCGTATAACGTATAACGTTATATAGTATTACGTTATAACGTATAACGTTATATAATATTACGTTATACCGTATAACGTTATATAGTATTATGTTATAACGTATAACGTTATATAGTATTACCATATAACGTGTAACGTTATATAGTATTACGTTATAACGTATAACGTTATATAGTATTACGTTATAACGTATAACGTTATATAGTAATGCGTTATAACGTATAACGTTATTTAGTATTCCGTTATGACGTATACCGTTATATAGTAATGCGTTATAACGTATAACGTTATATAGTATTACGTTATAGCGTATAACGTTATATAGTATTACGTTATAACGTATAACGTTATAGAGTGTTACCATATAACGTATAACGTATTATAGTATTACGTTATAACGTATAACATTATATAGTATTACCATATAACGTGTAACGTTATATAGTATTACGTTATAACGTATAACGTTATATAGTAATGCGTTATAACGTATAACGTTATTTAGTATTCCGTTATGACGTATAACGTTATATAGTAATGCGTTATAACGTATAACGTTATATAGTAATGCGTTATAACGCATAACGTTATATAGTAATGCGTTATAACATATAACGTTATATAGTATTATGTTATAACGTATAACGTTATATAGTATTACCATATAACGTATAACGTTATATAGTATTACCGTATAACGTATAACGTTATATAGTAGTACCATATAACGTATAACGTTATATAGTATTACGTTATGACGTATAACGTTATATAGTATTACCATATAATGTATAACGTTATATAGTATTACCGTATAACGTAAAGCGTTATATAGTAATACGCTATAACGTATAACGTTATATAGAATTATGTTATAACGTATAACGTTATATAGTATTACGTTATGTAGTATTACCATATAACGTATAACGTTATATAGTAATACGTTATAACGTATAACGTTATATAGTGTTACCATATAACGTATAACGTTATATAGTATTACCATATAACGTATAACGTTATATAGTATTACGTTATAACGTATAACGTTATATAGTATTACCATATAACGTATAACGTTATATAGTATTACGTTATAACGTATAACATTATATAGTATTACCATATAACGTATAACGTTATATAGTATTACGTTATGACGTATAACGTTATATAGTATTACCGTATAACGTATAACGTTATATAATATTACGTTATACCGTATAACGTTATATAGTATTATGTTATAACGTATAACGTTATATAGTATTACCATATAACGTGTAACGTTATATAGTATTACGTTATAACGTATAACGTTATATAGTATTACGTTATAACGTATAACGTTATATAGTAATGCGTTATAACGTATAACGTTATTTAGTATTCCGTTATGACGTATAACGTTATATAGTAATGCGTTATAACGTATAACGTTATATAGTAATGCGTTATAACGCATAACGTTATATAGTAATGCGTTATAACATATAACGTTATATAGTATTATGTTATAACGTATAACGTTATATAGTATTACCATATAACGTATAACGTTATATAGTATTACGTTATAACGTATAACGTTATATAGTATTACCATATAACGTATAACGTTATATAGTAATACGTTATAACGTCTAACGTTATATAGTATTACGTTATAGCGTATAACGTTATATAGTATTACGTTATAACGTATAACGTTATATAGTAATGCGTTATAACGTATAACGTTATATAGTAATGCGTTATAACGCATAACGTTATATAGTAATGCGTTATAACATATAACGTTATATAGTATTATGTTATAACGTATAACGTTACATAGTATTACCATATAACGTATAACGTTATATAGTATTACCGTATAACGTATAACGTTATATAGTAGTACCATATAACGTATAACGTTATATAGTATTACGTTATGACGTATAACGTTATATAGTATTACCATATAATGTATAACGTTATATAGTATTACCGTATAACGTAAAGCGTTATATAGTAATACGCTATAACGTATAACGTTATATAGAATTATGTTATAACGTATAACGTTATATAGTATTACGTTATGTAGTATTACCATATAACGTATAACGTTATATTGTATTACCATATAACGTATAACGTTATATAGTAATACGTTATAACGTATAACGTTATATAGTGTTACCATATAACGTATAACGTTATATAGTATTACCATATAACGTATAACGTTATATAGTATTACGTTATAACGTATAACGTTATATAGTATTACCATATAACGTATAACGTTATATAGTATTACGTTATAACGTATAACATTATATAGTATTACCATATAACGTATAACGTTATATAGTATTACGTTATGACGTATAACGTTATATAGTATTACCGTATAACGTATAACGTTATATAGTATTACATTATAACGTATAACGTTATATAGTAATGCGTTATAACGTATAACGTTATATAGTATTACGTTATGAAGTATAACGTTATATAGTAATACGTTATAACGTATAACGTTATATAGTATTATGTTGTACCGTATAACGTTATATAGTATTACCGTATAACGTATAACGTTATATAGTATTACGTTATAACGTATAACGTTATATAGTATTATGTTATACCGTATAACGTTATATAGTATTACGTTATAACGTATAACGTTATATAGTATTACCATATAACGTATAACGTTATATAGTATTACCGTATAACGTATAACGTTATATAGTATTACGTTATGACGTATAACGTTATATAGTATTACCATATAACGTATAACGTTATATAGTATTACCATATAACGTATAACGTTATATAGTATTACGTTATAACGTATAACGTTATATAGTATTACCATATAACGTATAACGTTATATAGTATTACGTTATAACGTATAACATTATATAGTATTACCATATAACGTATAACGTTATATAGTATTACGTTATGACGTATAACGTTATATAGTATTACCGTATAACGTATAACGTTATATAATATTACGTTATACCGTATAACGTTATATAGTATTATGTTATAACGTATAACGTTATATAGTATTACCATATAACGTGTAACGTTACATAGTATTACGTTATAACGTATAACGTTATATAGTATTACGTTATAACGTATAACGTTATATAGTAATGCGTTATAACGTATAACGTTATTTAGTATTCCGTTATGACGTATAACGTTATATAGTAATGCGTTATAACGTATAACGTTATATAGTAATGCGTTATAACGCATAACGTTATATAGTAATGCGTTATAACATATAACGTTATATAGTATTATGTTATAACGTATAACGTTATATAGTATTACCATATAACGTATAACGTTATATAGTATTACGTTATAACGTATAACGTTATATAGTATTACCATATAACGTATAACGTTATATAGTAATACGTTATAACGTCTAACGTTATATAGTATTACGTTATAGCGTATAACGTTATATAGTATTACGTTATAACGTATAACGTTATATAGTAATGCGTTATAACGTATAACGTTATATAGTAATGCGTTATAACGCATAACGTTATATAGTAATGCGTTATAACATATAACGTTATATAGTATTATGTTATAACGTATAACGTTATATAGTATTACCATATAACGTATAACGTTATATAGTATTACCGTATAACGTATAACGTTATATAGTAGTACCATATAACGTATAACGTTATATAGTATTACGTTATGACGTATAACGTTATATAGTATTACCATATAATGTATAACGTTATATAGTATTACCGTATAACGTAAAGCGTTATATAGTAATACGCTATAACGTATAACGTTATATAGAATTATGTTATAACGTATAACGTTATATAGTATTACGTTATGTAGTATTACCATATAACGTATAACGTTATATTGTATTACCATATAACGTATAACGTTATATAGTAATACGTTATAACGTATAACGTTATATAGTGTTACCATATAACGTATAACGTTATATAGTATTACCATATAACGTATAACGTTATATAGTATTACGTTATAACGTATAACGTTATATAGTATTACCATATAACGTATAACGTTATATAGTATTACGTTATAACGTATAACATTATATAGTATTACCATATAACGTATAACGTTATATAGTATTACGTTATGACGTATAACGTTATATAGTATTACCGTATAACGTATAACGTTATATAGTATTACATTATAACGTATAACGTTATATAGTAATGCGTTATAACGTATAACGTTATATAGTATTACGTTATGAAGTATAACGTTATATAGTAATACGTTATAACGTATAACGTTATATAGTATTATGTTATACCGTATAACGTTATATAGTATTACCGTATAACGTATAACGTTATATAGTATTACGTTATAACGTATAACGTTATATAGTATTATGTTATACCGTATAACGTTATATAGTATTACGTTATAACGTATAACGTTATATAGTATTACCATATAACGTATAACGTTATATAGTATTACCGTATAACGTATAACGTTATATAGTATTACGTTATGACGTATAACGTTATATAGTATTACCATATAACGTATAACGTTATAAGGTATTACCGTATAACGTATAACGTTATATAGTATTACGTTATAACGTATAACGTTATATAGTATTACCATATAACGTATAACGTTATAAGGTATTACCGTATAACGTATAACGTTATATAGTATTACGTTATAACGTATAACGTTATATAGTATTATGTTATACCGTATAACGTTATATAGTATTACGTTATAACGTATAACGTTATATAGTATTATGTTATACCGTATAACGTTATATAGTATTACCGTATAACGTATAACGTTATATAGTAATACGTTATAACGTGTAACGTTATATAGTATTACCATATAACGTATAACGTTATATAGTATTACCATATAACGTATAACGTTATATAGTATTACGTTATAACGCCTAACGTTATATAGTATTACGTTATATAGTATTACCATATAACGTATAACGTTATATAGTAATACGTTATAACGTATAACGTTATATAGTATTACCATATAACGTATAACGCTATATAGTATTACCATATAACGTATAACGTTATATAGTATTACGTTATATAGTATTACGTTATATAGTACTACCATATAACGTATAACGTTATATAGTAATACGTTATAACGTATAACGTTATATAGTATTACGTTATATAGTATTACGTTATAACGTCTAACGTTATATAGTATTACGTTATATAGTATTACCATATAACGTATAACGTTATATAGTAATACGTTATAACGTATAACGTTATATAGTAGTACGTTATAACGTATTACGTTATATAGTAGTACGTTATAACGTATTACGTTATAAGGTATTACCGTATAACGTATAACGTTGTATAGTATTACGTTATACCGTATAACGTTATATAGTATTACCATATAACGTATAACGTTATATAGTATTACCATATAACGTAAAACGTTATATAGTATTACGTTATAACGTATAACGTTATATAGTATTACCATATAACGTATAACGTTATATAGTAATACGTTATAACGTCTAACGTTATATAGTATTACCATATAACGTATAACGTTATATAGTAATACGTTATAACGTATAACGTTATATAGTGTTACCATATAACGTATAACGTTATATAGTATTACCATATAACGTATAACGTTATATAGTATTACGTTATATAGTATTACGTTATAACGTCTAACGTTATATAGTATTACGTTATATAGTATTACCATATAACGTATAACGTTATATAGTAATACGTTATAACGTATAACGTTATATAGTAGTACGTTATAACGTATTACGTTATATAGTAGTACGTTATAACGTATTACGTTATAAGCTATTACCGTATAACGTATAACGTTATATAGTATTACGTTATACCGTATAACGTTATATAGTATTACCATATAACGTATAACGTTATATAGTATTACCATATAACGTAAAACGTTATATAGTATTACGTTATAACGTATAACGTTATATAGTATTACCATATAACGTATAACGTTATATAGTATTACGTTATGACGTATAACGTTATATAGTATTACCATATAACGTATAACGTTATATAGTATTACCATATAACGTATAACGTTATATTGTATTACCGTATAACGTATAACGTTATATAGTATTACGTTATAACGTATAACGTTATATAATATTACGTTATACCGTATAACGTTATATAGTATTATGTTATAACGTATAACGTTATATAGTATTACCATATAACGTATAACGTTATATAGTAATACGTTATAACGTATAACGTTATATAGTGTTACCATATAACGTATAACGTTATATAGTATTACCATATAACGTATAACGTTATATAGTATTACGTTATATAGTATTACGTTATAACGTCTAACGTTATATAGTATTACGTTATATAGTATTACCATATAACGTATAACGTTATATAGTAATGCGTTATAACGTATAACGTTATTTAGTATTCCGTTATGACGTATAACGTTATATAGTAATGCGTTATAACGTATAACGTTATATAGTAATGCGTTATAACGCATAACGTTATATAGTAATGCGTTATAACATATAACGTTATATAGTATTATGTTATAACGTATAACGTTATATAGTATTACCATATAACGTATAACGTTATATAGTATTACGTTATAACGTATAACGTTATATAGTATTACCATATAACGTATAACGTTATATAGTAATACGTTATAACGTCTAACGTTATATAGTATTACGTTATAGCGTATAACGTTATATAGTATTACGTTATAACGTATAACGTTATAGAGTGTTACCATATAACGTATAACGTATTATAGTATTACGTTATTACGTATAACGTTATATAGTAATACGCTATAACGTATAACGTTATATAGTGTTACCATATAACGTATAACGTTATATAGTATTACCATATAACGTATAACGTTATATAGTATTACGTTATATAGTATTACGTTATAACGTCTAACGTTATATAGTATTACCGTATAACGTATAACGTTATATAGTAGTACCATATAACGTATAACGTTATATAGTATTACGTTATGACGTATAACGTTATATAGTATTACCATATAATGTATAACGTTATATAGTATTACCGTATAACGTAAAGCGTTATATAGTAATACGCTATAACGTATAACATTATATAGAATTATGTTATAACGTATAACGTTATATAGTATTCCCATATAACGTATAACGTTATATAGTATTACGTTATAACGTAGAACGTTATATAGTATTACCGTATAACGTATAACGTTATATAGTAATACGTTATAACGTATAACGTTATATAGTATTACGTTATAACGTATAACGTTATATAGTATTACGTTATGTAGTATTACCATATAACGTATAACGTTATATTGTATTACCATATAACGTATAACGTTATATAGTAATACGTTATAACGTATAACGTTATATAGTGTTACCATATAACGTATAACGTTATATAGTATTACCATATAACGTATAACGTTATATAGTATTACGTTATAACGTATAACGTTATATAGTATTACCATATAACGTATAACGTTATATAGTATTACGTTATGACGTATGACGTTATATAGTATTACCGTATAACGTATAACGTTATATAGTATTACGTTATAACGTATAACGTTATATAGTAATGCGTTATAACGTATAACGTTATATAGTATTACGTTATGAAGTATAACGTTATATAGTAATACGTTATAACGTATAACGTTATATAGTATTATGTTATACCGTATAACGTTATATAGTATTACCATATAACGTATAACGCTATATAGTATTACCATATAACGTATAACGTTATATAGTATTACGTTATATAGTATTACGTTATAACGTCTAACGTTATATAGTATTACGTTATATAGTATTACCATATAACGTATAACGTTATATAGTAATGCGTTATAACGTATAACGTTATATAGTATTACGTTATGAAGTATAACGTTATATAGTAATACGTTATAACGTATAACGTTATATAGTATTATGTTATACCGTATAACGTCATATAGTATTACCATATAACGTATAACGCTATATAGTATTACCATATAACGTATAACGTTATATAGTATTACCATATAACGTATAACGTTATATAGTATTACGTTATATAGTATTACGTTATAACGTCTAACGTTATATAGTATTACGTTATATAGTATTACCATATAACGTATAACGTTATATAGTAATACGTTATAACGTATAACGTTATATAGTATTACGTTATAACGTATAACGTTATATAGTAATGCGTTATAACGTATAACGTTATATAGTATTACGTTATAACGTATAACGTTATATAGTATTACCATATAACGTATAACGTTATATAGTATTACGTTATATAGTATTACCATATAACGTATAACGTTATATAGTATTACGTTATATAGTATTACGTTATAACGTCTAACGTTATATAGTATTACCGTATAACGTATAACGTTATATAGTAGTACCATATAACGTATAACGTTATATAGTATTACGTTATAACGTCTAACGTTATATAGTATTACGTTATATAGTATTACCATATAACGTATAACGTTATATAGTATTACCATATAACGTATAACGTTATATAGTAATACGTTATAACGTATAACGTTATATAGTATTACCATATAACGTATAACGCTATATAGTATTACCTTATAACGTATAACGTTATATAGTATTACGTTATATAGTACTACCATATAACGTATAACGTTATATAGTAACACGTTATAACGTATAACGTTATATAGTATTACGTTATATAGTATTACGTTATAACGTCTAACGTTATATAGTATTACGTTATATAGTATTACCATATAACGTATAACGTTATATAGTAATACGTTATAACGTATAACGTTATATAGTAGTACGTTATAACGTATTACGTTATATAGTAGTACGTTATAACGTATTACGTTATAAGGTATTACCGTATAACGTATAACGTTATATAGTATTACGTTATACCGTATAACGTTATATAGTATTACCATATAACGTATAACGTTATATAGTATTACCATATAACGTAAAACGTTATATAGTATTACGTTATAACGTATAACGTTATATAGTATTACCATATAACGTATAACGTTATATAGTAATACGTTATAACGTCTAACGTTATATAGTATTACCATATAACGTATAACGTTATATAGTAATACGTTATAACGTATTACGTTATAAGCTATTACCGTATAACGTATAACGTTATATAGTATTACGTTATACCGTATAACGTTATATAGTATTACCATATAACGTATAACGTTATATAGTATTACCATATAACGTAAAACGTTATATAGTATTACGTTATAACGTATAACGTTATATAGTATTACCATATAACGTATAACGTTATATAGTATTCCGTTATGACGTATAACGTTATATAGTAATGCGTTATAACGTATAACGTTATATAGTAATGCGTTATAACGCATAACGTTATATAGTAATGCGTTATAACATATAACGTTATATAGTATTATGTTATAACGTATAACGTTATATAGTATTACCATATAACGTATAACGTTATATAGTATTACGTTATAACGTATAACGTTATATAGTATTACCATATAACGTATAACGTTATATAGTAATACGTTATAACGTCTAACGTTATATAGTATTACGTTATAGCGTATAACGTTATATAGTATTACGTTATAACGTATAACGTTATAGAGTGTTACCATATAACGTATAACGTATTATAGTATTACGTTATTACGTATAACGTTATATAGTAATACGCTATAACGTATAACGTTATATAGTGTTACCATATAACGTATAACGTTATATAGTATTACCATATAACGTATAACGTTATATAGTATTACGTTATATAGTATTACGTTATAACGTCTAACGTTATATAGTATTACCGTATAACGTATAACGTTATATAGTAGTACCATATAACGTATAACGTTATATAGTATTACGTTATGACGTATAACGTTATATAGTATTACCATATAATGTATAACGTTATATAGTATTACCGTATAACGTAAAGCGTTATATAGTAATACGCTATAACGTATAACGTTATATAGAATTATGTTATAACGTATAACGTTATATAGTATTCCCATATAACGTATAACGTTATATAGTAATACGATATAACGTATAACGTTATATAGTATTACCATATAACGTATAACGTTATATAGTATTACCATATAACGTATAACGTTATATAGTATTACGTTATAACGTCTAACGTTATATAGTATTACGTTATATAGTATTACCATATAACGTATAACGTTATATAGTAATACGTTATAACGTATAACGTTATAGAGTGTTACCATATAACGTATAACGTATTATAGTATTAGGTTATTACGTATAACGTTATATAGTAATACGTTATAACGTATAACGTTATATAGTGTTACCATATAACGTATAACGTTATATAGTATTACCATATAACGTATAACGTTATATAGTATTACGCTATATAGTATTACGTTATAACGTCTAACGTTATATAGTATTACGTTATATAGTATTACCATATAACGTATAACGTTATATAGTAATGCGTTATAACGTATAACGTTATATAGTATTACGTTATGAAGTATAACGTTATATAGTAATACGTTATAACGTATAACGTTATATAGTATTATGTTATACCGTATAACGTTATATAGTATTACCATATAACGTATAACGCTATATAGTATTACCATATAACGTATAACGTTATATAGTATTACCATATAACGTATAACGTTATATAGTATTACGTTATATAGTATTACGTTATAACGTCTAACGTTATATAGTATTACGTTATATAGTATTACCATATAACGTATAACGTTATATAGTAATACGTTATAACGTATAACGTTATATAGTATTACGTTATGACGTATAACGTTATATAGTATTACCGTATAACGTATAACGTTATATAGTATTACATTATAACGTATAACGTTATATAGTAATGCGTTATAACGTATAACGTTATATAGTATTATGTTATACCGTATAACGTTATATAGTATTACCATATAACGTATAACGCTATATAGTATTACCATATAACGTATAACGTTATATAGTATTACGTTATATAGTATTACGTTATAACGTCTAACGTTATATAGTATTACGTTATATAGTATTACCATATAACGTATAACGTTATATAGTAATACGTTATAACGTATAACGTTATATAGTAGTACGTTATAACGTATTACGTTATATAGTAGTACGTTATAACGTATTACGTTATAAGGTATTACCGTATAACGTATAACGTTATATAGTATTACGTTATACCGTATAACGTTATATAGTATTACCATATAACGTATAACGTTATATAGTATTACCATATAACGTAAAACGTTATATAGTATTACGTTATAACGTATAACGTTATATAGTATTACCATATAACGTATAACGTTATATAGTAATACGTTATAACGTCTAACGTTATATAGTATTACCATATAACGTATAACGTTATATAGTAATACGTTATAACGTATAACGTTATATAGTGTTACCATATAACGTATAACGTTATATAGTATTACCATATAACGTATAACGTTATATAGTATTACCATATAACGTATAACGTTATATAGTAATACGTTATAACGTCTAACGTTATATAGTATTACGTTATAGCGTATAACGTTATATAGTATTACGTTATAACGTATAACGTTATAGAGTGTTACCATATAACGTATAACGTATTATAGTATTACGTTATTACGTATAACGTTATATAGTAATACGCTATAACGTATAACGTTATATAGTGTTACCATATAACGTATAACGTTATATAGTATTACCATATAACGTATAACGTTATATAGTAATACGTTATAACGTCTAACGTTATATAGTATTACCGTATAACGTATAACGTTATATAGTAGTACCATATAACGTATAACGTTATATAGTATTACGTTATGACGTATAACGTTATATAGTATTACCATATAATGTATAACGTTATATAGTATTACCGTATAACGTAAAGCGTTATATAGTAATACGCTATAACGTATAACGTTATATAGAATTATGTTATAACGTATAACGTTATATAGTATTCCCATATAACGTATAACGTTATATAGTATTACGTTATAACGTAGAACGTTATATAGTATTACCGTATAACGTATAACGTTATATAGTAATACGTTATAACGTATAACGTTATATAGTATTACGTTATAACGTATAACGTTATATAGTGTTACCATATAACGTATAACGTTATATAGTATTACCATATAACGTATAACGTTATATAGTATTACGTTATATAGTATTACGTTATAACGTCTAACGTTATATAGTATTACGTTATATAGTATTACCATATAACGTATAACGTTATATAGTAATACGTTATAACGTATAACGTTATAGAGTGTTACCATATAACGTATAACGTATTATAGTATTAGGTTATTACGTATAACGTTATATAGTAATACGTTATAACGTATAACGTTATATAGTGTTACCATATAACGTATAACGTTATATAGTATTACCATATAACGTATAACGTTATATAGTATTACGTTATATAGTATTACGTTATAACGTCTAACGTTATATAGTATTACGTTATATAGTATTACCATATAACGTATAACGTTATATAGTAATGCGTTATAACGTATAACGTTATATAGTATTACGTTATGAAGTATAACGTTATATAGTAATACGTTATAACGTATAACGTTATATAGTATTATGTTATACCGTATAACGTTATATAGTATTACCATATAACGTATAACGCTATATAGTATTACCATATAACGTATAACGTTATATAGTATTACCATATAACGTATAACGTTATATAGTATTACGTTATATAGTATTACGTTATAACGTCTAACGTTATATAGTATTACGTTATATAGTATTACCATATAACGTATAACGTTATAAGGTATTACCGTATAACGTATAACGTTATATAGTATTACGTTATAACGTATAACGTTATATAGTATTATGTTATACCTTATAACGTTATATAGTATTACGTTATAACGTATAACGTTATATAGTATTACCATATAACGTATAACGTTATATAGTATTACCGTATAACGTATAACGTTATATAGTATTACGTTATGACGTATAACGTTATATAGTATTACCATATAACGTATAACGTTATAAGGTATTACCGTATAACGTATAACGTTATATAGTATTACGTTATAGCGTATAACGTTATATAGTATTACCATATAACGTATAACGTTATAAGGTATTACCGTATAACGTATAACGTTATATAGTATTACGTTATAACGTATAACGTTATATAGTATTATGTTATACCGTATAACGTTATATAGTATTACGTTATAACGTATAACGTTATATAGTATTACCATATAACGTATAACGTTATATAGTATTACGTTATAACGTATAACGTTATATAGTATTACGTTATAACGTATAACGTTATATAGTATTACGTTATAACGTATAACGTTATATAGTAGTACGTTATAACGTATAACGTTATATAGTAATACGTTATAACGTATAACGTTATATAGTATTATGTTATACCGTATAACGTTATATAGTATTACCGTATAACGTATAACGTTATATAGTAATACGTTATAACGTATAACGTTATATAGTATTACCATATAACGTATAACGTTATATAGTATTACGTTATAACGTCTAACGTTATATAGTATTACGTTATATAGTATTACCATATAACGTATAACGTTATAAGGTATTACCGTATAACGTATAACGTTATATAGTATTACGTTATAACGTATAACGTTATATAGTATTATGTTATACCTTATAACGTTATATAGTATTACGTTATAACGTATAACGTTATATAGTATTACCATATAACGTATAACGTTATATAGTATTACCGTATAACGTATAACGTTATATAGTATTACGTTATGACGTATAACGTTATATAGTATTACCATATAACGTATAACGTTATAAGGTATTACCGTATAACGTATAACGTTATATAGTATTACGTTATAGCGTATAACGTTATATAGTATTACCATATAACGTATAACGTTATAAGGTATTACCGTATAACGTATAACGTTATATAGTATTACGTTATAACGTATAACGTTATATAGTATTATGTTATACCGTATAACGTTATATAGTATTACGTTATAACGTATAACGTTATATAGTATTACCATATAACGTATAACGTTATATAGTATTACGTTATAACGTATAACGTTATATAGTATTACGTTATAACGTATAACGTTATATAGTATTACGTTATAACGTATAACGTTATATAGTAGTACGTTATAACGTATAACGTTATATAGTAATACGTTATAACGTATAACGTTATATAGTATTATGTTATACCGTATAACGTTATATAGTATTACCGTATAACGTATAACGTTATATAGTAATACGTTATAACGTATAACGTTATATAGTATTACCATATAACGTATAACGTTATATAGTATTACCATATAACGTATAACGTTATATAGTATTACGTTATAACGTCTAACGTTATATAGTATTACGTTATATAGTATTACCATATAACGTATAACGTTATATAGTAATACGTTATAACGTATAACGTTATATAGTATTACCATATAACGTATAACGCTATATAGTATTACCATATAACGTATAACGTTATATAGTATTACGTTATATAGTATTACGTTATATAGTACTACCATATAACGTATAACGTTATATAGTAATACGTTATAACGTATAACGTTATATAGTATTACGTTATATAGTATTACGTTATAACGTCTAACGTTATATAGTATTACGTTATATAGTATTACCATATAACGTATAACGTTATATAGTAATACGTTATAACGTATAACGTTATATAGTAGTACGTTATAACGTATTACGTTATATAGTAGTACGTTATAACGTATTACGTTATAAGGTATTACCGTATAACGTATAACGTTATATAGTATTACGTTATAACGTATAACGTTATATAGTATTATGTTATACCGTATAACGTTATATAGTATTACCATATAACGTATAACGTTATATAGTATTACCATATAACGTAAAACGTTATATAGTATTACGTTATAACGTATAACGTTATATAGTATTACCATATAACGTATAACGTTATATAGTATTACGTTATGACGTATAACGTTATATAGTATTACCATATAACGTATAACGTTATATAGTATTACCATATAACGTATAACGTTATATTGTATTACCGTATAACGTATAACGTTATATAGTATTACGTTATAACGTATAACGTTATATAATATTACGTTATACCGTATAACGTTATATAGTATTATGTTATAACGTATAACGTTATATAGTATTACCATATAACGTGTAACGTTATATAGTATTACGTTATAACGTATAACGTTATATAGTATTACGTTATAACGTATAACGTTATATAGTAATGCGTTATAACGTATAACGTTATTTAGTATTCCGTTATGACGTATAACGTTATATAGTAATGCGTTATAACGTATAACGTTATATAGTAATGCGTTATAACGCATAACGTTATATAGTAATGCGTTATAACATATAACGTTATATAGTATTATGTTATAACGTATAACGTTATATAGTATTACGTTATAACGTATAACGTTATAGAGTGTTACCATATAACGTATAACGTATTATAGTATTACGTTATTACGTATAACGTTATATAGTAATACGTTATAACGTATAACGTTATATAGTGTTACCATATAACGTATAACGTTATATAGTATTACCATATAACGTATAACGTTATATAGTATTACGTTATATAGTATTACGTTATAACGTCTAACATTATATAGTATTACCGTATAACGTATAACGTTATATAGTAGTACCATATAACGTATAACGTTATATAGTATTACGTTATGACGTATAACGTTATATAGTATTACCATATAATGTATATCGTTATATAGTATTACCGTATAACGTAAAGCGTTATATAGTAATACGCTATAACGTATAACGTTATATAGAATTATGTTATAACGTATAACGTTATATAGTATTACCATATAACGTATAACGTTATATAGTATTACGTTATAACGTAGAACGTTATATAGTATTACCGTATAACGTATAACGTTATATAGTAATACGTTATAACGTATAACGTTATATAGTATTACGTTATAACGTATAACGTTATATAGTATTACGTTATGTAGTATTACCATATAACGTATAACGTTATATTGTATTACCATATAACGTATAACGTTATATAGTATTACGTTATAACGTATAACGTTATATAGTATTACCATATAACGTATAACGTTATATAGTATTACGTTATAACGTATAACGTTATATAGTATTACCATATAACGTATAACGTTATATAGTATTACGTTATGACGTATAACGTTATATAGTATTACCGTATAACGTATAACGTTATATAGTATTACGTTATAACGTATAACGTTATATAGTAATGCGTTATAACGTATAACGTTATATAGTATTACGTTATGAAGTATAACGTTATATAGTAATACGTTATAACGTATAACGTTATATAGTATTATGTTATACCGTATAACGTTATATAGTATTACCATATAACGTATAACGCTATATAGTATTACCATATAACGTATAACGTTATATAGTATTACGTTATATAGTATTACGTTATAACGTCTAACGTTATATAGTATTACGTTATATAGTATTACCATATAACGTATAACGTTATATAGTATTACGTTATAACGTCTAACGTTATATAGTATTACGTTATATAGTATTACCATATAACGTATAACGTTATATAGTAATACGTTATAACGTATAACGTTATATAGTATTACCATATAACGTATAACGTTATAAGGTATTACCGTATAACGTATAACGTTATATAGTATTACGTTATAGCGTATAACGTTATATAGTATTACCATATAACGTATAACGTTATAAGGTATTACCGTATAACGTATAACGTTATATAGTATTACGTTATAACGTATAACGTTATATAGTATTATGTTATACCGTATAACGTTATATAGTATTACGTTATAACGTATAACGTTATATAGTATTACCATATAACGTATAACGTTATATAGTATTACGTTATAACGTATAACGTTATATAGTATTACGTTATAACGTATAACGTTATATAGTATTACGTTATAACGTATAACGTTATATAGTAGTACGTTATAACGTATAACGTTATATAGTAATACGTTATAACGTATAACGTTATATAGTATTATGTTATACCGTATAACGTTATATAGTATTACCGTATAACGTATAACGTTATATAGTATTACGTTATGACGTATAACGTTATAGAGTGTTACCATATAACGTATAACGTATTATAGTATTACGTTATTACGTATAACGTTATATAGTAATACTTTATAACGTATAACGTTATATAGTGTTACCATATAACGTATAACGTTATCTAGTATTACCATATAACTTATAACGTTGTATAGTATTACGTTATATAGTATTACGTTATAACGTCTAACGTTATATAGTATTACGTTATATAGTATTACCATATAACGTATAACGTTATAAGGTATTACCGTATAACGTATAACGTTATATAGTATTACGTTATAACGTATAACGTTATATAGTATTATGTTATACCTTATAACGTTATATAGTATTACGTTATAACGTATAACGTTATATAGTATTACCATATAACGTATAACGTTATATAGTATTACCGTATAACGTATAACGTTATATAGTATTACGTTATGACGTATAACGTTATATAGTATTACCATATAACGTATAACGTTATAAGGTATTACCGTATAACGTATAACGTTATATAGTATTACGTTATAGCGTATAACGTTATATAGTATTACCATATAACGTATAACGTTATAAGGTATTACCGTATAACGTATAACGTTATATAGTATTACGTTATAACGTATAACGTTATATAGTATTACGTTATAACGTATAACGTTATATAGTATTACGTTATAACGTATAACGTTATATAGTAGTACGTTATAACGTATAACGTTATATAGTAATACGTTATAACGTATAACGTTATATAGTATTATGTTATACCGTATAACGTTATATAGTATTACCGTATAACGTATAACGTTATATAGTAATACGTTATAACGTATAACGTTATATAGTATTACCATATAACGTATAACGTTATATAGTATTACCATATAACGTATAACGTTATATAGTATTACGTTATAACGTCTAACGTTATATAGTATTACGTTATATAGTATTACCATATAACGTATAACGTTATATAGTAATACGTTATAACGTATAACGTTATATAGTATTACCATATAACGTATAACGCTATATAGTATTACCATATAACGTATAACGTTATATAGTATTACGTTATATAGTATTACGTTATATAGTACTACCATATAACGTATAACGTTATATAGTAATACGTTATAACGTATAACGTTATATAGTATTACGTTATATAGTATTACGTTATAACGTCTAACGTTATATAGTATTACGTTATATAGTATTACCATATAACGTATAACGTTATATAGTAATACGTTATAACGTATAACGTTATATAGTAGTACGTTATAACGTATTACGTTATATAGTAGTACGTTATAACGTATTACGTTATAAGGTATTACCGTATAACGTATAACGTTATATAGTATTACGTTATAACGTATAACGTTATATAGTATTATGTTATACCGTATAACGTTATATAGTATTACCATATAACGTATAACGTTATATAGTATTACCATATAACGTAAAACGTTATATAGTATTACGTTATAACGTATAACGTTATATAGTATTACCATATAACGTATAACGTTATATAGTATTACGTTATGACGTATAACGTTATATAGTATTACCATATAACGTATAACGTTATATAGTATTACCATATAACGTATAACGTTATATTGTATTACCGTATAACGTATAACGTTATATAGTATTACGTTATAACGTATAACGTTATATAATATTACGTTATACCGTATAACGTTATATAGTATTATGTTATAACGTATAACGTTATATAGTATTACCATATAACGTGTAACGTTATATAGTATTACGTTATAACGTATAACGTTATATAGTATTACGTTATAACGTATAACGTTATATAGTAATGCGTTATAACGTATAACGTTATTTAGTATTCCGTTATGACGTATAACGTTATATAGTAATGCGTTATAACGTATAACGTTATATAGTAATGCGTTATAACGCATAACGTTATATAGTAATGCGTTATAACATATAACGTTATATAGTATTATGTTATAACGTATAACGTTATATAGTATTACGTTATAACGTATAACGTTATAGAGTGTTACCATATAACGTATAACGTATTATAGTATTACGTTATTACGTATAACGTTATATAGTAATACGTTATAACGTATAACGTTATATAGTGTTACCATATAACGTATAACGTTATATAGTATTACCATATAACGTATAACGTTATATAGTATTACGTTATATAGTATTACGTTATAACGTCTAACATTATATAGTATTACCGTATAACGTATAACGTTATATAGTAGTACCATATAACGTATAACGTTATATAGTATTACGTTATGACGTATAACGTTATATAGTATTACCATATAATGTATATCGTTATATAGTATTACCGTATAACGTAAAGCGTTATATAGTAATACGCTATAACGTATAACGTTATATAGAATTATGTTATAACGTATAACGTTATATAGTATTACCATATAACGTATAACGTTATATAGTATTACGTTATAACGTAGAACGTTATATAGTATTACCGTATAACGTATAACGTTATATAGTAATACGTTATAACGTATAACGTTATATAGTATTACGTTATAACGTATAACGTTATATAGTATTACGTTATGTAGTATTACCATATAACGTATAACGTTATATTGTATTACCATATAACGTATAACGTTATATAGTATTACGTTATAACGTATAACGTTATATAGTATTACCATATAACGTATAACGTTATATAGTATTACGTTATAACGTATAACGTTATATAGTATTACCATATAACGTATAACGTTATATAGTATTACGTTATGACGTATAACGTTATATAGTATTACCGTATAACGTATAACGTTATATAGTATTACGTTATAACGTATAACGTTATATAGTAATGCGTTATAACGTATAACGTTATATAGTATTACGTTATGAAGTATAACGTTATATAGTAATACGTTATAACGTATAACGTTATATAGTATTATGTTATACCGTATAACGTTATATAGTATTACCATATAACGTATAACGCTATATAGTATTACCATATAACGTATAACGTTATATAGTATTACGTTATATAGTATTACGTTATAACGTCTAACGTTATATAGTATTACGTTATATAGTATTACCATATAACGTATAACGTTATATAGTATTACGTTATAACGTCTAACGTTATATAGTATTACGTTATATAGTATTACCATATAACGTATAACGTTATATAGTAATACGTTATAACGTATAACGTTATATAGTATTACCATATAACGTATAACGTTATATAGTATTACGTTATGACGTATAACGTTATAGAGTGTTACCATATAACGTATAACGTATTATAGTATTACGTTATTACGTATAACGTTATATAGTAATACGTTATAACGTATAACGTTATATAGTGTTACCATATAACGTATAACGTTATATAGTATTATCCATATAACGTATAACGTTATATAGTATTACGTTATATAGTATTACGTTATGACGTATAACGTTATATAGTATTACCGTATAACGTATAACGTTATATAGTATTACCATATAACGTATAACGTTATATAGTATTACCGTATAACGTATAACGTTATATAGTATTACGTTATAACGTATAACGTTATATAGTAATGCGTTATAACGTATAACGTTATATAGTATTACGTTATGACGTATAACGTTATATAGTATTACCATATAACGTATAACGTTATATAGTATTACCGTATAACGTATAACGTTATATAGTATTACGTTATAACGTCTAACGTTATATAGTATTACGTTATATAGTATTACCATATAACGTATAACGTTTTATAGTAATACGTTATAACGTATAACGTTATATAGTATTACCATATAACGTATAACGCTATATAGTATTACCATATAACGTATAACGTTATATAGTAATACGTTATAACGTATAACGTTATATAGTATTATGTTATACCGTATAACGTTATATAGTATTACCGTGTAACGTATAACGTTATATAGTAATACGTTATAACGTATAACGCTATACAGTATTACCATATAACGTATAACGTTATATAGTATTACGTTATATAGTATTACGTTATAACGTCTAACGTTATATAGTATTACGTTATATAGTATTACCATATAACGTATAACGTTATATAGTATTACGTTATATAGTATTACCATATAACGTATAACGTTATATAGTAATACGTTATAACGTATAACGTTATATAGTATTACCATATAACGTATAACGCTATATAGTAATTCGTTATAACGTATAACGTTATATAGTATTACCATATAACGTATAACGTTATGTAGTATTACCATATAACGTATAACGTTATATAGTATTACGTCATATAGTATTACGTTATAACGTCTAACGTTATATAGTATTACCGTATAACGTATAACGTTATATAGTAGTACCATATAACGTATAACGTTATATAGTATTACGTTATGACGTATAACGTTATATAGTATTACCATATAATGTATAACGTTATATAGTATTACCGTATAACGTAAAGCGTTATATAGTAATACGTTATAACGTATAACGTTATATAGTATTACCATATAACGTATAACGCTATATAGTAATTCGTTATAACGTATAACGTTATATAGTATTACCATATAACGTATAACGTTATATAGTATTACCATATAACGTATAACGTTATATAGTATTACCGTATAACGTATAACGTTATATAGTATTACGTTATAACGTATAACGTTATATAGTAATGCGTTATAACGTATAACGTTATATAGAATTATGTTATAACGTATAACGTTATATAGTATTACGTTATGACGTATAACGTTATATAGTATTACCGTATAACGTGTAACGTTATATAGTATTACGTTATGAAGTATAACGTTATATAGTAATACGTTATAACGTATAACGTTATATAGTATTATGTTATACCGTATAACGTTATATAGTATTACCATATAACGTATAACGCTATATAGTATTACCATATAACGTATAACGTTATATAGTATTACGTTATATAGTATTACGTTATAACGTCTAACGTTATATAGTATTACGTTATATAGTATTACCATATAACGTATAACGTTATATAGTATTACGTTATAACGTCTAACGTTATATAGTATTACGTTATATAGTATTACCATATAACGTATAACGTTATATAGTAATACGTTATAACGTATAACGTTATATAGTATTACCATATAACGTATAACGCTATATAGTAATTCGTTATAACGTATAACGTTATATAGTATTACCATATAACGTATAACGTTATATAGTATTACCATATAACGTATAACGTTATATAGTATTACGTTATATAGTATTACGTTATAACGTCTAACGTTATATAGTATTACGTTATAACGTCTAACGTTATATAGTATTACGTTATATAGTATTACCATATAACGTATAACGTTATATAGTAATACGTTATAACGTATAACGTTATATAGTATTACGTTATAACGTATAACGTTATATAGTAATGCGTTATAACGTATAACGTTATATAGTATTACGTTATAACGTATAACGTTATATAGTAATGCGTTATAACGTATAACGTTATATAGTATTACCATATAACGTATAACGTTATATAGTATTACGTTATGACGTATAACGTTATAGAGTGTTACCATATAACGTATAACGTATTATAGTATTACGTTATTACGTATAACGTTATATAGTAATACGTTATAACGTATAAAGTTATATAGTAATACGTTATAACGTATAACGTTATATAGTGTTACCATATAACGTATAACCTTATATAGTAATACGTTATAACGTATAACGTTATATAGTAATGCGTTATAACGTATAACGTTATATAGTATTACGTTATAACGTATAACGTTATATAGTAATGCGTTATAACGTATAACGTTATATAGTATTACGTTATAACGTATAACGTTATATAGTATTACCATATAACGTATAACGTTATATAGTATTACGTTATGACGTATAACGTTATAGAGTGTTACCATATAACGTATAACGTATTATAGTATTACGTTATTACGTATAACGTTATATAGTAATACGTTATAACGTATAACGTTATATAGTGTTACCATATAACGTATAACGTTATATAGTATTACCATATAACGTATAACGTTATATAGTATTACGTTATATAGTATTACGTTATAACGTCTAACGTTATATAGTATTACCGTATAACGTATAACGTTATATAGTAGTACCATATAACGTATAACGTTATATAGTATTACGTTATGACGTATAACGTTATATAGTATTACCGTATAACGTATAACGTTATATAGTATTACCATATAACGTATAACGTTATATAGTATTACCGTATAACGTATAACGTTATATAGTATTACGTTATAACGTATAACGTTATATAGTAATGCGTTATAACGTATAACGTTATATAGTATTACGTTATGACGTATAACGTTATATATTATTACCATATAACGTATAACGTTATATAGTATTACGTTATAACGTCTAACGTTATATAGTATTACGTTATATAGTATTACCATATAACGTATAACGTTTTATATTAATACGTTATAACGTATAACGTTATATAGTATTACCATATAACGTATAACGCTATATAGTATTACCATATAACGTATAACGTTATATAGTAATACGTTATAACGTATAACGTTATATAGTATTATGTTATATAGTATTACCATATAACGTATAACGTTATATAGTAATACGTTATAACGTATAACGTTATATTGTATTACGTTATAACGTATAACGTTATATAGTAATGCGTTATAACGTATAACGTTATATAGTATTACGTTATAACGTATAACGTTATATAGTAATGCGTTATAACGTATAACGTTATATAGTATTACGTTATGACGTATAACGTTATATAGTATTACCATATATCGTATATCGTTATATAGTATTACGTTATAACGTCTAACGTTATATAGTATTACGTTATATAGTATTACCATATAACGTATAACGTTTTATATTAATACGTTAACGTATAACGTTATATAGTATTACCATATAACGTATAACGCTATATAGTAATTCGTTATAACGTATAACGTTATATAGTATTACCATATAACGTATAACGCTATATAGTAATTCGTTATAACGTATAACGTTATATAGTATTACGTTATAACGTATAACGTTATATAGTAATGCGTTATAACGTATAACGTTATATAGTATTACGTTATAACGTATAACGTTATATAGTAATGCGTTATAACGTATAACGTTATATAGTATTACCATATAACGTATAACGTTATATAGTATTACGTTATGACGTATAACGTTATAGAGTGTTACCATATAACGTATAACGTATTATAGTATTACGTTATTACGTATAACGTTATATAGTAATACGTTATAACGTATAACGTTATATAGTAATACGTTATAACGTATAACGTTATATAGTGTTACCATATAACGTATAACCTTATATAGTAATACGTTATAACGTATAACGTTATATAGTAATGCGTTATAACGTATAACGTTATATAGTATTACGTTATAACGTATAACGTTATATAGTAATGCGTTATAACGTATAACGTTATATAGTATTACGTTATAACGTATAACGTTATATAGTATTACCATATAACGTATAACGTTATATAGTATTACGTTATGACGTATAACGTTATAGAGTGTTACCATATAACGTATAACGTATTATAGTATTACGTTATTACGTATAACGTTATATAGTAATACGTTATAACGTATAACGTTATAGAGTGTTACCATATAACGTATAACGTATTATAGTATTACGTTATTACGTATAACGTTATATAGTAATACGTTATAACGTATAACGTTATATAGTGTTACCATATAACGTATAACGTTATATAGTATTACCATATAACGTATAACGTTATATAGTATTACGTTATATAGTATTACGTTATAACGTCTAACGTTATATAGTATTACCGTATAACGTATAACGTTATATAGTAGTACCATATAACGTATAACGTTATATAGTATTACGTTATGACGTATAACGTTATATAGTATTACCGTATAACGTATAACGTTATATAGTATTACCATATAACGTATAACGTTATATAGTATTACCGTATAACGTATAACGTTATATAGTATTACGTTATAACGTATAACGTTATATAGTAATACGTTATAACGTATAACGTTATATAGTGTTACCATATAACGTATAACGTTATATAGTATTACCATATAACGTATAACGTTATATAGTATTACGTTATATAGTATTACGTTATAACGTCTAACGTTATATAGTATTACCGTATAACGTATAACGTTATATAGTAGTACCATATAACGTATAACGTTATATAGTATTACGTTATGACGTATAACGTTATATAGTATTACCGTATAACGTATAACGTTATATAGTATTACCATATAACGTATAACGTTATATAGTATTACCGTATAACGTATAACGTTATATAGTATTACGTTATAACGTATAACGTTATATAGTAATGCGTTATAACGTATAACGTTATATAGTATTACGTTATGACGTATAACGTTATATATTATTACCATATAACGTATAACGTTATATAGTATTACGTTATAACGTCTAACGTTATATAGTATTACGTTATATAGTATTACCATATAACGTATAACGTTTTATATTAATACGTTATAACGTATAACGTTATATAGTATTACCATATAACGTATAACGCTATATAGTAATTCGTTATAGCGTATAACGTTATATAGTATTACCATATAACGTATAACGCTATATAGTAATTCGTTATAACGTATAACGTTATATAGTATTACGTTATAACGTATAACGTTATATAGTAATGCGTTATAACGTATAACGTTATATAGTATTACGTTATAACGTATAACGTTATATAGTAATGCGTTATAACGTATAACGTTATATAGTATTACCATATAACGTATAACGTTATATAGTATTACGTTATGACGTATAACGTTATAGAGTGTTACCATATAACGTATAACGTATTATAGTATTACGTTATTACGTATAACGTTATATAGTAATACGTTATAACGTATAACGTTATATAGTAATACGTTATAACGTATAACGTTATATAGTAATACGTTATAACGTATAACGTTATATAGTGTTACCATATAACGTATAACCTTATATAGTAATACGTTATAACGTATAACGTTATATAGTAATGCGTTATAACGTATAAAGTTATATAGTATTACGTTATAACGTATAACGTTATATAGTAATGCGTTATAACGTATAACGTTATATAGTATTACGTTATAACGTATAACGTTATATAGTATTACCATATAACGTATAACGTTATATAGTATTACGTTATGACGTATAACGTTATAGAGTGTTACCATATAACGTATAACGTATTATAGTATTACGTTATTACGTATAACGTTATATAGTAATACGTTATAACGTATAACGTTATAGAGTGTTACCATATAACGTATAACGTATTATAGTATTACGTTATTACGTATAACGTTATATAGTAATACGTTATAACGTATAACGTTATATAGTGTTACCATATAACGTATAACGTTATATAGTATTACCATATAACGTATAACGTTATATAGTATTACGTTATATAGTATTACGTTATAACGTCTAACGTTATATAGTATTACCGTATAACGTATAACGTTATATAGTAGTACCATATAACGTATAACGTTATATAGTATTACGTTATGACGTATAACGTTATATAGTATTACCGTATAACGTATAACGTTATATAGTATTACCATATAACGTATAACGTTATATAGTATTACCGTATAACGTATAACGTTATATAGTATTACGTTATAACGTATAACGTTATATAGTAATGCGTTATAACGTATAACGTTATATAGTATTACGTTATGACGTATAACGTTATATATTATTACCATATAACGTATAACGTTATATAGTATTACGTTATAACGTCTAACGTTATATAGTATTACGTTATATAGTATTACCATATAACGTATAACGTTTTATATTAATACGTTATAACGTATAACGTTATATAGTATTACCATATAACGTATAACGCTATATAGTATTACCATATAACGTATAACGTTATATAGTAATACGTTATAACGTATAACGTTATATAGTATTATGTTATATAGTATTACCATATAACGTATAACGTTATATAGTAATACGTTATAACGTATAACGTTATATTGTATTACGTTATAACGTATAACGTTATATAGTAATGCGTTATAACGTATAACGTTATATAGTATTAGGTTATAACGTATAACGTTATATAGTAATGCGTTATAACGTATAACGTTATATAGTATTACGTTATGACGTATAACGTTATATAGTATTACCATATATCGTATAACGTTATATAGTATTACGTTATAACGTCTAACGTTATATAGTATTACGTTATATAGTATTACCATATAACGTATAACGTTTTATATTAATACGTTAACGTATAACGTTATATAGTATTACCATATAACGTATAACGCTATATAGTAATTCGTTATAACGTATAACGTTATATAGTATTACCATATAACGTATAACGCTATATAGTAATTCGTTATAACGTATAACGTTATATAGTATTACGTTATAACGTATAACGTTATATAGTAATGCGTTATAACGTATAACGTTATATAGTATTACGTTATAACGTATAACGTTATATAGTAATGCGTTATAACGTATAACGTTATATAGTATTACCATATAACGTATAACGTTATATAGTATTACGTTATGACGTATAACGTTATAGAGTGTTACCATATAACGTATAACGTATTATAGTATTACGTTATTACGTATAACGTTATATAGTAATACGTTATAACGTATAACGTTATATAGTAATACGTTATAACGTATAACGTTATATAGTGTTACCATATAACGTATAACCTTATATAGTAATACGTTATAACGTATAACGTTATATAGTAATGCGTTATAACGTATAACGTTATATAGTATTACGTTATAACGTATAACGTTATATAGTAATGCGTTATAACGTATAACGTTATATAGTATTACGTTATAACGTATAACGTTATATAGTATTACCATATAACGTATAACGTTATATAGTATTACGTTATGACGTATAACGTTATAGAGTCTTACCATATAACGTATAACGTATTATAGTATTACGTTATTACGTATAACGTTATATAGTAATACGTTATAACGTATAACGTTATATAGTGTTACCATATAACGTATAACGTTATATAGTATTACCATATAACGTATAACGTTATATAGTATTACGTTATATAGTATTACGTTATAACGTCTAACGTTATATAGTATTACCGTATAACGTATAACGTTATATAGTAGTACCATATAACGTATAACGTTATATAGTATTACGTTATGACGTATAACGTTATATAGTATTACCGTATAACGTATAACGTTATATAGTAATGCGTTATAACGTATAACGTTATATAGTATTACGTTATAACGTATAACGTTATATAGTAATGCGTTATAACGTATAACGTTATATAGTATTACGTTATGACGTATAACGTTATATAGTAATGCGTTATAACGTATAACGTTATATAGTATTACGTTATGACGTATAACGTTATATATTATTACCATATAACGTATAACGTTATATAGTATTACGTTATAACGTCTAACGTTATATAGTATTACGTTATATAGTATTACCATATAACGTATAACGTTTTATAGTAATACGTTATAACGTATAACGTTATATAGTATTACCATATAACGTATAACGCTATATAGTATTACCATATAACGTATAACGTTATATAGTAATACGTTATAACGTATAACGTTATATAGTATTATGTTATACCGTATAACGTTATATAGTATTACCGTATAACGTATAACGTTATATAGTAATACGTTATAACGTATAACGCTATATAGTATTACCATATAACGTATAACGTTATATAGTATTACGTTATATAGTATTACCATATAACGTATAACGTTATATAGTAATACGTTATAACGTATAACGTTATATAGTATTACCATATAACGTATAACGCTATATAGTAATTCGTTATAACGTATAACGTTATATAGTATTACCATATAACGTATAACGTTATATAGTATTACCATATAACGTATAACGTTATATAGTATTACGTTATAACGTATAACGTTATATAGTAATGCGTTATAACGTATAACGTTATATAGTATTACGTTATGACGTATAACGTTATATATTATTACCATATAACGTCTAACGTTATATAGTATTACGTTATATAGTATTACCGTATAACGTATAACGTTATATAGTATTACGTTATAACGTATAACGTTTTATAGTAATGCGTTATAACGTATAACGTTATATAGTATTACGTTATGACGTATAACGTTATATATTATTACCATATAACGTATAACGTTATATAGTATTACGTTATAACGTCTAACGTTATATAGTATTACGTTATATAGTATTACCATATAACGTATAACGTTTTATAGTAATACGTTATAACGTATAACGTTATATAGTATTACCATATAACGTATAACGCTATATAGTATTACCATATAACGTATAACGTTATATAGTAATACGTTATAACGTATAACGTTATATAGTATTATGTTATACCGTATAACGTTATATAGTATTACCGTACGTAACGTATAACGTTATATAGTAATACGTTATAACGTATAACGCTATATAGTATTACCATATAACGTATAACGTTATATAGTATTACGTTATATAGTATTACGTTATAACGTCTAACGTTATATAGTATTACGTTATATAGTATTACCATATAACGTATAACGTTATATAGTATTACGTTATAACGTCTAACGTTATATAGTATTACGTTATATAGTATTACCATATAACGTATAACGTTATATAGTAATACGTTATAACGTATAACGTTATATAGTATTACCATATAACGTATAACGCTATATAGTAATTCGTTATAACGTATAACGTTATATAGTATTACCATATAACGTATAACGTTATATAGTATTACCATATAACGTATAACGTTATATAGTAATGCGTTATAACGTATAACGTTATATAGTATTACGTTATAACGTATAACGTTATATAGTAATGCGTTATAACGTATAACGTTATATAGTATTACCATATAACGTATAACGTTATATAGTATTACGTTATGACGTATAACGTTATAGAGTGTTACCATATAACGTATAACGTATTATAGTATTACGTTATTACGTATAACGTTATATAGTAATACGTTATAACGTATAACGTTATATAGTATTATGTTATACCGTATAACGTTATATAGTATTACCGTATAACGTATAACGTTATATAGTAATACGTTATAACGTATAACGCTATATAGTATTACCATATAACGTATAACGTTATATAGTATTACGTTATATAGTATTACGTTATAACGTCTAACGTTATATAGTATTACGTTATATAGTATTACCATATAACGTATAACGTTATATAGTATTACGTTATAACGTCTAACGTTATATAGTATTACGTTATATAGTATTACCATATAACGTATAACGTTATATAGTAATACGTTATAACGTATAACGTTATATAGTATTACCATATAACGTATAACGTTATATAGTAATACGTTATAACGTATAACGTTATATGGTATTACGTTATATAGTATTACGTTATAACGTATAACGTTATATAGTATTACCATATAACGTATAACGCTATATAGTATTACCATATAACGTATAACGTTATATAGTGTTACCATATAACGTATAACGTTATATAGTATTACCATATAACGTATAACGTTATATAGTATTACGTTATAACGTATAACGTTATATAGTAGTACGTTATAACGTATTACGTTATAGAGTGTTACCATATAACGTATAACGTTTTATAGTATTACGTTATTACGTATAACGTTATATAGTAATACGTTATAACGTATAACGTTATATAGTAATACGTTATAACGTATAACGTTATATAGTATTATGTTATACCGTATAACGATATATAGTAATACGTTATAACGTATAACGTTATATAGTAATACGTTATAACGTATAACGTTATATAGTATTATGTTATACCGTATAAGTTATATAGTATTACCGTATAACGTATAACGTTATATAGTAATACGTTATAACGTATAACGTTATATAGTATTACCATATAACGTATAACGTTATATAGTATTACCATATAACGTATAACGTTATATAGTATTACGGTTATAACGTCTAACGTTATATAGTATTACGTTATATAGTATTACGTTATATAGTATTACCATATAACGTATAACGTTATATAGTAATACGTTATAACGTATAACGTTATATAGTATTATGTTATACCGTATAACGTTATATAGTATTACCGTATAACGTATAACGTTATATAGTAATACGTTATAACGTATAACGTTATATAGTATTACCATATAACGTATAACGTTATATAGTATTACGTTATAACGTATAACGTTATATAGTATTATGTTATATAGTATTACCATATAACGTATAACGTTATATAGTAATACGTTATAACGTATAACGTTATATTGTATTACGTTATAACGTATAACGTTATATAGTAATGCGTTATAACGTATAACGTTATATAGTATTACGTTATAACGTATAACGTTATATAGTAATGCGTTATAACGTATAACGTTATATAGTATTACCATATAACGTATAACGTTATATAGTATTACGTTATGACGTATAACGTTATAGAGTTTTACCATATAACGTATAACGTATTATAGTATTACGTTATTACGTATAACGTTATATAGTAATACGTTATAACGTATAACGTTATATAGTAATACGTTATAACGTATAACGTTATATAGTATTACGTTATGACGTATAACGTTATATAGTATTACCGTATAACGTATAACGTTATATAGTATTACCATATAACGTATAACGCTATATAGTATTACCATATAACGTATAACGTTATATAGTAATACGTTATAACGTATAACGTTATATAGTATTATGTTATATAGTATTACCATATAACGTATAACGTTATATAGTAATACGTTATAACGTATAACGTTATATTGTATTACGTTATAACGTATAACGTTATATAGTAATGCGTTATAACGTATAACGTTATATAGTATTACGTTATAACGTATAACGTTATATAGTAATGCGTTATAACGTATAACGTTATATAGTATTACCATATAACGTATAACGTTATATAGTATTACGTTATGACGTATAACGTTATAGAGTGTTACCATATAACGTATAACGTATTATAGTATTACGTTATTACGTATAACGTTATATAGTAATACGTTATAACGTATAACGTTATATAGTAATACGTTATAACGTATAACGTTATATAGTATTACGTTATGACGTATAACGTTATATAGTATTACCGTATAACGTATAACGTTATATAGTATTACCGTATAACGTATAACGTTATATAGTATTACCGTATAACGTATAACGTTATATAGTATTACCGTATAACGTATAACGTTATATAGTATTACGTTATAACGTATAACGTTATATAGTAATGCGTTATAACGTATAACGTTATATAGTATTACGTTATGACGTATAACGTTATATAGTATTACCATATAACGTATAACGTTATATAGTATTACGTTATAACGTCTAACGTTATATAGTATTACGTTATATAGTATTACCATATAACGTATAACGTTTTATATTAATACGTTATAACGTATAACGTTATATAGTATTACCATATAACGTATAACGCTATATAGTCTTACCATATAACGTATATCGTTATATAGTAATACGTTATAACGTATAACGTTATATAGTATTATGTTATACCGTATAACGTTATATAGTATTACCATATAACGTATAACGTTATATAGTATTACGTTATATAGTATTACGTTATAACGTCTAACGTTATATAGTATCACGTTATATAGTATTACCATATAACGTATAACGTTATATAGTATTACGTTATAACGTCTAACGTTATATAGTATTACGTTATATAGTATTACCATATAACGTATAACGTTATATAGTAATACGTTATAACGTATAACGTTATATAGTATTACCATATAACGTATAACGCTATATAGTAATTCGTTATAACGTATAACGTTATATAGTATTACCATATAACGTATAACGTTATATAGTATTACCATATAACGTATAACGTTATATAGTATAACGTTATATAGTATTACGTTATAACGTCTAACGTTATATAGTATTACGTTATATAGTATTACCATATAACGTATAACGATATAGTAATACGTTATAACGTATAACGTTATATAGTATTATGTTATACCGTATAACGTTATATAGTATTACCGTATAACGTATAACGTTATATAGTAATACGTTATAACGTATAACGTTATATAGTATTACCATATAACGTATAACGTTATATAGTAATACGTTATAACGTATAACGTTATATGGTATTACGTTATATAGTATTACGTTATAACGTATAACGTTATATAGTATTACCATATAACGTATAACGCTATATAGTATTACCATATAACGTATAACGTTATATAGTGTTACCATATAACGTATAACGTTATATAGTATTACCATATAACGTATAACGTTATATAGTATTACGTTATAACGTATAACGTTATATAGTAGTACGTTATAACGTATTACGTTATAGAGTGTTACCATATAACGTATAACGTTTTATAGTATTACGTTATTACGTATAACGTTATATAGTAATACGTTATAACGTATAACGTTATATAGTGTTACCATATAACGTATAACGTTATATAGTATTACCATATAACGTATAACGTTATATAGTATTACGTTATAACGTATAACGTTATATAGTAATACGTTATAACGTATAACGTTATATAGTATTACCATATAACGTATAACGTTATATAGTATTACCATATAACGTATAACGTTATATAGTATTACGTTATAACGTCTAACGTTATATAGTATTACGTTATATAGTATTACCATATAACGTATAACGTTATATAGTAATACGTTATAACGTATAACGTTATATAGTATTATGTTATACCGTATAACGTTATATAGTATTACCGTATAACGTATAACGTTATATAGTAATACGTTATAACGTATAACGTTATATAGTATTACCATATAACGTATAACGTCATATAGTATTACGTTGTAACGTCTAACGTTATATAGTATTACGTTATATAGTATTACCATATAACGTATAACGTTATATAGTAATACGTTATAACGTATAACGTTATATAGTATTATGTTATACCGTATAACGTTATATAGTATTACCATATAACGTATAACGTTTTATAGTATTACGTTATTACGTATAACGTTATATAGTAATACGTTATAACGTATAACGTTATATAGTATTACCGTATAACGTATAACGTTATATAGTAATACGTTATAACGTATAACGCTATATAGTATTACGTTATAACGTCTAACGTTATATAGTATTACGTTATATAGTATTACCATATAACGTATAACGTTATATAGTAATACGTTATAACGTATAACGTTATATAGTATTACCATATAACGTATAACGCTATATAGTAATTCGTTATAACGTATAACGTTATATAGTATTACCATATAACGTATAACGTTATATAGTATTACGTTATAACGTCTAACGTTATATAGTATTACGTTACATAGTATTACCATATAACGTATAACGTTATATAGTAATACGTTATAACGTATAACGTTATATAGTATTATGTTATACCGTATAACGTTATATAGTATTACCATATAACGTATAACGTTTTATAGTATTACGTTATTACGTATAACGTTATATAGTAATACGTTATAACGTATAACGTTATATAGTATTACCATATAACGTATAACGCTATATAGTAATTCGTTATAACGTATAACGTTATATAGTATTACCATATAACGTATAACGTTATATAGTAGTACGCTATAACGTATTACGTTATAGAGTGTTACCATATAACGTATAACGTTATATAGTAATACGTTATAACGTATAACGTTATATAGTATTATGTTATACCGTATAACGTTATATAGTATTACCGTATAACGTATAACGTTATATAGTAATACGTTATAACGTATAACGTTATATAGTATTACCATATAACGTATAACGTTATATAGTATTACGTTATAACGTCTAACGTTATATAGTATTACGTTATATAGTATTACCATATAACGTATAACGTTATATAGTAATACGTTATAACGTATAACGTTATATAGTATTATGTTATACCGTATAACGTTATATAGTATTACCATATAACGTATAACGTTTTATAGTATTACGTTATTACGTATAACGTTATATAGTAATACGTTATAACGTATAACGTTATATTGAATTACGTTATAACGTATAACGTTATATAGTATTACCATATAACGTATAACGTTATATAGTATTACCGTATAACGTATAACGTTATATAGTAATACGTTATACCGTATAACGTTATATAGTATTACCGTATAACGTATAACGTTATATAGTAATACGTTATAACGTATAACGTTATAAAGTATTACCATATAACGTATAACGTTATATAGTATTACCATATAACGTATAACGTTATATAGTATTACGTTATAACGTCTAACGTTATATAGTATTACGTTATATAGTATTACCATATAACGTATAACGTTATATAGTAATACGTTATAACGTATAACGTTATATAGTATTATGTTATACCGTATAACGTTATATAGTATTACCGTATAACGTATAACGTTATATAGTAATACGTTATAACGTATAACGTTATATAGTATTACCATATAACGTATAACGTTATATAGTATTACGTTATAACGTATAACGTTATATAGTATTATGTTATATAGTATTACCATATAACGTATAACGTTATATAGTAATACGTTATAACGTATAACGTTATATTGTATTACGTTATAACGTATAACGTTATATAGTAATGCGTTATAACGTATAACGTTATATAGTATTACGTTATAACGTATAACGTTATATAGTAATGCGTTATAACGTATAACGTTATATAGTATTACCATATAACGTATAACGTTATATAGTATTACGTTATGACGTATAACGTTATAGAGTGTTACCATATAACGTATAACGTATTATAGTATTACGTTATTACGTATAACGTTATATAGTAATACGTTATAACGTATAACGTTATATAGTATTACCATATAACGTATAACGTTATATAGTATTACGTTATAACGTCTAACGTTATATAGTATTACGTTATATAGTATTACCATATAACGTATAACGTTATATAGT
Source organism: Bombus flavifrons (assembly GCF_040668555.2). Classification (NCBI taxonomy): domain Eukaryota; kingdom Metazoa; phylum Arthropoda; class Insecta; order Hymenoptera; family Apidae; genus Bombus; species Bombus flavifrons. The sequence goes on along the minus strand of NW_027184779.1, from coordinate 63,313 downwards.
AATACGTTATAACGTATAACGTTATATAGTATTATGTTATACCGTATAACGTTATATAGTATTACCATATAACGTATAACGTTTTATAGTATTACGTTATTACGTATAACGTTATATAGTAATACGTTATAACGTATAACGTTATATTGAATTACGTTATAACGTATAACGTTATAGAGTGTTACCATATAACGTATAACGTTATATAGTAATACGTTATAACGTATAACGTTATATAGTATTATGTTATACCGTATAACGTTATATAGTATTACCGTATAACGTATAACGTTATATAGTAATACGTTATAACGTATAACGTTATATAGTATTACCATATAACGTATAACGTTATATAGTATTACCATATAACGTATAACGTTATATAGTATTACGTTATAACGTCTAACGTTATATAGTATTACGTTATATAGTATTACCATATAACGTATAACGTTATATAGTAGTACGCTATAACGTATTACGTTATAGAGTGTTACCATATAACGTATAACGTTTTATAGTATTACGTTATTACGTATAACGTTATATAGTAATACGTTATAACGTATAACGTTATATAGTAATACGTTATAACGTATAACGTTATATAGTATTATGTTATACCGTATAACGTTATATAGTATTACCGTATAACGTATAACGTTATATAGTAATACGTTATAACGTATAACGTTATATAGTATTACCATATAACGTATAACGTTATATAGTATTACCATATAACGTATAACGTTATATATTATTACGTTATAACGTCTAACGTTATATAGTATTACGTTATATAGTATTACCATATAACGTATAACGTTATATAGTAATACGTTATAACGTATAACGTTATATAGTATTATGTTATACCGTATAACGTTATATAGTATTACCGTATAACGTATAACGTTATATAGTAATACGTTATAACGTATAACGTTATATAGTATTACCATATAACGTATAACGTTATATAGTATTACGTTATAACGTATAACGTTATATAGTATTATGTTATATAGTATTACCATATAACGTATAACGTTATATAGTAATACGTTATAACGTATAACGTTATATTGTATTACGTTATAACGTATAACGTTATATAGTAATGCGTTATAACGTATAACGTTATATAGTATTACGTTATAACGTATAACGTTATATAGTAATGCGTTATAACGTATAACGTTATATAGTATTACCATATAACGTATAACGTTATATAGTATTACGTTATGACGTATAACGTTATAGAGTGTTACCATATAACGTATAACGTATTATAGTATTACGTTATTACGTATAACGTTATATAGTAATACGTTATAACGTATAACGTTATATAGTATTACGTTATATAGTATTACCATATAACGTATAACGTTATATAGTATTACCGTATAACGTATAACGTTATATAGTAATACGTTATAACGTATAACGTTATATAGTATTACCATATAACGTATAACGTTATATAGTATTACGTTATATAGTATTACGTTATAACGTCTAACGTTATATAGTATTACCGTATAACGTATAACGTTATATAGTATTACGTTATATAGATTTATGTTATAACGTATAACGTTATATAGTATTACCATATAACGTATAACGTTATATAGTATTACCGTATAACGTATAACGTTATATAGTAATACGTTATAACGTACAACGTTATATAGTATTACCATATAACGTATAACGTTATATAGTATTACGTTATATAGTATTACGTTATATAGTATTACGTTATAACGTCTAACGTTATATAGTATTACCGTATAACGTATAACGTTATATAGTATTACGTTATATAGATTTATGTTATAACGTATAACGTTATATAGTATTACCATATAACGTATAACGTTATATAGTATTACGTTATAACGTATAACATTATATAGTCTTACCATATAACGTATAACGTTATAAGGTATTACCGTATAACGTATAACGTTATATAGTATTACCGTATAACGTATAACGTTATATAGTAATACGTTATAACGTATAACGTTATATAGTATTACCATATAACGTATAACGTTATATAGTATTACCATATAACGTATAACGTTATATAGTATTACGTTATGACGTATAACGTTATAGAGTGTTACCATATAACGTATAACGTATTATAGTATTACGTTATTACGTATAACGTTATATAGTATTACGTTATGACGTATAACGTTATATATTATTACCATATAACGTATAACGTTATATAGTATTACGTTATATAGATTTATGTTATAACGTATAACGTTATATAGTATTACCATATAACGTATAACGTTATATAGTATTACGTTATAACGTATAACATTATATAGTCTTACCATATAACGTATAACGTTATAAGGTATTACCGTATAACGTATAACGTTATATAGTATTACCGTATAACGTATAACGTTATATAGTAATACGTTATAACGTATAACGTTATATAGTATTACCATATAACGTATAACGTTATATAGTATTACCATATAACGTATAACGTTATATAGTATTACGTTATATCGTATAACATTATATAGTCTTACCATATAACGTATAACGTTATATAGTAATGCGTTATAACGTATAACGTTATATAGTATTACGTTATGACGTATAACGTTATATATTATTACCATATAACGTATAACGTTATATAGTATTACGTTATAACGTCTAACGTTATATAGTATTACGTTATATAGTATTACCATATAACGTATAACTTTTTATAGTAATACGTTATAACGTATAACGTTATATAGTATTACCATATAACGTATAACGCTATATAGTATTACCATATAACGTATAACGTTATATAGTAATACGTTATAACGTATAACGTTATATAGTATTATGTTATACCGTATAACGTTATATAGTATTACCGTATAACGTATAACGTTATATAGTAATACGTTATAACGTATAACGCTATATAGTATTACCATATAACGTATAACGTTATATAGTATTACGTTATATAGTATTACGTTATAACGTCTAACGTTATATAGTATTACGTTATATAGTATTACCATATAACGTATAACGTTATATAGTATTACGTTATAACGTCTAACGTTATATAGTATTACGTTATATAGTATTACCATATAACGTATAACGTTATATAGTAATACGTTATAACGTATAACGTTATATAGTATTACCATATAACGTATAACGCTATATAGTAATTCGTTATAACGTATAACGTTATATAGTATTACCATATAACGTATAACGTTATATAGTATTACCATATAACGTATAACGTTATATAGTATTACGTTATAACGTATAACGTTATATAGTAATGCGTTATAACGTATAACGTTATATAGTATTACGTTATGACGTATAACGTTATATATTATTACCATATAACGTCTAACGTTATATAGTATTACGTTTTATAGTATTACCGTATAACGTATAACGTTATATAGTATTACGTTATAACGTATAACGTTATATAGTAATGCGTTATAACGTATAACGTTATATAGTATTACGTTATGACGTATAACGTTATATATTATTACCATATAACGTATAACGTTATATAGTATTACGTTATAACGTCTAACGTTATATAGTATTACGTTATATAGTATTACCATATAACGTATAACGTTTTATAGTAATACGTTATAACGTATAACGTTATATAGTATTACCATATAACGTATAACGCTATATAGTATTACCATATAACGTATAACGTTATATAGTAATACGTTATAACGTATAACGTTATATAGTATTATGTTATACCGTATAACGTTATATAGTATTACCGTATAACGTATAACGTTATATAGTAATACGTTATAACGTATAACGCTATATAGTATTACCATATAACGTATAACGTTATATAGTATTACGTTATATAGTATTACGTTATAACGTCTAACGTTATATAGTATTACGTTATATAGTATTACCATATAACGTATAACGTTATATAGTATTACGTTATAACGTCTAACGTTATATAGTATTACGTTATATAGTATTACCATATAACGTATAACGTTATATAGTAATACGTTATAACGTATAACGTTATATAGTATTACCATATAACGTATAACGCTATATAGTAATTCGTTATAACGTATAACGTTATATAGTATTACGTTATAACGTATAACGTTATATAGTAATGCGTTATAACGTATAACGTTATATAGTATTACCATATAACGTATAACGTTATATAGTATTACGTTATGACGTATAACGTTATAGAGTGTTACCATATAACGTATAACGTTATATAGTATTACCATATAACGTATAACGTTATATAGTATTACCGTATAACGTATAACGTTATATAGTATTACGTTATAACGTATAACGTTATATAGTAATGCGTTATAACGTATAACGTTATATAGTATTACGTTATGACGTATAACGTTATATAGTATTACCATATAACGTGTAACGTTATATAGTATTACGTTATAACGTCTAACGTTATATAGTATTACGTTATATAGTATTACCATATAACGTATAACGTTTTATATTAATACGTTATAACGTATAACGTTATATAGTATTACCATATAACGTATAACGTTATATAGTATTACCGTATAACGTATAACGTTATATAGTATTACGTTATAACGTATAACGTTATATAGTAATGCGTTATAACGTATAACGTTATATAGTATTACGTTATGACGTATAACGTTATATAGTATTACCATATAACGTGTAACGTTATATAGTATTACGTTATAACGTCTAACGTTATATAGTATTACGTTATATAGTATTACCATATAACGTATAACGTTTTATATTAATACGTTATAACGTATAACGTTATATAGTATTACCATATAACGTATAACGCTATATAGTATTACCATATAACGTATAACGTTATATAGTAATACGTTATAACGTATAACGTTATATAGTATTATGTTATATAGTATTACCATATAACGTATAACGTTATATAGTAATACGTTATAACGTATAACGTTATATTGTATTACGTTATAACGTATAACGTTATATAGTAATGCGTTATAACGTATAACGTTATATAGTATTACCATATAACGTATAACGTTATATAGTATTACGTTATATAGATTTATGTTATAACGTATAACGTTATATAGTATTACCATATAACGTATAACGTTATATAGTATTACGTTATAACGTATAACATTATATAGTCTTACCATATAACGTATAACGTTATAAGGTATTACCGTATAACGTATAACGTTATATAGTATTACCGTATAACGTATAACGTTATATAGTAATACGTTATAACGTATAACGTTATATAGTATTACCATATAACGTATAACGTTATATAGTATTACCATATAACGTATAACGTTATATAGTATTACGTTATATCGTATAACATTATATAGTCTTACCATATAACGTATAACGTTATATAGTAATGCGTTATAACGTATAACGTTATATAGTATTACGTTATGACGTATAACGTTATATATTATTACCATATAACGTATAACGTTATATAGTATTACGTTATAACGTCTAACGTTATATAGTATTACGTTATATAGTATTACCATATAACGTATAACTTTTTATAGTAATACGTTATAACGTATAACGTTATATAGTATTACCATATAACGTATAACGCTATATAGTATTACCATATAACGTATAACGTTATATAGTAATACGTTATAACGTATAACGTTATATAGTATTATGTTATACCGTATAACGTTATATAGTATTACCGTATAACGTATAACGTTATATAGTAATACGTTATAACGTATAACGCTATATAGTATTACCATATAACGTATAACGTTATATAGTATTACGTTATATAGTATTACGTTATAACGTCTAACGTTATATAGTATTACGTTATATAGTACTACCATATAACGTATAACGTTATATAGTATTACGTTATAACGTCTAACGTTATATAGTATTACGTTATATAGTATTACCATATAACGTATAACGTTATATAGTAATACGTTATAACGTATAACGTTATATAGTATTACCATATAACGTATAACGCTATATAGTAATTCGTTATAACGTATAACGTTATATAGTATTACCATATAACGTATAACGTTATATAGTATTACCATATAACGTATAACGTTATATAGTATTACGTTATAACGTATAACGTTATATAGTAATGCGTTATAACGTATAACGTTATATAGTATTACGTTATGACGTATAACGTTATATATTATTACCATATAACGTCTAACGTTATATAGTATTACGTTATATAGTATTACCGTATAACGTATAACGTTATATAGTATTACGTTATAACGTATAACGTTATATAGTAATGCGTTATAACGTATAACGTTATATAGTATTACGTTATGACGTATAACGTTATATATTATTACCATATAACGTATAACGTTATATAGTATTACGTTATAACGTCTAACGTTATATAGTATTACGTTATATAGTATTACCATATAACGTATAACGTTTTATAGTAATACGTTATAACGTATAACGTTATATAGTATTACCATATAACGTATAACGCTATATAGTATTACCATATAACGTATAACGTTATATAGTAATACGTTATAACGTATAACGTTATATAGTATTATGTTATACCGTATAACGTTATATAGTATTACCGTATAACGTATAACGTTATATAGTAATACGTTATAACGTATAACGCTATATAGTATTACCATATAACGTATAACGTTATATAGTATTACGTTATATAGTATTACGTTATAACGTCTAACGTTATATAGTATTACGTTATATAGTATTACCATATAACGTATAACGTTATATAGTATTACGTTATAACGTCTAACGTTATATAGTATTACGTTATATAGTATTACCATATAACGTATAACGTTATATAGTAATACGTTATAACGTATAACGTTATATAGTATTACCATATAACGTATAACGCTATATAGTAATTCGTTATAACGTATAACGTTATATAGTATTACGTTATAACGTATAACGTTATATAGTAATGCGTTATAACGTATAACGTTATATAGTATTACCATATAACGTATAACGTTATATAGTATTACGTTATGACGTATAACGTTATAGAGTGTTACCATATAACGTATAACGTTATATAGTATTACCATATAACGTATAACGTTATATAGTATTACCGTATAACGTATAACGTTATATAGTATTACGTTATAACGTATAACGTTATATAGTAATGCGTTATAACGTATAACGTTATATAGTATTACGTTATGACGTATAACGTTATATAGTATTACCATATAACGTGTAACGTTATATAGTATTACGTTATAACGTCTAACGTTATATAGTATTACGTTATATAGTATTACCATATAACGTATAACGTTTTTATATTAATACGTTATAACGTATAACGTTATATAGTATTACCATATAACGTATAACGTTATATAGTATTACCGTATAACGTATAACGTTATATAGTATTACGTTATAACGTATAACGTTATATAGTAATGCGTTATAACGTATAACGTTATATAGTATTACGTTATGACGTATAACGTTATATAGTATTACCATATAACGTGTAACGTTATATAGTATTACGTTATAACGTCTAACGTTATATAGTATTACGTTATATAGTATTACCATATAACGTATAACGTTTTATATTAATACGTTATAACGTATAACGTTATATAGTATTACCATATAACGTATAACGCTATATAGTATTACCATATAACGTATAACGTTATATAGTATTATGTTATATAGTATTACCATATAACGTATAACGTTATATAGTAATACGTTATAACGTATAACGTTATATTGTATTACGTTATAACGTATAACGTTATATAGTAATGCGTTATAACGTATAACGTTATATAGTATTACCATATAACGTATAACGCTATATAGTATTACCATATAACGTATATCGTTATATAGTAATACGTTATAACGTATAACGTTATATAGTAATGCGTTATAACGTATAACGTTATATAGTATTACGTTATGACGTATAACGTTATATAGTATTACCATATAACGTGTAACGTTATATAGTATTACGTTATAACGTCTAACGTTATATAGTATTACGTTATATAGTATTACCATATAACGTATAACGTTTTATATTAATACGTTATAACGTATAACGTTATATAGTATTACCATATAACGTATAACGCTATATAGTATTACCATATAACGTATATCGTTATATAGTAATACGTTATAACGTATAACGTTATATAGTATTATGTTATACCGTATAACGTTATATAGTATTACCGTATAACGTATAACGTTATATAGTAATACGTTATAACGTATAACGCTATATAGTATTACCATATAACGTATAACGTTATATAGTATTACGTTATATAGTATTACGTTATAACGTCTAACGTTATATAGTATTACGTTATATAGTATTACCATATAACGTATAACGTTATATAGTATTACGTTATAACGTCTAACGTTATATAGTATTACGTTATATAGTATTACCATATAACGTATAACGTTATATAGTAATACGTTATAACGTATAACGTTATATAGTATTACCATATAACGTATAACGCTATATAGTAATTCGTTATAACGTATAACGTTATATAGTATTACCATATAACGTATAACGTTATATAGTATTACCATATAACGTATAACGTTATATAGTATTACGTTATATAGTATTACGTTATAACGTCTAACGTTATATAGTATTACGTTATATAGTATTACCATATAACGTATAACGTTATATAGTAATACGTTATAACGTATAACGTTATATAGTATTATGTTATACCGTATAACGTTATATAGTATTACCGTATAACGTATAACGTTATATAGTAATACGTTATAACGTATAACGTTATATAGTATTACCATATAACGTATAACGTTATATAGTAATACGTTATAACGTATAACGTTATATGGTATTACGTTATATAGTATTACGTTATAACGTATAACGTTATATAGTATTACCATATAACGTATAACGCTATATAGTATTACCATATAACGTATAACGTTATATAGTGTTACCATATAACGTATAACGTTATATAGTATTACCATATAACGTATAACGTTATATAGTATTACGTTATAACGTATAACGTTATATAGTAGTACGTTATAACGTATTACGTTATAGAGTGGTTACCATATAACGTATAACGTTTTATAGTATTACGTTATTACGTATAACGTTATATAGTAATACGTTATAACGTATAACGTTATATAGTAATACGTTATAACGTATAACGTTATATAGTATTATGTTATACCGTATAACGTTATATAGTATTACCGTATAACGTATAACGTTATATAGTAATACGTTATAACGTATAACGTTATATAGTAATACGTTATAACGTTAACGTTATATAGTATTACCATATAACGTATAACGTTATATAGTATTACCATATAACGTATAACGTTATATAGTATTACGTTATAACGTCTAACGTTATATAGTATTACGTTATATAGTATTACCATATAACGTATAACGTTATATAGTAATACGTTATAACGTATAACGTTATATAGTATTATGTTATACCGTATAACGTTATATAGTATTACCGTATAACGTATAACGTTATATAGTAATACGTTATAACGTATAACGTTATATAGTATTACCATATAACGTATAACGTTATATAGTATTACGTTATAACGTATAACGTTATATAGTATTATGTTATATAGTATTACCATATAACGTATAACGTTATATAGTAATACGTTATAACGTATAACGTTATATTGTATTACGTTATAACGTATAACGTTATATAGTAATGCGTTATAACGTATAACGTTATATAGTATTACGTTATAACGTATAACGTTATATAGTAATGCGTTATAACGTATAACGTTATATAGTATTACCATATAACGTATAACGTTATATAGTATTACGTTATGACGTATAACGTTATAGAGTTTTACCATATAACGTATAACGTATTATAGTATTACGTTATTACGTATAACGTTATATAGTAATACGTTATAACGTATAACGTTATATAGTAATACGTTATAACGTATAACGTTATATAGTATTACGTTATGACGTATAACGTTATATAGTATTACGTTATATAGTATTACCATATAACGTATAACGTTTTATAGTAATACGTTATAACGTATAACGTTATATAGTATTACCATATAACGTATAACGCTATATAGTATTACCATATAACGTATAACGTTATATAGTAATACGTTATAACGTATAACGTTATATAGTATTATGTTATACCGTATAACGTTATATAGTATTACCGTATAACGTATAACGTTATATAGTAATACGTTATAACGTATAACGCTATATAGTATTACCATATAACGTATAACGTTATATAGTATTACGTTATATAGTATTACGTTATAACGTCTAACGTTATATAGTATTACGTTATATAGTATTACCATATAACGTATAACGTTATATAGTATTACGTTATAACGTCTAACGTTATATAGTATTACGTTATATAGTATTACCATATAACGTATAACGTTATATAGTAATACGTTATAACGTATAACGTTATATAGTATTACCATATAACGTATAACGCTATATAGTAATTCGTTATAACGTATAACGTTATATAGTATTACCATATAACGTATAACGTTATATAGTATTACCATATAACGTATAACGTTATATAGTAATGCGTTATAACGTATAACGTTATATAGTATTACGTTATGACGTATAACGTTATATAGTAATACGTTATAACGTATAACGTTATATAGTATTACGTTATGACGTATAACGTTATATAGTATTACCGTATAACGTATAACGTTATATAGTATTACCATATAACGTATAACGTTATATAGTAATACGTTATAACGTATAACGTTATATAGTATTATGTTATACCGTATAACGTTATATAGTATTACCGTATAACGTATAACGTTATATAGTAATACGTTATAACGTATAACGTTATATAGTATTACCATATAACGTATAACGTTATATAGTAATACCATATAACGTATAACGTTATATAGTATTACGTTATAACGTCTAACGTTATATAGTATTACGTTATATAGTATTACCATATAACGTATAACGTTATATAGTAATACGTTATAACGTATAACGTTATATAGTATTATGTTATACCGTATAACGTTATATAGTATTACCGTATAACGTATAACGTTATATAGTAATACGTTATAACGTATAACGTTATATAGTATTACCATATAACGTATAACGTTATATAGTATTACGTTATAACGTATAACGTTATATAGTATTATGTTATATAGTATTACCATATAACGTATAACGTTATATAGTAATACGTTATAACGTATAACGTTATATTGTATTACGTTATAACGTATAACGTTATATAGTAATGCGTTATAACGTATAACGTTATATAGTATTACGTTATAACGTATAACGTTATATAGTAATGCGTTATAACGTATAACGTTATATAGTATTACCATATAACGTATAACGTTATATAGTATTACGTTATGACGTATAACGTTATAGAGTTTTACCATATAACGTATAACGTATTATAGTATTACGTTATTACGTATAACGTTATATAGTAATACGTTATAACGTATAACGTTATATAGTATTACCATATAACGTATAACGTTATATAGTATTACGTTATGACGTATAACGTTATAGAGTGTTACCATATAACGTATAACGTATTATAGTATTACGTTATTACGTATAACGTTATATAGTAATACGTTATAACGTATAACGTTATATAGTAATACGTTATAACGTATAACGTTATATAGTATTACGTTATGACGTATAACGTTATATAGTATTACCGTATAACGTATAACGTTATATAGTATTACCATATAACGTATAACGTTATATAGTATTACCGTATAACGTATAACGTTATATAGTATTACGTTATAACGTATAACGTTATATAGTAATGCGTTATAACGTATAACGTTATATAGTATTACGTTATGACGTATAACGTTATATAGTATTACCATATAACGTATAACGTTATATAGTATTACGTTATAACGTCTAACGTTATATAGTATTACGTTATATAGTATTACCATATAACGTATAACGTTTTATATTAATACGTTATAACGTATAACGTTATATAGTATTACCATATAACGTATAACGCTATATAGTATTACCATATAACGTATATCGTTATATAGTAATACGTTATAACGTATAACGTTATATAGTATTATGTTATACCGTATAACGTTATATAGTATTACCGTATAACGTATAACGTTATATAGTAATACGTTATAACGTATAACGCTATATAGTATTACCATATAACGTATAACGTTATATAGTATTACGTTATATAGTATTACGTTATAACGTCTAACGTTATATAGTATCACGTTATATAGTATTACCATATAACGTATAACGTTATATAGTATTACGTTATAACGTCTAACGTTATATAGTATTACGTTATATAGTATTACCATATAACGTATAACGTTATATAGTAATACGTTATAACGTATAACGTTATATAGTATTACCATATAACGTATAACGCTATATAGTAATTCGTTATAACGTATAACGTTATATAGTATTACCATATAACGTATAACGTTATATAGTATTACCATATAACGTATAACGTTATATAGTATAACGTTATATAGTATTACGTTATAACGTCTAACGTTATATAGTATTACGTTATATAGTATTACCATATAACGTATAACGTTATATAGTAATACGTTATAACGTATAACGTTATATAGTATTATGTTATACCGTATAACGTTATATAGTATTACCGTATAACGTATAACGTTATATAGTAATACGTTATAACGTATAACGTTATATAGTATTACCATATAACGTATAACGTTATATAGTAATACGTTATAACGTATAACGTTATATGGTATTACGTTATATAGTATTACGTTATAACGTATAACGTTATATAGTATTACCATATAACGTATAACGCTATATAGTATTACCATATAACGTATAACGTTATATAGTATTACGTTATAACGTCTAACGTTATATAGTATTACGTTATATAGTATTACCATATAACGTATAACGTTATATAGTAGTACGCTATAACGTATTACGTTATAGAGTGTTACCATATAACGTATAACGTTATATAGTAATACGTTATAACGTATAACGTTATATAGTATTATGTTATAACGTATAACGTTATATAGTATTACCGTATAACGTATAACGTTATATAGTAATACGTTATAACGTATAACGTTATATAGTATTACCATATAACGTATAACGTTATATAGTATTACGTTATAACGTATAACGTTATATAGTAGTACGTTATAACGTATTACGTTATAGAGTGTTACCATATAACGTATAACGTTTTATAGTATTACGTTATTACGTATAACGTTATATAGTAATACGTTATAACGTATAACGTTATATAGTATTACCGTATAACGTATAACGTTATATAGTAATACGTTATAACGTATAACGTTATATAGTATTACCATATAACGTATAACGTTATATAGTATTACGTTATAACGTCTAACGTTATATAGTATTACGTTATATAGTATTACCATATAACGTATAACGTTATATAGTATTACCATATAACGTATAACGTTATATAGTATTACGTTATAACGTCTAACGTTATATAGTATTACGTTATATAGTATTACCATATAACGTATAACGTTATATAGTAATACGTTATAACGAATAACGTTATATAGTATTATGTTATACCGTATAACGTTATATAGTATTACCGTATAACGTATAACGTTATATAGTAATACGTTATAACGTATAACGTTATATAGTATTACCATATAACGTATAACGTTATATAGTATTACGTTATAACGTATAACGTTATATAGTATTATGTTATACCGTATAACGTTATATAGTATTACCATATAACGTATAACGTTTTATAGTATTACGTTATTACGTATAACGTTATATAGTAATACGTTATAACGTATAACGTTATATTGAATTACGTTATAACGTATAAACGTTATAGAGTGTTACCATATAACGTATAACGTTATATAGTAATACGTTATAACGTATAACGTTATATAGTATTATGTTATACCGTATAACGTTATATAGTATTACCGTATAACGTATAACGTTATATAGTAATACGTTATAACGTATAACGTTATATAGTATTACCATATAACGTATAACGTTATATAGTATTACCATATAACGTATAACGTTATATAGTATTACGTTATAACGTCTAACGTTATATAGTATTACGTTATATAGTATTACCATATAACGTATAACGTTATATAGTAGTACGCTATAACGTATTACGTTATAGAGTGTTACCATATAACGTATAACGTTATATAGTAATACGTTATAACGTATAACGTTATATAGTATTATGTTATACCGTATAACGTTATATAGTATTACCGTATAACGTATAACGTTATATAGTAATACGTTATAACGTATAACGTTATATAGTATTATGTTATACCGTATAACGTTATATAGTATTACCGTATAACGTATAACGTTATATAGTAATACGTTTATAACGTATAACGTTATATAGTATTACCATATAACGTATAACGTTATATAGTATTACCGTATAACGTATAACGTTATATAGTAATACGTTATACCGTATAACGTTATATAGTAATACGTTATACCGTATAACGTTATATAGTATTACCGTATAACGTATAACGTTATATAGTAATACGTTATAACGTATAACGTTATATAGTATTACCATATAACGTATAACGTTATATAGTATTACCATATAACGTATAACGTTATATAGTATTACGTTATAACGTCTAACGTTATATAGTATTACGTTATATAGTATTACCATATAACGTATAACGTTATATAGTAATACGTTATAACGTATAACGTTATATAGTATTATGTTATACCGTATAACGTTATATAGTATTACCGTATAACGTATAACGTTATATAGTAATACGTTATAACGTATAACGTTATATAGTATTACCATATAACGTATAACGTTATATAGTATTACGTTATAACGTATAACGTTATATAGTATTATGTTATATAGTATTACCATATAACGTATAACGTTATATAGTAATACGTTATAACGTATAACGTTATATTGTATTACGTTATAACGTATAACGTTATATAGTAATGCGTTATAACGTATAACGTTATATAGTATTACGTTATAACGTATAACGTTATATAGTAATGCGTTATAACGTATAACGTTATATAGTATTACCATATAACGTATAACGTTATATAGTATTACGTTATGACGTATAACGTTATAGAGTGTTACCATATAACGTATAACGTATTATAGTATTACGTTATTACGTATAACGTTATATAGTAATACGTTATAACGTATAACGTTATATAGTATTACCATATAACGTATAACGTTATATAGTATTACGTTATAACGTCTAACGTTATATAGTATTACGTTATATAGTATTACCATATAACGTATAACGTTATATAGTAATACGTTATAACGTATAACGTTATATAGTATTATGTTATACCGTATAACGTTATATAGTATTACCATATAACGTATAACGTTTTATAGTATTACGTTATTACGTATAACGTTATATAGTAATACGTTATAACGTATAACGTTATATTGAATTACGTTATAACGTATAACGTTATAGAGTGTTACCATATAACGTATAACGTTATATAGTAATACGTTATAACGTATAACGTTATATAGTATTATGTTATACCGTATAACGTTATATAGTATTACCGTATAACGTATAACGTTATATAGTAATACGTTATAACGTATAACGTTATATAGTATTACCATATAACGTATAACGTTATATAGTATTACCATATAACGTATAACGTTATATAGTATTACGTTATAACGTCTAACGTTATATAGTATTACGTTATATAGTATACCATATAACGTATAACGTTATATAGTAGTACGCTATAACGTATTACGTTATAGAGTGTTACCATATAACGTATAACGTTTTATAGTATTACGTATTACGTATAACGTTATATAGTAATACGTTATAACGTATAACGTTATATAGTAATACGTTATAACGTATAACGTTATATAGTATTATGTTATACCGTATAACGTTATATAGTATTACCGTATAACGTATAACGTTATATAGTAATACGTTATAACGTATAACGTTATATAGTATTACCATATAACGTATAACGTTATATAGTATTACCATATAACGTATAACGTTATATAGTATTACGTTATAACGTCTAACGTTATATAGTATTACGTTATATAGTATTACCATATAACGTATAACGTTATATAGTAATACGTTATAACGTATAACGTTATATAGTATTATGTTATACCGTATAACGTTATATAGTATTACCGTATAACGTATAACGTTATATAGTAATACGTTATAACGTATAACGTTATATAGTATTACCATATAACGTATAACGTTATATAGTATTACGTTATAACGTATAACGTTATATAGTATTATGTTATATAGTATTACCATATAACGTATAACGTTATATAGTAATACGTTATAACGTATAACGTTATATTGTATTACGTTATAACGTATAACGTTATATAGTAATGCGTTATAACGTATAACGTTATATAGTATTACGTTATAACGTATAACGTTATATAGTAATGCGTTATAACGTATAACGTTATATAGTATTACCATATAACGTATAACGTTATATAGTATTACGTTATGACGTATAACGTTATAGAGTGTTACCATATAACGTATAACGTATTATAGTATTACGTTATTACGTATAACGTTATATAGTAATACGTTATAACGTATAACGTTATATAGTATTACGTTATATAGTATTACCATATAACGCATAACGTTATATAGTATTACCGTATAACGTATAACGTTATATAGTAATACGTTATAACGTATAACGTTATATAGTATTACCATATAACGTATAACGTTATATAGTATTACGTTATATAGTATTACGTTATATAGTATTACGTTATAACGTCTAACGTTATATAGTATTACCGTATAACGTATAACGTTATATAGTATTACGTTATATAGATTTATGTTATAACGTATAACGTTATATAGTATTACGTTATAACGTCTAACGTTATATAGTATTACGTTATATAGTATTACCATATAACGTATAACGTTATATAGTAATACGTTATAACGTATAACGTTATATAGTATTACCATATAACGTATAACGTTATAAGGTATTACCGTATAACGTATAACGTTATATAGTATTACCGTATAACGTATAACGTTATATAGTAATACGTTATAACGTATAACGTTATATAGTATTACCATATAACGTATAACGTTATATAGTATTACCATATAACGTATAACGTTATATAGTATTACGTTATGACGTATAACGTTATAGAGTGTTACCATATAACGTATAACGTATTATAGCATTACGTTATTACGTATAACTTTATATAGTATTACGTTATGACGTATAACGTTATATATTATTACCATATAACGTATAACGTTATATAGTATTACGTTATATAGATTTATGTTATAACGTATAACGTTATATAGTATTACCATATAACGTATAACGTTATATAGTATTACGTTATAACGTATAACATTATATAGTCTTACCATATAACGTATAACGTTATAAGGTATTACCGTATAACGTATAACGTTATATAGTATTACCGTATAACGTATAACGTTATATAGTAATACGTTATAACGTATAACGTTATATAGTATTACCATATAACGTATAACGTTATATAGTATTACCATATAACGTATAACGTTATATAGTATTACGTTATGACGTATAACGTTATAGAGTGTTACCATATAACGTATAACGTATTATAGCATTACGTTATTACGTATAACTTTATATAGTATTACGTTATGACGTATAACGTTATATATTATTACCATATAACGTATAACGTTATATAGTATTACGTTATATAGATTTATGTTATAACGTATAACGTTATATAGTATTACCATATAACGTATAACGTTATATAGTATTACGTTATAACGTATAACATTATATACTCTTACCATATAACGTATAACGTTATAAGGTATTACCGTATAACGTATAACGTTATATAGTATTACCGTATAACGTATAACTTTATATAGTAATACGTTATAACGTATAACGTTATATAGTATTACCATATAACGTATAACGTTATATAGTATTACCATATAACGTATAACGTTATATAGTATTACGTTATAACGTATAACATTATATAGTCTTACCATATAACGTATAACGTTATATAGTAATGCGTTATAACGTATAACGTTATATAGTATTACGTTATGACGTATAACGTTATATATTATTACCATATAACGTATAACGTTATATAGTATTACGTTATAACGTCTAACGTTATATAGTATTACGTTATATAGTATTACCATATAACGTATAACTTTTTATAGTAATACGTTATAACGTATAACGTTATATAGTATTACCATATAACGTATAACGCTATATAGTATTACCATATAACGTATAACGTTATATAGTAATACGTTATAACGTATAACGTTATATAGTATTATGTTATACCGTATAACGTTATATAGTATTACCGTATAACGTATAACGTTATATAGTAATACGTTATAACGTATAACGCTATATAGTATTACCATATAACGTATAACGTTATATAGTATTACGTTATATAGTATTACGTTATAACGTCTAACGTTATATAGTATTACGTTATATAGTATTACCATATAACGTATAACGTTATATAGTATTACGTTATAACGTCTAACGTTATATAGTATTACGTTATATAGTATTACCATATAACGTATAACGTTATATAGCAATACGTTATAACGTATAACGTTATATAGTATTACCATATAACGTATAACGCTATATAGTAATTCGTTATAACGTATAACGTTATATAGTATTACCATATAACGTATAACGTTATATAGTATTACCATATAACGTATAACGTTATATAGTATTACCATATAACGTATAACGTTATATAGTATTACCATATAACGTATAACGTTATATAGTATTACGTTATATAGTATTACGTTATAACGTCTAACGTTATATAGTATTACGTTATATAGTATTACCATATAACGTATAACGTTATATAGTATTACGTTATAACGTCTAACGTTATATAGTATTACGTTATATAGTATTACCATATAACGTATAACGTTATATAGTAATACGTTATAACGTATAACGTTATATAGTATTATGTTATACCGTATAACGTTATATAGTATTACCGTATAACGTATAACGTTATATAGTAATACGTTATAACGTATAACGTTATATAGTATTACCATATAACGTATAACGTTATATAGTATTACGTTATAACGTATAACGTTATATAGTATTATGTTATATAGTATTACCATATAACGTATAACGTTATATAGTAATACGTTATAACGTATAACGTTATATTGTATTACGTTATAACGTATAACGTTATATAGTAATGCGTTATAACGTATAACGTTATATAGTATTACGTTATAACGTATAACGTTATATAGTAAATGCGTTATAAACGTATAACGTTATATAGTATTACCATATAACGTATAACGTTATATAGTATTACGTTATGACGTATAACGTTATAGAGTGTTACCATATAACGTATAACGTATTATAGTATTACGTTATTACGTAAACGTTATATAGTAATACGTTATAACGTATAACGTTATATAGTATTACGTTATATAGTAGTACCATATAACGTATAACGTTATATAGTATTACCGTATAACGTATAACGTTATATAGTAATACGTTAACGTATAACGTTATATAGTATTACCATATAACGTATAACGTTATATAGTATTACGTTATATAGTATTACGTTATAACGTCTAACGTTATATAGTATTACCGAATAACGTATAACGTTATATAGTATTACGTTATATAGATTTATGTTATAACGTATAACGTTATATAGTATTACCATATAACGTATAACGTTATATAGTATTACCGTATAACGTATAACGTTATATAGTAATACGTTATAACGTATAACGTTATATAGTAATACGTTATAACGTATAACGTTATATAGTATTACGTTATATAGTATTACCATATAACGTATAACGTTATATAGTATTACCGTATAACGTATAACGTTATATAGTAATACGTTATAACGTATAACGTTATATAGTATTACCATATAACGTATAACGTTATATAGTATTACCGTATAACGTATTACGTTATATAGTATTACGTTATAACGTCTAACGTTATATAGTATTACCGTATAACGTATAACGTATATAGTATTACGTTATAACGTATAACATTATATAGTCTTACCATATAACGTATAACGTTATAAGGTATTACCGTATAAACGTATAACGTTATATAGTATTACCGTATAACGTATAACGTTATATAGTAATACGTTATAACGTATAACGTTATATAGTATTACCATATAACGTATAACGTTATATAGTATTAACATATAACGTATAACGTTATATAGTATTACGTTATGACGTATAACGTTATAGAGTGTTACCATATAAACGTATAACGTATTATAGTATTACGTTATTACGTATAACGTTATATAGTATTACGTTATGACGTATAACGTTATATATTATTACCATATAACGTATAACGTTATATAGTATTACGTTATATAGATTTATGTTATACGTATAACGTTATATAGTATTACCATATAACGTATAACGTTATATAGTATTACGTTATAACGTATAACATTATATAGTCTTACCATATAACGTATAACGTTATAAGGTATTACCATATAACGTATAACGTTATATAGTATTACCGTATAACGTATAACATTATAATAGTAATACGTTATAACGTATAACGTTATATAGTATTACCATATAACGTATAACGTTATATAGTATTACCATATAACGTATAACGTTATATAGTATTACGTTATAACGTATAACATTATATAGTCTTACCATATAACGTATAACGTTATATAGTAATGCGTTATAACGTATAACGTTATATAGTATTACGTTATGACGTATAACGTTATATATTATTACCATATAACGTATAACGTTATATAGTATTACGTTATAACGTCTAACGTTATATAGTATTACGTTATATAGTATTACCATATAACGTATAACGTTTTATAGTAATACGTTATAACGTATAACGTTATATAGTATTACCATATAACGTATAACGCTATATAGTATTACCATATAACGTATAACGTTATATAGTAATACGTTATAACGTATAACGTTATATAGTATTATGTTATACCGTATAACGTTATATAGTATTACCGTATAACGTATAACGTTATATAGTAATACGTTATAACGTATAACGCTATATAGTATTACCATATAACGTATAACGTTATATAGTATTACGTTATATAGTATTACGTTATAACGTCTAACGTTATATAGTATTACGTTATATAGTATTACCATATAACGTATAACGTTATATAGTATTACGTTATAACGTCTAACGTTATATAGTATTACGTTATATAGTATTACCATATAACGTATAACGTTATATAGTAATACGTTATAACGTATAACGTTATATAGTATTACCATATAACGTATAACGCTATATAGTAATTCGTTATAACGTATAACGTTATATAGTATTACCATATAACGTATAACGTTATATAGTATTACCATATAACGTATAACGTTATATAGTATTACCATATAACGTATAACGTTATATAGTATTACGTTATATAGTATTACGTTATAACGTCTAACGTTATATAGTATTACGTTATATAGTATTACCATATAACGTATAACGTTATATAGTATTACGTTATAACGTCTAACGTTATATAGTATTACCATATAACGTATAACGTTATATAGTAATACGTTATAACGTATAACGTTATATAGTATTACCATATAACGTATAACGCTATATAGTAATTCGTTATAACGTATAACGTTATATAGTATTACCATATAACGTATAACGTTATATAGTATTACCATATAACGTATAACGTTATATAGTATTACGTTATAACGTCTAACGTTATATAGTATTACGTTATATAGTATTACCATATAACGTATAACGTTATATAGTAGTACGCTATAACGTATTACGTTATAGAGTGTTACCATATAACGTATAACGTTTTATAGTATTACGTTATTACGTATAACGTTATATAGTAATACGTTATAACGTATAACGTTATCTAGTAATACGTTATAACGTATAACGTTATATAGTATTATGTTATACCTTATAACGTTATATAGTATTACCGTATAACGTATAACGTTATATAGTAATACGTTATAACGTATAACGTTATATAGTATTACCATATAACGTATAACGTTATATAGTATTACCATATAAGGTATAACGTTATATAGTATTACGTTATAACGTCTAACGTTATATAGTATTACGTTATATAGTATTACCATATAACGTATAACGTTATATAGTAATACGTTATAACGTATAACGTTATATAGTATTATGTTATACCGTATAACGTTATATAGTATTACCGTATAACGTATAACGTTATATAGTAATACGTTATAACGTATAACGTTATATAGTATTACCATATAACGTATAACGTTATATAGTATTACGTTATAACGTATAACGTTATATAGTATTATGTTATATAGTATTACCATATAACGTATAACGTTATATAGTAATACGTTATAACGTATAACGTTATATTGTATTACGTTATAACGTATAACGTTATATAGTAATGCGTTATAACGTATAACGTTATATAGTATTACGTTATAACGTATAACGTTATATAGTATTATGTTATACCGTATAACGTTATATAGTATTACCGTATAACGTATAACGTTATATAGTAATACGTTATAACGTATAACGTTATATAGTATTACCATATAACGTATAACGTTATATAGTATTACGTTATAACGTATAACGTTATATAGTATTATGTTATATAGTATTACCATATAACGTATAACGTTATATAGTAATACGTTATAACGTATAACGTTATATTGTATTACGTTATAACGTATAACGTTATATAGTAATGCGTTATAACGTATAACGTTATATAGTATTACGTTATAACGTATAACGTTATATAGTAATGCGTTATAACGTATAACGTTATATAGTATTACCATATAACGTATAACGTTATATAGTATTACGTTATGACGTATAACGTTATAGAGTGTTACCATATAACGTATAACGTATTATAGTATTACGTTATTACGTATAACGTTATATAGTAATACGTTATAACGTATAACGTTATATAGTATTACGTTATATAGTATTACCATATAACGTATAACGTTATATAGTATTACCGTATAACGTATAACGTTATATAGTAATACGTTATAACGTATAACGTTATATAGTATTACCATATAACGTATAACGTTATATAGTATTACGTTATATAGTATTACGTTATATAGTATTACGTTATAACGTCTAACGTTATATAGTATTACCGTATAACGTATAACGTTATATAGTATTACGTTATATAGATTTATGTTATAACGTATAACGTTATATAGTATTACCATATAACGTATAACGTTATATAGTATTACCGTATAACGTATAACGTTATATAGTAATACGTTATAACGTATAACGTTATATAGTAATACGTTATAACGTATAACGTTATATAGTATTACGTTATATAGTATTACCATATAACGTATAACGTTATATAGTATTACCGTATAACGTATAACGTTATATAGTAATACGTTATAACGTATAACGTTATATAGTATTACCATATAACGTATAACGTTATATAGTATTACCGTATAACGTATTACGTTATATAGTATTACGTTATAACGTCTAACGTTATATAGTATTACCGTATAACGTATAACGTTATATAGTATTACGTTATAACGTATAACATTATATAGTCTTACATATAACGTATAACGTTATAAGGTATTACCGTATAACGTATAACGTTATATAGTATTACCGATAACGTATAACGTATATAGTATACGTTATAACGTATAACGTTATATAGTATTACCATATAACGTATAACGTTATGTAGTATTACCATATAACGTATAACGTTATATAGTATTACGTTATGACGTATAACGTTATAGAGTGTTACCATATAACGTATAACGTATTATAGTATTACGTTATTACGTATAACGTTATATAGTATTACGTTATGACGTATAACGTTATATATTATTACCATATAACGTATAACGTTATATAGTATTACGTTATATAGATTTATGTTATAACGTATAACGTTATATAGTATTACCATATAACGTATAACGTTATATAGTATTACGTTATAAACGTATAACATTATATAGTCTTACCATATAACGTATAACGTTATAAGGTATTACCGTATAACGTATAACGTTATATAGTATTACCGTATAACGTATAACGTTATATAGTAATACGTTATAACGTATAACGTTATATAGTATTACCATATAACGTATAACGTTATATAGTATTACGTTATATAGTATTACCATATAACGTATAACGTTATATAGTAATACGTTATAACATATAACGTTATATAGTATTACCATATAACGTATAACGCTATATAGTAATTCGTTATAACGTATAACGTTATATAGTATTACCATATAACGTATAACGTTATATAGTATTACCATATAACGTATAACGTTATATAGTATTACCATATAACGTATAACGTTATATAGTATTACGTTATATAGTATTACGTTATAACGTCTAACGTTATATAGTATTACGTTATATAGTTTTACCATATAACGTATAACGTTATATAGTATTACGTTATAACGTCTAACGTTATATAGTATTACGTTATATAGTATTACCATATAACGTATAACGTTATATAGTAATACGTTATAACGTATAACGTTATATAGTATTACCATATAACGTATAACGCTATACAGTAATTCGTTATAACGTATAACGTTATATAGTATTACCATATAACGTATAAACGTTATATAGTATTACCACATAACGTATAACGTTATATAGTATTACGTTATATAGTATTACGTTATAACGTCTAACGTTATATAGTATTACGTTATATAGTATTACCATATAACGTATAACGTTATATAGTAATACGTTATAACGTATAACGTTATATAGTATTACGTTATAACGTATAACGTTATATAGTAATGCGTTATAACGTATAACGTTATATAGTATTACCATATAACGTATAACGCTATATAGTAATTCGTTATAACGTATAACGTTATATAGTATTACCATATAACGTATAACGTTATATAGTATTACCATATAACGTATAACGTTATATAGTATTACGTTATAACGTCTAACGTTATATAGTATTACGTTATATAGTATTACCATATAACGTATAACGTTATATAGTAGTACGCTATAACGTATTACGTTATAGAGTGTTACCATATAACGTATAACGTTTTATAGTATTACGTTATTACGTATAACGTTATATAGTAATACGTTATAACGTATAACGTTATCTAGTAATACGTTATAACGTATAACGTTATATAGTATTATGTTATACCTTATAACGTTATATAGTATTACCGTATAACGTATAACGTTATATAGTAATACGTTATAACGTATAACGTTATATAGTATTACCATATAACGTATAACGTTATATAGTATTACCATATAACGTATAACGTTATATAGTATTACGTTATAACGTCTAACGTTATATAGTATTACGTTATATAGTATTACCATATAACGTATAACGTTATATAGTAATACGTTATAACGTATAACGTTATATAGTATTATGTTATACCGTATAACGTTATATAGTATTACCGTATAACGTATAACGTTATATAGTAATACGTTATAACGTATAACGTTATATAGTATTACCATATAACGTATAACGTTATATAGTATTACGTTATAACGTATAACGTTATATAGTATTATGTTATATAGTATTACCATATAACGTATAACGTTATATAGTAATACGTTATAACGTATAACGTTATATTGTATTACGTTATAACGTATAACGTTATATAGTAATGCGTTATAACGTATAACGTTATATAGTATTACGTTATAACGTATAACGTTATATAGTAATGCGTTATAACGTATAACGTTATATAGTATTACCATATAACGTATAACGTTATATAGTATTACGTTATGACGTATAACGTTATAGAGTGTTACCATATAACGTATAACGTATTATAGTATTACGTTATTACGTATAACGTTATATAGTAATACGTTATAACGTATAACGTTATATAGTATTACGTTATATAGTATTACCATATAACGTATAACGTTATATAGTATTACCGTATAACGTATAACGTTATATAGTAATACGTTATAACGTATAACGTTATATAGTATTACCATATAACGTATAACGTTATATAGTATTACGTTATATAGTATTACGTTATATAGTATTACGTTATAACGTCTAACGTTATATAGTATTACCGTATAACGTATAACGTTATATAGTATTACGTTATATAGATTTATGTTATAACGTATAACGTTATATAGTATTACCATATAACGTATAACGTTATATAGTATTACCGTATAACGTATAACGTTATATAGTAATACGTTATAACGTATAACGTTATATAGTAATACGTTATAACGTATAACGTTATATAGTATTACGTTATATAGTATTACCATATAACGTATAACGTTATATAGTATTACCGTATAACGTATAACGTTATATAGTAATACGTTATAACGTATAACGTTATATAGTATTACCATATAACGTATAACGTTATATAGTATTACCGTATAACGTATTACGTTATATAGTATTACGTTATAACGTCTAACGTTATATAGTATTACCGTATAACGTATAACGTTATATAGTATTACGTTATAACGTATAACATTATATAGTCTTACCATATAACGTATAACGTTATAAGGTATTACCGTATAACGTATAACGTTATATAGTATTACCGTATAACGTATAACGTTATATAGTAATACGTTATAACGTATAACGTTATATAGTATTACCATATAACGTATAACGTTATGTAGTATTACCATATAACGTATAACGTTATATAGTATTACGTTATGACGTATAACGTTATAGAGTGTTACCATATAACGTATAACGTATTATAGTATTACGTTATTACGTATAACGTTATATAGTATTACGTTATGACGTATAACGTTATATATTATTACCATATAACGTATAACGTTATATAGTATTACGTTATATAGATTTATGTTATAACGTATAACGTTATATAGTATTACCATATAACGTATAACGTTATATAGTATTACGTTATAACGTATAACATTATATAGTCTTACCATATAACGTATAACGTTATAAGGTATTACCGTATAACGTATAACGTTATATAGTATTACCGTATAACGTATAACGTTATATAGTAATACGTTATAACGTATAACGTTATATAGTATTACCATATAACGTATAACGTTATATAGTATTACGTTATATAGTATTACCATATAACGTATAACGTTATATAGTAATACGTTATAACATATAACGTTATATAGTATTACCATATAACGTATAACGCTATATAGTAATTCGTTATAACGTATAACGTTATATAGTATTACCATATAACGTATAACGTTATATAGTATTACCATATAACGTATAACGTTATATAGTATTACCATATAACGTATAACGTTATATAGTATTACGTTATATAGTATTACGTTATAACGTCTAACGTTATATAGTATTACGTTATATAGTTTTACCATATAACGTATAACGTTATATAGTATTACGTTATAACGTCTAACGTTATATAGTATTACGTTATATAGTATTACCATATAACGTATAACGTTATATAGTAATACGTTATAACGTATAACGTTATATAGTATTACCATATAACGTATAACGCTATACAGTAATTCGTTATAACGTATAACGTTATATAGTATTACCATATAACGTATAACGTTATATAGTATTACCACATAACGTATAACGTTATATAGTATTACGTTATATAGTATTACGTTATAACGTCTAACGTTATATAGTATTACGTTATATAGTATTACCATATAACGTATAACGTTATATAGTAATACGTTATAACGTATAACGTTATATAGTATTACGTTATAACGTATAACTTTATATAGTAATGCGTTATAACGTATAACGTTATATAGTATTACGTTATAACGTATAACGTTATATAGTAATGCGTTATAACGTATAACGTTAAATAGTATTACGTTATGACGTATAACGTTATATAGTATTACCATATAACGTATAACGTTATATAGTATTACGTTATAACGTCTAACGTTATATAGTATTACGTTATATAGTATTACCATATAACGTATAACGTTTTATATTAATACGTTATAACGTATAACGTTATATAGTATTACCATATAACGTATAACGCTATATAGTAATTCGTTATAACGTATAACGTTATATAGTATTACCATATAACGTATAACGTTATATAGTAATACGTTATAACGTATAACGTTATATAGTATTATGTTATACCGTATAACGTTATATAGTATTACCGTATAACGTATAACGTTATATAGTAATACGTTATAACGTATAACGTTATATAGTATTACCATATAACGTATAACGTTATATAGTATTACCGTATAACGTATAACGTTATATAGTATTACGTTATAACGTCTAACGTTATATAGTATTACGTTATATAGTATTACCATATAACGTATAACGCTATATAGTATTACCATATAACGTATAACGTTATATAGTAATACGTTATAACGTATAACGTTATATAGTATTATGTTATACCGTATAACGTAATATAGTATTACCATATAACGTATAACGTTATATAGTATTACGTTATAACGTCTAACGTTATATAGTATTACGTTATATAGTATTACCATATAACGTATAACGTTATATAGTAATGCGTTATAACGTATAACGTTATATAGTATTACGTTATGACGTATAACGTTATATAGTATTACCATATAACGTATAACGTTATATAGTATTACGTTATAACGTCTAACGTTATATAGTATTACGTTATATAGTATTACCATATAACGTATAACGTTTTATATTAATACGTTATAACGTATAACGTTATATAGTATTACCATATAACGTATAACGCTATATAGTATTACCATATAACGTATAACGTTATATAGTAATACGTTATAACGTATAACGTTATATAGTATTATGTTATACCGTATAACGTTATATAGTATTACCGTATAACGTATAACGTTATATAGTAATACGTTATAACGTATAACGCTATATAGTATTACCATATAACGTATAACGTTATATAGTATTACGTTATATAGTATTACGTTATAACGTCTAACGTTATATAGTATTACGTTATATAGTATTACCATATAACGTATAACGTTATATAGTATTACGTTATAACGTCTAACGTTATATAGTATTACGTTATATAGTATTACCATATAACGTATAACGTTATATAGTAATACGTTATAACGTATAACGTTATATAGTATTACCATATAACGTATAACGTTATATAGTATTACGTTATAACGTCTAACGTTATATAGTATTACGTTATATAGTATTACGTTATAACGTATAACGTTATATAGTATTACCATATAACGTATAACGCTATATAGTATTACCATATAACGTATAACGTTATATAGTGTTACCATATAACGTATAACGTTATATAGTAATACGTTATAACGTATAACGTTATATAGTATTATGTTATACCGTATAACGTAATATAGTATTACCATATAACGTATAACGTTTTATAGTATTACGTTATTACGTATAACGTTATATAGTAATACGTTATAACGTATAACGTTATATTGAATTACGTTATAACGTATAACGTTATAGAGTGTTACCATATAACGTATAACGTTATATAGTAATACGTTATAACGTATAACGTTATATAGTATTATGTTATACCGTATAACGTTATATAGTATTACCGTATAACGTATAACGTTATATAGTAATACGTTATAACGTATAACGTTATATAGTATTACCATATAACGTATA
Organism: Bombus flavifrons; assembly: GCF_040668555.2. NCBI lineage: Eukaryota > Metazoa > Arthropoda > Insecta > Hymenoptera > Apidae > Bombus > Bombus flavifrons. The sequence continues at coordinate 32,666 of NW_027184779.1, read as the reverse complement.
ACGTTATATAGTATTACCATATAACGTATAACGTTATATAGTATTACGTTATAACGTCTAACGTTATATAGTATTACGTTATATAGTATTACCATATAACGTATAACGTTATATAGTATTACCGTATAACGTATAACGTTATATAGTAATACGTTATAACGTATAACGTTATATAGTATTACCATATAACGTATAACGTTATATAGTATTACCATATAACGTATAACGTTATATAGTATTACGTTATAACGTCTAACGTTATATAGTATTACGTTATATAGTATTACGTTATAACGTATAACGTTATATAGTAGTACGTTATAACGTATTACGTTATATAGTAGTACGTTATAACGTATTACGTTATATAGTATTACGTTATAACGTATAACGTTATATAGTATTACCATATAACGTATAACGTTATATAGTATTACGTTATATAGTATTACGTTATAACGTCTAACGTTATATAGTATTACCGTATAACGTATAACGTTATATAGTATTACGTTATATAGAATTATGTTATAACGTATAACGTTATATAGTATTACCATATAACGTATAACGTTATATAGTATTACGTTATAACGTATAACATTATATAGTCTTACCATATAACGTATAACGTTATAAGGTATTACCGTATAACGTATAACGTTATATAGTATTACGTTATAACGTATAACGTTATATAGTATTACCATATAACGTATAACGTTATATGGTAATACGTTATAACGTATAACGTTATATGGTATTACGTTATATAGTATTACGTTATAACGTATAACGTTATATAGTATTACCATATAACGTATAACGCTATATAGTATTACCATATAACGTATAACGTTATATAGTGTTACCATATAACGTATAACGTTATATAGTATTACCATATAACGTATAACGTTATATAGTATTACGTTATAACGTATAACGTTATATAGTAGTACGTTATAACGTATTACGTTATAAAGTGTTACCATATAACGTATAACGTTTTATAGTATTACGTTATTACGTATAACGTTATATAGTAATACGTTATAACGTATAACGTTATATAGTATTACGTTATATAGTATTACCATATAACGTATAACGTTATATAGTAATACGTTATAACGTATAACGTTATATAGTATTATGTTATACCGTATAACGTTATATAGTATTACCGTATAACGTATAACGTTATATAGTAATACGTTATAACGTATAACGTTATATAGTATTACCATATAACGTATAACGTTATATAGTATTACCATATAACGTATAACGTTATATAGTATTACGTTATAACGTCTAACGTTATATAGTATTACGTTATATAGTATTACCATATAACGTATAACGTTATATAGTAATACGTTATAACGTATAACGTTATATAGTATTATGTTATACCGTATAACGTTATATAGTATTACCGTATAACGTATAACGTTATATAGTAATACGTTATAACGTATAACGTTATATAGTATTACCATATAACGTATAACGTTATATAGTATTACGTTATAACGTCTAACGTTATATAGTATTACGTTATATAGTATTACCATATAACGTATAACGTTATATAGTAATACGTTATAACGTATAACGTTATATAGTATTATGTTATACCGTATAACGTTATATAGTATTACCATATAACGTATAACGTTTTATAGTATTACGTTATTACGTATAACGTTATATAGTAATACGTTATAACGTATAACGTTATATTGAATTACGTTATAACGTATAACGTTATAGAGTGTTACCATATAACGTATAACGTTATATAGTAATACGTTATAACGTATAACGTTATATAGTATTATGTTATACCGTATAACGTTATATAGTATTACCGTATAACGTATAACGTTATATAGTAATACGTTATAACGTATAACGTTATATAGTATTACCATATAACGTATAACGTTATATAGTATTACCATATAACGTATAACGTTATAGAGTATTACGTTATAACGTCTAACGTTATATAGTATTACGTTATATAGTATTACCATATAACGTATAACGTTATATAGTATTACCGTATAACGTATAACGTTATATAGTAATACGTTATAACGTATAACGTTATATAGTATTACCATATAACGTATAACGTTATATAGTATTACCATATAACGTATAACGTTATATAGTATTACGTTATAACGTCTAACGTTATATAGTATTACGTTATATAGTATTACGTTATAACGTATAACGTTATATAGTAGTACGTTATAACGTATTACGTTATATAGTAGTACGTTATAACGTATTACGTTATATAGTATTACGTTATAACGTATAACGTTATATAGTATTACCATATAACGTATAACGTTATATAGTATTACGTTATATAGTATTACGTTATAACGTCTAACGTTATATAGTATTACGTTATAACGTATAACATTATATAGTCTTACCATATAACGTATAACGTTATATAGTATTATGTTATAACGTATAACGTTATATAGTATTACCATATAACGTATAACGTTATATAGTATTACGTTATAACGTATAACGTTATATAGTAATGCGTTATAACGTATAACGTTATATAGTAATGCGTTATAACGTATAACGTTATATAGTATTACGTTATGACGTATAACGTTATATAGTATTACCATATAACGTATAACGTTATATAGTATTACGTTATAACGTCTAACGTTATATAGTATTACGTTATATAGTATTACCATATAACGTATAACGTTATATAGTAATACGTTATAACGTATAACGTTATATAGTATTACCATATAACGTATAACGCTATATAGTAATTCGTTATAACGTATAACGTTATATAGTATTACCATATAACGTATAACGTTATATAGTATTACGTTATAACGTCTAACGTTATATAGTATTACGTTATATAGTATTACGTTATAACGTATAACGTTATATAGTATTACCATATAACGTATAACGCTATATAGTATTACCATATAACGTATAACGTTATATAGTGTTACCATATAACGTATAACGTTATATAGTAATACGTTATAACGTATAACGTTATAGAGTGTTACCATATAACGTATAACGTTATATAGTAATACGTTATAACGTATAACGTTATATAGTATTATGTTATACCGTATAACGTTATATAGTATTACCGTATAACGTATAACGTTATATAGTAATACGTTATAACGTATAACGTTATATAGTATTACCATATAACGTATAACGTTATATAGTATTACCATATAACGTATAACGTTATATAGTATTACGTTATAACGTCTAACGTTATATAGTATTACGTTATATAGTATTACCATATAACGTATAACGTTATATAGTATTACCGTATAACGTATAACGTTATATAGTAATACGTTATAACGTATAACGTTATATAGTATTACCATATAACGTATAACGTTATATAGTATTACCATATAACGTATAACGTTATATAGTATTACGTTATAACGTCTAACGTTATATAGTATTACGTTATATAGTATTACGTTATAACGTATAACGTTATATAGTAGTACGTTATAACGTATTACGTTATATAGTAGTACGTTATAACGTATTACGTTATATAGTATTACGTTATAACGTATAACGTTATATAGTATTACCATATAACGTATAACGTTATATAGTATTACGTTATGTAGTATTACGTTATAACGTCTAACGTTATATAGTATTACCGTATAACGTATAACGTTATATAGTATTACGTTATATAGAATTATGTTATAACGTATAACGTTATATAGTATTACCATATAACGTATAACGTTATATAGTATTACGTTATAACGTATAACATTATATAGTCTTACCATATAACGTATAACGTTATAAGGTATTACCGTATAACGTATAACGTTATATAGTATTACGTTATAACGTATAACGTTATATAGTATTACCATATAACGTATAACGTTATATAGTCTTACCATATAACGTATAACGTTATATAGTATTATGTTATAACGTATAACGTTATATAGTATTACCATATAACGTATAACGTTATATAGTATTACGTTATAACGTAGAACGTTATATAGTATTACCGTATAACGTATAACGTTATATAGTATTACGTTATAACGTAGAACGTTATATAGTATTACCGTATAACGTATAACGTTATATAGTAATACGTTATAACGTATAACGTTATATAGTATTACGTTATAACGTATAACGTTATATAGTATTACGTTATGTAGTATTACCGTATAACGTATAACGTTATATTGTATTACCATATAACGTATAACGTTATATAGTTGTACGTTATAACGTATTACGTTATAGAGTGTTACCATATAACGTATAACGTTATATAGTATTACCTTATAACGTATAACGTTATATAGTAATACGTTATAACGTATAACGTTATATAGAATTACGTTATATAGTATTACGTTCTATAGTATTACCATATAACGTTAAACGTTATATAGTAATACGTTATAACGTATAACGTTATATAGTATTACGTTATATAGTATTACGTTATAACGTCTAACGTTATATAGTATTACGTTATATAGTATTGCCATATAACGTATAACGTTATATAGTATTACCATATAACGTATAACGTTATATAGTATTACGTTATAACGTCTAACGTTATATAGTATTACGTTATATAGTATTACCATATAGCGTATAACGTTATATAGTAATACGTTATAACGTATAACGTTATATAGTATTACCATATAACGTATAACGCTATATAGTATTACCATATAACGTATAACGTTATATAGTATTACGTTATATAGTATTACGTTATATAGTATTACCATATAACGTATAACGTTATATAGTAATACGTTATAACGTATAACGTTATATAGTATTACGTTATAACGTATAACGTTATATAGTATTACCATATAACGTATATCGTTATATAGTATTACGTTATAACGTATAACGTTATATAGTATTACCATATAACGTATAACGTTATATAGTATTACCATATAACGTATAACGTTATATAGTATTACGTTATAACGTCTAACGTTATATAGTATTACGTTATATAGTATTACCATATAACGTATAACGTTATATAGTATTACGTTATAACGTCTAACGTTATATAGTATTACGTTATATAGTATTACCATATAACGTATAACGTTATATAGTAATACGTTATAACGTATAACGTTATATAGTATTACGTTATATAGTATTACCATATAACGTATAACGTTATATAGTATTACGTTATATAGTATTACCATATAACGTATAACGTTATATAGTATTACGTTATACAGTATTACGTTATAACGTCTAACGTTATATAGTATTACCGTATAACGTATAACGTTATATAGTATTACGTTATATAGAATTATGTTATAACGTATAACGTTATATAGTATTACCATATAACGTATAGCGTTATATAGTATTACGTTATAACGTATAACATTATATAGTCTTACCATATAACGTATAACGTTATATAGTATTATGTTATAACGTATAACGTTATATAGTATTACCATATAACGTATAACGTTATATAGTATTACGTTATAACGTAGAACGTTATATAGTATTACCGTATAACGTATAACGTTATATAGTATTACGTTATAACGTAGAACGTTATATAGTATTACCGTATAACGTATAACGTTATATAGTAATACGTTATAACGTATAACGTTATATAGTATTACGTTATAACGTATAACGTTATATAGTATTACGTTATGTAGTATTACCGTATAACGTATAACGTTATATTGTATTACCATATAACGTATAACGTTATATAGTTGTACGTTATAACGTATTACGTTATAGAGTGTTACCATATAACGTATAACGTTATATAGTATTACCTTATAACGTATAACGTTATATAGTAATACGTTATAACGTATAACGTTATATAGAATTACGTTATATAGTATTACGTTCTATAGTATTACCATATAACGTATAACGTTATATAGTAATACGTATACGTATAACGTTATATAGTATTACGTTATATAGTATTACGTTATAACGTCTAACGTTATATAGTATTACGTTATATAGTATTGCCATATAACGTATAACGTTATATAGTAATACGTTATAACGTATAACGTTATATAGTATTATGTTATACCGTATAACGTTATATAGTATTACCGTATAACGTATAACGTTATATAGTAATACGTTATAACGTATAACGTTATATAGTATTACCATATAACGTATAACGTTATATAGTATTACCATATAACGTATAACGTTATATAGTATTACGTTATAACGTATAACGTTATATAGTATTACCATATAACGTATAACGTTATATAGTATTACCATATAACGTATAACGTTATATAGTATTACGTTATAACGTCTAACGTTATATAGTATTACGTTATATAGTATTACCATATAACGTATAACGTTATATAGTATTACGTTATAACGTCTAACGTTATATAGTATTACGTTATATAGTATTACCATATAACGTATAACGTTATATAGTAATACGTTATAACGTATAACGTTATATAGTATTACGTTATATAGTATTACCATATAACGTATAACGTTATATAGTATTACGTTATATAGTATTACCATATAACGTATAACGTTATATAGTATTACGTTATATAGTATTACCATATAACGTATAACGTTATAAGTAATACGTTATAACGTATAACGTTATATAGTATTACGTTATATAGTATTACGTTATAACGTCTAACGTTATATAGTATTTCGTTATATAGTATTACCATATAACGTATAACGTTATATAGTAATACGTTATAACGTATAACGTTATATAGTATTATGTTATACCGTATAACGTTATATAGTATTACCGTATAACGTATAACGTTATATAGTAATACGTTATAACGTATAACGTTATATAGTATTACCATATAACGTATAACGTTATATAGTATTACCATATAACGTATAACGTTATATAGTATTACGTTATAACGTCTAACGTTATATAGTATTACGTTATATAGTATTACGTTATAACGTATAACGTTATATAGTAGTACGTTATAACGTATTACGTTATATAGTAGTACGTTATAACGTATTACGTTATATAGTATTACGTTATAACGTAGAACGTTATATAGTATTACCGTATAACGTATAACGTTATATAGTAATACGTTATAACGTATAACGTTATATAGTATTACGTTATAACGTATAACGTTATATAGTATTACGTTATGTAGTATTACCGTATAACGTATAACGTTATATTGTATTACCATATAACGTATAACGTTATATAGTTGTACGTTATAACGTATTACGTTATAGAGTGTTACCATATAACGTATAACGTTATATAGTATTACCTTATAACGTATAACGTTATATAGTAATACGTTATAACGTATAACGTTATATAGAATTACGTTATATAGTATTACGTTCTATAGTATTACCATATAACGTATAACGTTATATAGTAATACGTTATAACGTATAACGTTATATAGTATTACGTTATATAGTATTACGTTATAACGTCTAACGTTATATAGTATTACGTTATATAGTATTACCATATAACGTATAACGTTATATAGTAATACGTTATAACGTATAACGTTATATAGTATTATGTTATACCGTATAACGTTATATAGTATTACCGTATAACGTATAACGTTATATAGTATTACGTTATATAGTATTACCATATAACGTATAACGTTATATAGTATTACGTTATAACGTATCACGTTATATAGTATTACGTTATATAGTATTACGTTATAACGTCTAACGTTATATAGTATTACCGTATAACGTATAACGTTATATAGTATTACGTTATATAGAATTATGTTATAACGTATAACGTTATATAGTATTACCATATAACGTATAACGTTATATAGTATTACGTTATAACGTATAACATTATATAGTCTTACCATATAACGTATAACGTTATATAGTATTATGTTATAACGTATAACGTTATATAGTAGTATTACCATATAACGTATAACGTTATATAGTATTACGTTATAACGTAGAACGTTATATAGTATTACCGTATAACGTATAACGTTATATAGTAATACGTTATAACGTATAACGTTATATAGTATTACGTTATAACGTATAACGTTATATAGTATTACGTTATGTAGTATTACCGTATAACGTATAACGTTATATTGTATTACCATATAACGTATAACGTTATATAGTTGTACGTTATAACGTATTACGTTATAGAGTGTTACCATATAACGTATAACGTTATATAGTATTACCTTATAACGTATAACGTTATATAGTAATACGTTATAACGTATAACGTTATATAGAATTACGTTATATAGTATTACGTTCTATAGTATTACCATATAACGTATAACGTTATATAGTAATACGTTATAACGTATAACGTTATATAGTATTACGTTATATAGTATTACGTTATAACGTCTAACGTTATATAGTATTACGTTATATAGTATTACCATATAACGTATAACGTTATATAGTAATACGTTATAACGTATAACGTTATATAGTATTATGTTATACCGTATAACGTTATATAGTATTACCGTATAACGTATAACGTTATATAGTAATACGTTATAACGTATAACGTTATATAGTATTACCATATAACGTATAACGTTATATAGTATTACCATATAACGTATAACGTTATATAGTATTACGTTATAACGTCTAACGTTATATAGTATTACGTTATATAGTATTACCATATAGCGTATAACGTTATATAGTAATACGTTATAACGTATAACGTTATATAGTATTACCATATAACGTATAACGCTATATAGTATTACCATATAACGTATAACGTTATATAGTATTACGTTATATAGTATTACGTTATATAGTATTACCATATAACGTATAACGTTATATAGTAATACGTTATAACGTATAACGTTATATAGTATTACGTTATATAGTATTACGTTATAACGTCTAACGTTATATAGTATTACGTTATATAGTATTGCCATATAACGTATAACGTTATATAGTAATACGTTATAACGTATAACGTTATATAGTATTATGTTATACCGTATAACGTTATATAGTAATACGTTATAACGTATAACGTTATATAGTATTACGTTATATAGTATTACGTTATAACGTCTAACGTTATATAGTATTACGTTATATAGTATTACCATATAACGTATAACGTTATATAGTCTTACCATATAACGTATAACGTTATATAGTATTATGTTATAACGTATAACGTTATATAGTATTACGTTATAACGTAGAACGTTGTATAGTATTACCGTATAACGTATAACGTTATATAGTAATACGTTATAACGTATAACGTTATATAGTATTACGTTATAACGTATAACGTTATATAGTATTACGTTATGTAGTATTACCGTATAACGTATAACGTTATATTGTATTACCATATAACGTATAACGTTATATAGTTGTACGTTATAACGTATTACGTTATAGAGTGTTACCATATAACGTATAACGTTATATAGTATTACCTTATAACGTATAACGTTATATAGTAGTACGTTATAACGTATTACGTTATAGAGTGTTGCCATATAACGTATAACGTTTTATAGTATTACGTTATTACGTATAACGTTATATAGTAATACGTTATAACGTATAACGTTATATAGAATTACGTTATATAGTATTACGTTCTATAGTATTACCATTTAACGTATAACGTTATATAGTAATACGTTATAACGTATAACGTTATATAGTATTACGTTATATAGTATTACGTTATAACGTCTAACGTTATATAGTATTACGTTATATAGTATTACCATATAACGTATAAATTTATATAGTAATACGTTATAACGTATAACGTTGTATAGTATTATGTTATACCGTATAACGTTATATAGTATTACCGTATAACGTATAACGTTATATAGTAATACGTTATAACGTATAACGTTATATAGTATTACCATATAACGTATAACGTTATATAGTATTACCATATAACGTATAACGTTATATAGTATTACGTTATAACGTCTAACGTTATATAGTATTACGTTATATAGTATTACCATATAGCGTATAACGTTATATAGCAATACGTTATAACGTATAACGTTATATAGTATTACCATATAACGTATAACGCTATATAGTATTACCATATAACGTATAACGTTATATAGTATTACGTTATATAGTATTGCCATATAACGTATAACGTTATATAGTATTACCATATAACGTATAACGTTATATAGTATTACCATATAACGTATAACGTTATATAGTATTACGTTATAACGTATAACGTTATATAGTATTACCATATAACGTATAACGTTATATAGTATTACCATATAACGTATAACGTTATATAGTAATACGTTATAACGTATAACGTTATATAGTATTACCATATATCATATAACGCTATATAGTAATTCGTTATAACGTATAACGTTATATAGTATTACCATATAACGTATAACGTTATATAGTATTACGTTGTATAGTATTACGTTATAACGTCTAACGTTATATAGTATTACGTTATATAGTATTACCATATAACGTATAACGTTATATAGTAATACGTTATAACGTATAACTTTATATAGTATTATGTTATACCGTATAACGTTATATAGTATTACCGTATAACGTATAACGTTATATAGTAATACGTTATAACGTATAACGTTATATAGTATTACCATATAACGTATAACGCTATATAGTATTACCATATAACGTATAACGTTATATAGTATTACGTTATAACGTCTAACTTTATATAGTATTACGTTATACAGTATTGCCATATAACGTATAACGTTATATAGTATTACCATATAACGTATAACGTTATATAGTATTACCATATAACGTATAACGTTATATAGTATTACGTTATAACGTATAACGTTATATAGTATTACCATATAACGTATAACGTTATATAGTATTACCATTTAACGTATAACGTTTATATAGTATTACGTTATATAGTATTACGTTATAACGTCTAACGTTATATAGTATTACGTTATATAGGATTACCATATAACGTATAACGTTATATAGTATTACGTTATATAGTATTACGTTATAACGTCTAACGTTATATAGTATTACGTTATATAGTATTACCATATAACGTATAACGTTATATAGTAATACGTTATAACGTATAACGTTATATAGTATTACCATATAACGTATAACGTTATATAGTATTACCATATAACGTATAACGTTATATAGTAATACGTTATAACGTATAACGTTATATAGTATTACCATATATCGTATAACGCTATATAGTAATTCGTTATAACGTATAACGTTATATAGTATTACCATATAACGTATAACGTTATATAGTATTACGTTATATAGTATTACGTTATAACGTCTAACGTTATATAGTATTACGTTATATAGTATTACCATATAACGTATAACGTTATATAGTAATACGTTATAACGTATAACTTTATATAGTATTATGTTATACCGTATAACGTTATATAGTATTACCGTATAACGTATAACGTTATATAGTAATACGTTATAACGTATAACGTTATATAGTATTACCATATAACGTATAACGCTATATAGTATTACCATATAACGTATAACGTTATATAGTATTACGTTATATAGTATTACGTTATATAGTATTACCATATAACGTATAACGTTATATAGTATTACCATATAACGTATAACGCTATATAGTATTACCATATAACGTATAACGTTATATAGTATTACGTTATATAGTATTACGTTATATAGTATTACCATATAACGTATAACGTTATATAGTAATACGTTATAACGTATAACGTTATATAGTATTACGTTATATAGTATTACGTTATAACGTCTAACGTTATATAGTATTACGTTATATAGTATTACCATATAACGTATAACGTTATATAGTAATACGTTATAACGTATAACGTTATATAGTATTATGTTATACCGTATAACGTTATATAGTATTACCGTATAACGTATAACGTTATATAGTAATACGTTATAACGTATAACGTTATATAGTATTACCATATAACGTATAACGTTATATAGTATTACGTTATAACGTATAACGTTATATAGTATTACCATATAACGTATAACGTTATATAGTATTACGTTATAACGTATAACGTTATATAGTATTACCATATAACGTATAACGCTATATAGTATTACCATATAACGTATAACGTTATATAGTATTACGTTATATAGTATTACGTTATATAGTATTACGTTATAACGTCTAACGTTATATAGTATTACGTTATATAGTATTACCGTATAACGTATAACGTTATATAGTAATACGTTATAACGTATAACGTTATATAGTATTATGTTATACCGTATAACGTTATATAGTATTACCGTATAACGTATAACGTTATATAGTAATACGTTATAACGTATAACGTTATATAGTATTATGTTATACCGTATAACGTTATATAGAATTACGTTATAACGTATAACGTTATATAGTATTACCATATAACGTATAACGTTATATAGTAATACGTTATAACGTATAACGTTATATAGTATTACCATATAACGTATAGCGTTATATAGTATTACCATATAACGTATAACGTTATATAGTAATACGTTATAACGTATAACGTTATATAGTATTACCATATAACGTATAACGTTATATAGTATTACCATATAACGCATAACGTTATATAGTATTACGTTATATAGTATTACCATATAACGCATAACGTTATATAGTAATACGTTATAACGTATAACGTTATGTAGTATTACGTTATATAGTATTACGTTATAACGTCTAACGTTATATAGTATTAAGTTATATAGAATTACCATATAACGTATAACGTTATATAGTAATACGTTATAACGTATAACGTTATATAGTATTACCATATAACGTATAACGCTATATAGTAATTCGTTATAACTTATAACGTTATATAGTATTACCATATAACGTATAACGTTATATAGTATTACGTTATATAGTATTACGTTATAACGTCTAACGTTATATAGTATTACGTTATATAGTATTACCATATAACGTATAACGTTATATAGTAATACGCTATAACGTATAACGTTATATAGTAATACGTTATAACGTATAACGTTATATATTATTATGTTATACCGTATAACGTTATATAGTATTACCATATAACGTATAACGTTTTATAGTATTACGTTATTACGTATAACGTTATATAGTAATACGTTATAACGTATAACGTTATATAGAATTACGTTATAACGTATAACGTTATAGAGTGTTACCATATAACGTATAACGATATATATTATTACGTTATAACGTATAACGTTATATAGTATTACGTTATAACGTCTAACGTTATATAGTAATACGTTATATAGTATTACCATATAACGTATAACGTTATATAGTAATACGTTATAACGTATAACGTTATATAGTATTACCATATAACGTATAACGCTATATAGTATTACCATATAACGTATAACGTTATATAGTATTACGTTATATAGTATTACGTTATAACGTATAACGTTATATAGTAGTACGTTATAACGTATTACGTTATATAGTAGTACGTTATAACGTATTACGTTATATAGTATTACGTTATAACGTATAACGTTATATAGTATTACCATATAACGTATAACGTTATATAGTATTACGTTATAACGTATAACGTTATATAGTATTACCATATAACGTATAACGTTATATAGTATTACCATATAACGTATAACGTTATATAGTATTACGTTATAACGTCTGACGTTATATAGTATTACGTTATATAGTATTACGTTATAACGTATAACGTTATATAGTAGTACGTTATAACGTATTACGTTATATAGTAGTACGTTATAACGTATTACGTTATATAGTATTACGTTATAACTTATAACGTTATATAGTATTACCATATAACGTATAACGTTATATAGTATTACGTTATATAGTATTACGTTATAACGTCTAACGTTATATAGTATTACCGTATAACGTATAACGTTATATAGTATTACGTTATATAGAATTATGTTATAACGTATAACGTTATATAGTATTACCATATAACGTATAACGTTATATAGTATTACGTTATATAGTATTACGTTATAACGTCTAACGTTATATAGTATTACCGTATAACGTATAACGTTATATAGTATTACGTTATATAGAATTATGTTATAACGTATAACGTTATATAGTATTACCATATAACGTATAACGTTATATAGTATTACGTTATAACGTATAACATTATATAGTCTTACCATATAACGTATAACGTTATATAGTATTATGTTATAACGTATAACGTTATATAGTATTACCATATAACGTATAACGTTATATAGTATTACGTTATAACGTAGAACGTTATATAGTATTACCGTATAACGTATAACGTTATATAGTAATACGTTATAACGTATAACGTTATATAGTATTACGTTATAACGTATAACGTTATATAGTATTACGTTATGAAGTATTACCGTATAACGTATAACGTTATATTGTATTACCATATAACGTATAACGTTATATAGTAATACGTTATAACGTATAACGTTATATAGTATTACCATATAACGTATAACGCTATATAGTATTACCATATAACGTATAACGTTATATAGTATTACGTTATATAGTATTACGTTATATAGTATTACCATATAACGTATAACGTTATATAGTATTACCATATAACGTATAACGTTATATAGTATTACGTTATAACGTATAACGTTATATAGTATTACCATATAACGTATAACGCTATATAGTATTACCATATAACGTATAACGTTATATAGTATTACGTTATATAGTATTACGTTATATAGTATTGCGTTATAACGTCTAACGTTATATAGTATTACGTTATATAGTATTACCGTATAACGTATAACGTTATATAGTAATACGTTATAACGTATAACGTTATATAGTATTATGTTATACCGTATAACGTTATATAGTATTACCGTATAACGTATAACGTTATATAGTAATACGTTATAACGTATAACGTTATATAGTATTATGTTATACCTTATAACGTTATATAGAATTACGTTATAACGTATAACGTTATAGAGTGTTACCATATAACGTATAACGTTATATAGTAATACGTTATAACGTATAACGTTATATAGTATTATGTTATACCGTATAACGTTATATAGTATTACCGTATAACGTATAACGTTATATAGTAATACGTTATAACGTATAACGTTATATAGTATTACCATATAACGTATAACGTTATATAGTATTACCATATAACGTATAACGCTATATAGTATTACCATATAACGTATAACGTTATATAGTAATACGTTATAACGTATAACGTTATATAGTGTTACCATATAACGTATAACGTTATATAGTATTACCATATGACGTATAACGTTATATAGTATTACGTTATAACATATAACGTTATATAGTATTACGTTATATATTATTACGTTATAACGTCTAACGTTATATAGTATTACGTTATATAGTATTGCCATATAACGTATAACGTTATATAGTAATACGTTATAACGTATAACGTTATATAGTATTATGTTATACCGTATATCGTTATATAGTAATACGTTATAACGTATAACGTTATATAGTATTACCATATAACGTATAACGTTATATAGTATTACCATATAACGTATAACGTTATATAGTATTACGTTATAACGTCTAACGTTATATAGTGTTACCATATAACGTATAACGTTATATAGTATTACCATATAACGTATAACGTTATATAGTATTACGTTATAAGGTATAACGTTATATAGTATTACCATATAACGTATAACGTTATATAGTATTACGTTATAACGTATAACGGGATATAGTATTACCATATAACGTATAACGTTATATAGTTTTACGTTATGACGTATAACGTTATATAGTATTACCATATAACGTATAACGTTATAAGGTATTACCGTATAACGTATAACGTTATATAGTATTACGTTATAACGTATAACGTTATATAGTATTATGTCATACCGTATAACGTTATATAGTATTACCATATAACGTATAACGTTATATAGTATTACGTTATAACGTATAACGTTATATAGTAGTACGTTATAACGTATTACGTTATAGAGTAATACCATATAACGTATAACGTTTTATAGTATTACGTTATTACGTATAACGTTATATAGTAATACGTTATAACGTATAACGTTATATAGAATTACGTTATAACGTATAACGTTATAGAGTGTTACCATATAACGTATAACGTTACATAGTAATACGTTATAACGTATAACGTTATATAGTATTATGTTATACCGTATAACGTTATATAGTATTACCGTATAACGTATAACGTTATATAGTAATACGTTATAACGTATAACGTTATATAGTATTACCATATAACGTATAACGTTATATAGTATTACCATATAACGTATAACGTTATATAGTAATACGTTATAACGTATAACGTTATATAGTGTTACCATATAACGTATAACGTTATATAGTATTACCATATGACGTATAACGTTATATAGTATTACGTTATAACGTATAACGTTATATAGTATTACGTTATATAGTATTACGTTATAACGTCTAACGTTATATAGTATTACGTTATATAGTATTGCCATATAACGTATAACGTTATAAGGTATTACCGTATAACGTATAACGTTATATAGTATTACGTTATAACGTATAACGTTATATAGTATTATGTCATACCGTATAACGTTATATAGTATTACCATATAACGTATAACGTTATATAGTATTACGTTATAACGTATAACGTTATATAGTATTACCATATAACGTATAACGTTATATAGTATTACGTTATAACGTATAACGGGATATAGTATTACCATATAACGTATAACGTTATATAGTTTTACGTTATGACGTATAACGTTATATAGTATTACCATATAACGTATAACGTTATAAGGTATTACCGTATAACGTATAACGTTATATAGTATTACGTTATAACGTATAACGTTATATAGTATTATGTCATACCGTATAACGTTATATAGTATTACCATATAACGTATAACGTTATATAGTATTACGTTATAACGTATAACGTTATATAGTAGTACGTTATAACGTATTACGTTATAGAGTGATACCATATAACGTATAACGTTTTATAGTATTACGTTATTACGTATAACGTTATATAGTAATACGTTATAACGTATAACGTTATATAGAATTACGTTATAACGTATAACGTTATAGAGTGTTACCATATAACGTATAACATTACATAGTAATACGTTATAACGTATAACGTTATATAGTATTATGTTATACCGTATAACGTTATATAGTATTACCGTATAACGTATAACGTTATATAGTAATACGTTATAACGTATAACGTTATATAGTATTACCATATAACGTATAACGTTATATAGTATTACCATATAACGTATAACGTTATATAGTATTACGTTATAACGTATAACGTTATATAGTATTACGTTATAACGTATAACGGGATATAGTATTACCATATAACGTATAACGTTATATAGTTTTACGTTATGACGTATAACGTTATATAGTATTACCATATAACGTATAACGTTATAAGGTATTACCGTATAACGTATAACGTTATATAGTATTACGTTATAACGTATAACGTTATATAGTATTACCATATAACGTATAACGTTATATAGTATTACGTTATAACGTATAACGTTATATAGTAGTACGTTATAACGTATTACGTTATAGAGTGATACCATATAACGTATAACGTTTTATAGTATTACCGTATAACGTATAACGTTATATAGTAATACGTTATAACGTATAACGTTATATAGTATTACGTTATATAGTATTACGTTATATAGTATTACCATATAACGTATAACGTTATATAGTATTACCATATAACGTATAACGTTATATAGTATTACGTTATAACGTATAACGTTATATAGTATTACCATATAACGTATAACGCTATATAGTATTACCATATAACGTATAACGTTATATAGTATTACGTTATATAGTATTACGTTATAACGTCTAACGTTATATAGTATTACGTTATATAGTATTACCGTATAACGTATAACGTTATATAGTAATACGTTATAATGTATAACGTTATATAGTATTATGTTATACCGTATAACGTTATATAGTATTACCGTATAACGTATAACGTTATATAGTAATACGTTAAAACGTATAACGTTATATAGTATTATGTTATACCGTATAACGTTATATAGTATTACCGTATAACGTATAACGTTATATAGTAATACGTTATAACGTATAACGTTATATAGTATTACCATATAACGTATAACGTTATATAGTAATACGTTATAACGTATAACGTTATATAGTATTACCATATAACGTATAACGCTATATAGTATTACCATATAACGTATAACGTTATATAGTAATACGTTATAACGTATAACGTTATATAGTGTTACCATATAACATATAACGTTATATAGTATTACCATATAACGTATAACGTTATATAGTATTACCATATAACGTATAACGTTATATAGTATTACGTTATAACGTATAACGGGATATAGTATTACCATATAACGTATAACGTTATATAGTTTTACGTTATGACGTATAACGTTATATAGTATTACCATATAACGTATAACGTTATAAGGTATTACCGTATAACGTATAACGTTATATAGTATTACGTTATAACGTATAACGTTATATAGTATTATGTCATACCGTATAACGTTATATAGTATTACCATATAACGTATAACGTTATATAGTATTACGTTATAACGTATAACGTTATATAGTAGTACGTTATAACGTATTACGTTATAGAGTGTTACCATATAACGTATAACGTTTTATAGTATTACGTTATTACGTATAACGTTATATAGTATTACGTTATAACGTCTAATGTTATATAGTATTACGTTATATAGTATTGCCATATAACGTATAACGTTATATAGTAATACGTTGTAACGTATAACGTTATATAGTATTATGTTATAACGTATAACGTTATATAGTATTACCATATAACGTATAACGTTATATAGTATTACCATATAACGTATAACGTTATATAGTATTACCATATAACGTATAACGTTATATAGTATTACGTTATAACCTTCTAACGTTATATAGTATTACGTTATATAGTATTATCATATAGCGTATAACGTTATATAGTATTACCATATAACGTATAACGTTATATAGTATTACGTTATAACGTCTAACGTTATATAGTATTACGTTATATAGTATTACCATATAACGTATAACGTTATACAGTATTACGTTATAACGTCTAACGTTATATAGTATTACGTTATATAGTATTACGTTATAACGTATAACGTTATATAGTAGTACGTTATAACGTATTACGTTATATAGTAGTACGTTATAACGTATTACGTTATATAGTATTACGTTATAACGTATAACGTTATATAGTATTACCATATAACGTATAACGTTATATAGTATTACGTTATATAGTATTACGTTATAACGTCTAACGTTATATAGTATTACCGTATAACGTATAACGTTATATAGTATTACGTTATATAGAATTATGTTATAACGTATAACGTTATATAGTATTACCATATAACGTATAACGTTATATAGTATTACGTTATAACGTATAACATTATATAGCCTTACCATATAACGTATAACGTTATATAGTATTATGTTATAACGTATAACGTTATATAGTATTACCATATAACGTATAACGTTATATAGTATTACGTTATAACGTATAACGTTATATAGTATTACCATATAACGTATAACGTTATATAGTATTACGTTATGACGTATAACGTTATATAGTATTACCATATAACGTATAACGTTATAAGGTATTACCGTATAACGTATAACGTTATATAGTATCACGTTATAACGTATAACGTTATATAGTATTATGTTATACCGTATAACGTTATATAGTATTACCATATAACGTATAACGCTATATAGTATTACCATATAACGTATAACGTTATATAGTATTACGTTATATAGTATTACGTTATATAGTATTACCATATAACGTATAACGTTATATAGTAATACGTTATAACGTATAACGTTATATAGTATTACGTTATATAGTATTACGTTATAACGTCTAACGTTATATAGTATTACGTTATATAGTATTGCCATATAACGTATAACGTTATAAGGTATTACCGTATAACGTATAACGTTATATAGTATTACGTTATAACGTATAACGTTATATAGTGTTACCATATAACGTATAACGTTATATAGTATTACCATATGACGTATAACGTTATATAGTATTACGTTATAACGTATAACGTTATATAGTATTACGTTATATAGTATTACGTTATAACGTCTAACGTTATATAGTATTACGTTATATAGTATTGCCATATAACGTATAACGTTATAAGGTATTACCGTATAACGTATAACGTTATATAGTATTACGTTATAACGTATAACGTTATATAGTATTATGTCATACCGTATAACGTTATATAGTATTACCATATAACGTATAACGTTATATAGTATTACGTTATAACGTATAACGTTATATAGTATTACCATATAACGTATAACGTTATATAGTATTACGTTATAACGTATAACGGGATATAGTATTACCATATAACGTATAACGTTATATAGTTTTACGTTATGACGTATAACGTTATATAGTATTACCATATAACGTATAACGTTATAAGGTATTACCGTATAACGTATAACGTTATATAGTATTACGTTATAACGTATAACGTTATATAGTATTATGTCATACCGTATAACGTTATATAGTATTACCATATAACGTATAACGTTATATAGTATTACGTTATAACGTATAACGTTATATAGTAGTACGTTATAACGTATTACGTTATAGAGTGATACCATATAACGTATAACGTTTTATAGTATTACGTTATTACGTATAACGTTATATAGTAATACGTTATAACGTATAACGTTATATAGAATTACGTTATAACGTATAACGTTATAGAGTGTTACCATATAACGTATAACATTACATAGTAATACGTTATAACGTATAACGTTATATAGTATTATGTTATACCGTATAACGTTATATAGTATTACCGTATAACGTATAACGTTATATAGTAATACGTTATAACGTATAACGTTATATAGTATTACCATATAACGTATAACGTTATATAGTATTACCATATAACGTATAACGTTATATAGTATTACGTTATAACGTATAACGTTATATAGTATTACGTTATAACGTATAACGGGATATAGTATTACCATATAACGTATAACGTTATATAGTTTTACGTTATGACGTATAACGTTATATAGTATTACCATATAACGTATAACGTTATAAGGTATTACCGTATAACGTATAACGTTATATAGTATTACGTTATAACGTATAACGTTATATAGTATTACCATATAACGTATAACGTTATATAGTATTACGTTATAACGTATAACGTTATATAGTAGTACGTTATAACGTATTACGTTATAGAGTGATACCATATAACGTATAACGTTTTATAGTATTACCGTATAACGTATAACGTTATATAGTAATACGTTATAACGTATAACGTTATATAGTATTACGTTATATAGTATTACGTTATATAGTATTACCATATAACGTATAACGTTATATAGTATTACCATATAACGTATAACGTTATATAGTATTACGTTATAACGTATAACGTTATATAGTATTACCATATAACGTATAACGCTATATAGTATTACCATATAACGTATAACGTTATATAGTATTACGTTATATAGTATTACGTTATAACGTCTAACGTTATATAGTATTACGTTATATAGTATTACCGTATAACGTATAACGTTATATAGTAATACGTTATAATGTATAACGTTATATAGTATTATGTTATACCGTATAACGTTATATAGTATTACCGTATAACGTATAACGTTATATAGTAATACGTTATAACGTATAACGTTATATAGTATTATGTTATACCGTATAACGTTATATAGTATTACCGTATAACGTATAACGTTATATAGTAATACGTTATAACGTATAACGTTATATAGTATTACCATATAACGTATAACGTTATATAGTAATACGTTATAACGTATAACGTTATATAGTATTACCATATAACGTATAACGCTATATAGTATTACCATATAACGTATAACGTTATATAGTAATACGTTATAACGTATAACGTTATATAGTGTTACCATATAACATATAACGTTATATAGTATTACCATATAACGTATAACGTTATATAGTATTACCATATAACGTATAACGTTATATAGTATTACGTTATAACGTATAACGGGATATAGTATTACCATATAACGTATAACGTTATATAGTTTTACGTTATGACGTATAACGTTATATAGTATTACCATATAACGTATAACGTTATAAGGTATTACCGTATAACGTATAACGTTATATAGTATTACGTTATAACGTATAACGTTATATAGTATTATGTCATACCGTATAACGTTATATAGTATTACCATATAACGTATAACGTTATATAGTATTACGTTATAACGTATAACGTTATATAGTAGTACGTTATAACGTATTACGTTATAGAGTGTTACCATATAACGTATAACGTTTTATAGTATTACGTTATTACGTATAACGTTATATAGTATTACGTTATAACGTCTAATGTTATATAGTATTACGTTATATAGTATTGCCATATAACGTATAACGTTATATAGTAATACGTTGTAACGTATAACGTTATATAGTATTATGTTATAACGTATAACGTTATATAGTATTACCATATAACGTATAACGTTATATAGTATTACCATATAACGTATAACGTTATATAGTATTACCATATAACGTATAACGTTATATAGTATTACGTTATAACCTTCTAACGTTATATAGTATTACGTTATATAGTATTATCATATAGCGTATAACGTTATATAGTATTACCATATAACGTATAACGTTATATAGTATTACGTTATAACGTCTAACGTTATATAGTATTACGTTATATAGTATTACCATATAACGTATAACGTTATACAGTATTACGTTATAACGTCTAACGTTATATAGTATTACGTTATATAGTATTACGTTATAACGTATAACGTTATATAGTAGTACGTTATAACGTATTACGTTATATAGTAGTACGTTATAACGTATTACGTTATATAGTATTACGTTATAACGTATAACGTTATATAGTATTACCATATAACGTATAACGTTATATAGTATTACGTTATATAGTATTACGTTATAACGTCTAACGTTATATAGTATTACCGTATAACGTATAACGTTATATAGTATTACGTTATATAGAATTATGTTATAACGTATAACGTTATATAGTATTACCATATAACGTATAACGTTATATAGTATTACGTTATAACGTATAACATTATATAGCCTTACCATATAACGTATAACGTTATATAGTATTATGTTATAACGTATAACGTTATATAGTATTACCATATAACGTATAACGTTATATAGTATTACGTTATAACGTATAACGTTATATAGTATTACCATATAACGTATAACGTTATATAGTATTACGTTATGACGTATAACGTTATATAGTATTACCATATAACGTATAACGTTATAAGGTATTACCGTATAACGTATAACGTTATATAGTATCACGTTATAACGTATAACGTTATATAGTATTATGTTATACCGTATAACGTTATATAGTATTACCATATAACGTATAACGCTATATAGTATTACCATATAACGTATAACGTTATATAGTATTACGTTATATAGTATTACGTTATATAGTATTACCATATAACGTATAACGTTATATAGTAATACGTTATAACGTATAACGTTATATAGTATTACGTTATATAGTATTACGTTATA
This sequence comes from Bombus flavifrons, assembly GCF_040668555.2. NCBI lineage: Eukaryota > Metazoa > Arthropoda > Insecta > Hymenoptera > Apidae > Bombus > Bombus flavifrons. The sequence goes on along the minus strand of NW_027184779.1, from coordinate 8,400 downwards.
ACGTCTAACGTTATATAGTATTACGTTATATAGTATTACCATATAACGTATAACGTTATATAGTATTATGTTATACCGTATAACGTTATATAGTATTACCATATAACGTATAACGTTATATAGTATTACCATATAACGTATAACGTTATACAGTATTACGTTATAACGTCTAACGTTATATAGTATTACGTTATATAGTATTACGTTATAACGTATAACGTTATATAGTAGTACGTTATAACGTATTACGTTATATAGTAGTACGTTATAACGTATTACGTTATATAGTATTACGTTATAACGTATAACGTTATATAGTATTACCATATAACGTATAACGTTATATAGTATTACGTTATGTAGTATTACCGTATAACGTATAACGTTATATTGTATTACCATATAACGTATAACGTTATATAGTATTACGTTATAACGTATAACGTTATATAGTATTACCATATAACGTACAACGTTATATAGTATTACGTTATATAGTATTACGTTATAACGTATAACGTTATATAGTATTACCATATAACGTATAACGTTATATAGTATTACGTTATATAGTATTACGTTATAACGTATAACGTTATATAGTATTACCGTATAACGTATAACGTTATATAGTAATACGTTATAACGTATAACGTTATATAGTATTACCATATAACGTATAACGTTATATAGTATTACCATATAACGTATAACGTTATACAGTATTACGTTATAACGTCTAACGTTATATAGTATTACGTTATATAGTATTACGTTATAACGTATAACGTTATATAGTATTACCATATAACGTATAACGTTATATAGTATTACGTTATAACGTATAACGTTATATAGTATTACCATATAACGTATAACGTTATATAGTATTACGTTATGACGTATAACGTTATATAGTATTACCATATAACGTATAACGTTATAAGGTATTACCGTATAACGTATAACGTTATATAGTATTACGTTATAACGTATAACGCTTTATAGTATTATGTTATACCGTATAACGTTACATAGTATTACCATATAACGTATAACGTTATATAGTATTACCTTATAACGTATAATGTTATATAGTAGTACGTTATAACGTATTACGTTATAGAGTGTTACCATATAACGTATAACGTTTTATAGTATTACGTTATTACGTATAACGTTATATAGTAATACGTTATAACGTATAACGTTATATAGAATTACGTTATAACGTATAACGTTATGGAGTGTTACCATATAACGTATAACGTTATATAGTAATACGTTATATCGTATAACGTTATATAGTATTATGTTATACCGTATAACGTTATATAGTATTACCGTATAACGTATAACGTTATATAGTAATACGTTATAACGTATAACGTTATATAGTATTACCATATAACGTATAACGTTATATAGTATTACGTTATAACGTCTAACGTTATATAGTATTACGTTATATAGTATTACCATATAACGTATAACGTTATATAGTAATACGTTATAACGTATAACGTTATATAGTATTACCATATAACGTATAACGCTATATAGTATTACCATATAACGTATAACGTTATAAGGTATTACCGTATAACGTACAACGTTATATAGTATTACGTTATAACGTATAACGTTATATAGTATTATGTTATACCGTATAACGTTATATAGTATTACCATATAACGTATAACGTTATATAGTATTACCTTATAACGTATAATGTTATATAGTAGTACGTTATAACGTATTACGTTATAGAGTGTTACCATATAACGTATAACGTTTTATAGTATTACGTTATTACGTATAACGTTATATAGTAATACGTTATAACGTATAACGTTATATAGAATTACGTTATAACGTATAACGTTATAGAGTGTTACCATATAACGTATAACGTTATATAGTAATACGTTATAACGTATAACGTTATATAGTATTATGTTATACCGTATAACGTTATATAGTATTACCGTATAACGTATAACGTTATATAGTAATACGTTATAACGTATAACGTTATATAGTATTACCATATAACGTATAACGTTATATAGTATTACCATATAACGTATAACGTTATATAGTATTACGTTATAACGTCTAACGTTATATAGTATTACGTTATGTAGTATTACCATATAACGTATAACGTTATATAGTAATACGTTATAACGTATAACGTTATATAGTATTACGTTATATAGTATTACGTTATAACGTCTACCGTTATATAGTATTACGTTATATAGTATTACCATATAACGTATAACGTTATATAGTAATACGTTATAACGTATAACGTTATATAGTATTATGTTATACCGTATAACGTTATATAGTATTACCGTATAACGTATAACGTTATATAGTATTACCATATAACGTATAACGCTATATAGTATTACCATATAACGTATAACGTTATATAGTATTACCATATAACGTCTAACGTTATATAGTATTACGTTATATAGTATTACGTTATAACGTATAACGTTATATAGTAGTACGTTATAACGTATTACGTTATATAGTAGTACGTTATAACGTCTAACGTTATATAGTATTACCGTATAACGTATAACGTTATATAGTATTACGTTATAACGTAGAACGTTATATAGTATTACCATATAACGTATAACGTTATATAGTAATACGTTATAACGTATAACGTTATATAGTATTACCATATAACGTATAACGCTATATAGTATTACCATATAACGTATAACGTTATATAGTATTACGTTATATAGTATTACGTTATATAGTATTACCATATAACGTATAACGTTATATAGTAATACGTTATAACGTATAACGTTATATAATATTACGTTATATAGTATTACGTTATAACGTCTAACGTTATATAGTATTACGTTATATAGTATTACCATATAACGTATAACGTTATATAGTAATACGTTATAACGTATTACGTTATATAGTAGTACGTTATAACGTATTACGTTATATAGTATTACGTTATAACGTATAACGTTATATAGTATTACCATATAACGTATAACGTTATATAGTATTACGTTATATAGTATTACGTTATAACGTCTAACGTTATATAGTATTACCGTATAACGTATAACGTTATATAGTATTACGTTATATAGTATTACGTTATAACGTCTAACGTTATATAGTATTACCGTATAACGTATAACGTTATATAGTATTACGTTATATAGAATTATGTTATAACGTATAACGTTATATAGTATTACCATATAACGTATAACGTTATATAGTATTACGTTATAACGTATAACATTATATAGTCTTACCATATAACGTATAACGTTATATAGTATTATGTTATAACGTATAACGTTATATAGTATTACCATATAACGTATAACGTTATATAGTATTACGTTATAACGTAGAACGTTATATAGTATTACCGTATAACGTATAACGTTATATAGTAATACGTTATAACGTATAACGTTATATAGTATTACGTTATAACGTATAACGTTATATAGTATTACGTTATAACGTATAACGTTATATAGTATTACGTTATGTAGTATTACCATATAACGTATAACGTTATATTGTATTACCATATAACGTATAACGTTATATAGTAATACGTTATAACGTATAACGTTATATAGTGTTACCATATAACGTATAACGTTATATAGGATTACCATATAACGTATAACGTTATATAGTATTACGTTATAACGTATAACGTTATATAGTATTACCATATAACGTATAACGTTATATAGTAATACGTTATAACGTATAACGTTATATAGTATTATGTTATACCGTATAACGTTATATAGTATTACCGTATAACGTATAACGTTATATAGTAATACGTTATAACGTATAACGTTATATAGTATTACCATATAACGTATAACGTTATATAGTATTACCATATAACGTATAACGTTATATAGTATTACGTTATAACGTCTAACGTTATATAGTATTACGTTATATAGTATTACGTTATAACGTATAACGTTATATAGTAGTACGTTATAACGTATTACGTTATATAGTAGTACGTTATAACGTATTACGTTATATAGTATTACGTTATAACGTATAACGTTATATAGTATTACCATATAACGTATAACGTTATATAGTATTACGTTATATAGTATTACGTTATAACGTCTAACGTTATATAGTATTACCGTATAACGTATAACGTTATATAGTATTACGTTATAACGTATAACGTTATATAGTATTACCATATAACGTATAACGTTATATAGTAATACGTTATAACGTATAACGTTATATAGTATTACGTTATACCGTATAACGTTATATAGTATTACCGTATAACGTATAACGTTATATAGTAATACGTTATAACGTATAACGTTATATAGTATTACGTTATAACGTATAACATTATATAGTCTTACCATATAACGTATAACGTTATATAGTATTACGTTATAACGTATAACGTTATATAGTATTACCATATAACGTATAACGTTATATAGTATTACGTTATAACGTATAACGTTATATAGTATTACGTTATTACGTATAACGTTATATAGTAATACGTTATAACGTATAACGTTATATAGAATTACGTTATAACGTATAACGTTATAGAGTGTTACCATATAACGTATAACGTTATATAGTAATACGTTATAACGTATAACGTTATATAGTATTATGTTATACCGTATAACGTTATATAGTATTACCGTATAACGTATAACGTTATATAGTAATACGTTATAACGTATAACGTTATATAGTATTACCATATAACGTATAACGTTATATAGTATTACCATATAACGTATAACGTTATATAGTATTACGTTATAACGTCTAACGTTATATAGTATTACGTTATATAGTATTACCATATAACGTATAACGTTATATAGTATTAGGTTATGACGTATAACGTTATATAGTATTACCATATAACGTATAACGTTATAAGGTATTACCGTATAACGTATAACGTTATACAGTATTACGTTATAACGTATAACGTTATATAGTATTATATTATACCGTATAACGTTATATAGTATTACGTTATATAGTATTACGTTATATAGTATTACCATATAACGTATAACGTTATATAGTAATACGTTATAACGTATAACGTTATATAGTATTACGTTATATAGTATTACGCTATAACGTCTAACGTTATATAGTATTACGTTATATAGTATTACCATATAACGTATAACGTTATATAGTAATACGTTATAACGTATAACGTTATATAGTATTATGTTATACCGTATAACGTTATATAGTATTACCGTATAACGTATAACGTTATATAGTATTACCATATAACGTATAACGTTATATAGTATTACCATATAACGTATAACGTTATATAGTATTACCATATAACGTATAACGTTATATAGTATTACCATATAACGTATAACGTTATATAGTATTACGTTATAACGTCTAACGTTATATAGTATTACGTTATATAGTATTACGTTATAACGTATAACGTTATATAGTAGTACGTTATAACGTATTACGTTATATAGTAGTACGTTATAACGTATTACGTTATATAGTATTACGTTATAACGTATAACGTTATATAGTATTACCATATAACGTATAACGTTATATAGTATTACGTTATATAGTATTACGTTATAACGTCCAACGTTATATAGTATTACCGTATAACGTATAACGTTATATAGTATTACGTTATATAGTATTACGTTATAACGTCTAACGTTATATAGTATTACCGTATAACGTATAACGTTATATAGTATTACGTTATATAGAATTATGTTATAACGTATAACGTTATATAGTATTACCATATAACGTATAACGTTATATAGTATTACGTTATAACGTATAACATTATATAGTCTTACCATATAACGTATAACGTTATATAGTATTATGTTATAACGTATAACGTTATATAGTATTACCATATAAAGTATAACGTTATATAGTATTACGTTATAACGTAGAACGTTATATAGTATTACCGTATAACGTATAACGTTATATAGTAATACGTTATAACGTATAACGTTATATAGTATTACGTTATAACGTATAACGTTATATAGTATTACGTTATGTAGTATTACCATATAACGTATAACGTTATATTGTATTACCATATAACGTATAACGTTATATAGTAATACGTTATAACGTATAACGTTATATAGTTTTACCATATAACGTATAACGTTATATAGGATTACCATATAACGTATAACGTTATATAGTATTACGTTATAACGTATAACGTTATATAGTATTACCATATAACGTATAACGTTATATAGTAATACGTTATAACGTATAACGTTATATAGTATTATGTTATACCGTATAACGTTATATAGTATTACCGTATAACGTATAACGTTATATAGTAATACGTTATAACGTATAACGTTATATAGTATTACCATATAACGTATAACGTTATATAGTATTACCATATAACGTATAACGTTATATAGTATTACGTTATAACGTCTAACGTTATATAGTATTACGTTATACAGTATTACGTTATAACGTATAACGTTATATAGTAGTACGTTATAACGTATTACGTTATATAGTAGTACGTTATAACGTATTACGTTATATAGTATTACGTTATAACGTATAACGTTATATAGTATTACCATATAACGTATAACGTTATATAGTATTACGTTATATAGTATTACGTTATAACGTCTAACGTTATATAGTATTACCGTATAACGTATAACGTTATATAGTATTACGTTATAACGTATAACGTTATATAGTATTACCATATAACGTATAACGTTATATAGTAATACGTTATAACGTATAACGTTATATAGTATTATGTTATACCGTATAACGTTATATAGTATTACCGTATAACGTATAACGTTATATAGTAATACGTTATAACGTATAACGTTATATAGTATTACGTTATAACGTATAACATTATATAGTCTTACCATATAACGTATAACGTTATATAGTATTACGTTATAACGTATAACGTTATATAGTATTACCATATAACGTATAACGTTATATAGTATTACGTTATAACGTATAACGTTATATAGTATTACCATATAACGTATAACGTTTTGTAGTATTACGTTATTACGTATAACGTTATATAGTAATACGTTATAACGTATAACGTTATATAGAATTACGTTATAACGTATAACGTTATAGAGTGTTACCATATAACGTATAACGTTATATAGTAATACGTTATAACGTATAACGTTATATAGTATTATGTTATACCGTATAACGTTATATAGTATTACCGTATAACGTATAACGTTATATAGTAATACGTTATAACGTATAACGTTATATAGTATTACCATATAACGTATAACGTTATATAGTATTACCATATAACGTATAACGTTATATAGTATTACATTATAACGTCTAACGTTATATAGTATTACGTTATATAGTATTACCATATAACGTATAACGTTATATAGTATTACGTTATAACGTATAACGGGATATAGTATTACCATATAACGTATAACGTTATATAGTATTACGTTATGACGTATAACGTTATATAGTATTACCATATAACGTATAACGTTATAAGGTATTACCGTATAACGTATAACGTTATACAGTATTACGTTATAACGTATAACGTTATATAGTATTATGTTATACCGTATAACGTTATATAGTATTACGTTATATAGTATTACGTTATATAGTATTACCATATAACGTATAACGTTATATAGTAATACGTTATAACGTATAACGTTATATAGTATAACGTTATATAGTATTACGCTATAACGTCTAACGTTATATAGTATTACGTTATATAGTATTACCATATAACGTATAACGTTATATAGTAATACGTTATAACGTATAACGTTATATAGTATTATGTTATACCGTATAACGTTATATAGTATTACCGTATAACGTATAACGTTATATAGTATTACCATATAACGTATAACGTTATATAGTATTACCATATAACGTATAACGTTATATAGTATTACCATATAACGTATAACGTTATATAGTATTACGTTATAATGTCTAACGTTATATAGTATTACGTTATATAGTATTACGTTATAACGTATAACGTTATATAGTAGTACGTTATAACGTATTACGTTATATAGTAGTACGTTATAAGGTATTACGTTATATAGTATTACGTTATAACGTCTAACGTTATATAGTATTACCGTATAACGTATAACGTTATATAGTATTACGTTATATAGAATTATGTTATAACGTATAACGTTATATAGTATTACCATATAACGTATAACGTTATATAGTATAACGTTATA